>NW_009952709.1:474500-499062 GCF_000747805.2 Chaetura pelagica | reverse complement strand
TGCTGGGCCATGGCTGATGCTGACCTGGTTCCTTGTTTGCTCCTCTGCCAGGGATGGAGCTTGGCTGTGGGGCAGGGCTGGCACCTCCCTGCCCACCAGTGGTGCTGGGAGGGCTGAGGGCTGGTGGTGAGGTTGGACTGGTGGAGAAGATGTGCTGGAAGCCTCTCTGGGGAGGGGGGAGGTCCCTGAGGTTGGGGTGCTGTGGTGGATGGAGGAGGTGGCTACAAGGAGGGTGGCTGTGTGTGTTCCATGTGGCCACTGTGGCCTCCAAGAGCCCATCCAGCTGCAGACAAAATCATCTGGGCTATTTGGAAGGCACAAACATTTGATCCCAGGGCTCTGGGACACCCAAGCAAATGGGAGCAGCTGGAGCAGGCTGGGTGACTGGAGGCTCTTCCTACCATGGGGGCTGGTTTCCTTGGGCTGCCCTCCCCACCTGCAGGGAGCTCTAAACAGCCCCTGAAACAGGAGACCCCAGAGACCACTGAACACCAGCCCCTGACCCCAGATCCTTTTGGGGGCTCCTGGTGGGAACCCTGTGGTGCCTGTCTCTGCTCTTCTGCCAGTGCAGCACTTGATGAGCTGGGAGCTGGAATGTGCTGCTGAGGAGGGGTCTGTCCCCAAAGCCAAGGGCCCAATATCCTTAGCAAACATCTGGAGATGGTCTTGAAGTCATTTGGTGCTTCTGCATGTCTGAGGGCTTTGCTAATGCCCTTTGCTGCTCTGGCCACGTCTCCCTGCCTCTTGCTCCAGGGCATATTTTTAGCAGGGAGCTGCATCTGCTCCAGCCACGCTCTCCTTGTGAGGCCTCCAGCACAGATAAGGAAGTGGGGAAGAAACAATCGTGGCCTCAGTTATTTTTGGCTCTGAGAAACTCCTCATTAGCAGCATGACTTTTTATTAAACAAAACAGCTCTTCATTCAAGGCGAAGGGGGAACAATGGGCCCATTTATCCCTGGCACTGACGAGGCTGCAGAAGAGGAGCTGATGGGAGCTCAGTTGATGAAAGGGCCCTAGAACAACAGGACTCTGATTCCATGGTTCTCTGATTCTATTCTGGGAAGGGCAGGAAAAGCTGCTGGGACAGGAGGCTGAGTTTCCTCTCCATCCCTGGGCTGTTCCCACCTTCTGGCACTGCCTTCCTGGGCGAGGGCAGAGCCAAGGTTTGGAGCTCACCCACCCTCCGTGGCCCGGTTTGCTGCTTTGAGTGGTCTGGGGGATGTTCAACCCCTCTGGGTCTGCCCCCCAACCTGATGCAGGGTGGGATGGAGGCTGGGCCCACCAGCACTGCTGCTGGGGAGTCTCAGCCATCCCTTGCTGCATTCAGGGCTGGCTGGTGGCATGGAGACCTTCTTGGAGCCTCCTGCCAGTGTGCACAGACCCAGTCCCCCCAGTACACCCCACAGACTGGGAATGACTGACCTGCCTATGGGGTCAGCCAGAGCTTGTCTCTGACCTCTGCAGCTCTGCCCTGGCTTGGCCAGACTTTGCTGCCTCCCCTGGGTCTGGACACTTGGCCCTTGGGGTGTCTTGTAGCAACTCCTGGTGGGAGGCAGAAGGACTCAAAATGCAGGATGGGCCCAACTGCCAAGCCTGGTGCTGAACCAGAGGTGAGGAGATGGTGATTTTGAAAAGGTTGCTGAGGACAAACAGCCCCTCTGGAGTCCCACAGGTGCTGAAGGAGGTGCAGGCACCTGTACCTGGCTGGTGGGACCTAGCAGGGCTTTCTTGGTCCCTCTAAACCAGGGGTACCAGCTGTGCTGGAAGGTTGGAATCTGCAGCCCCCTGGGCTCTCCCCTTCATGCTGCTGGTTCCCCCTCTGCAGGTTGGAGCTCAGGGCATGGTGGGACAGGGCTGGGCAGGGAGCTGGGGCTGCCCCTCTGCTGACAGCTCACCCAACTGGGACCTGCAGCTGCAACCAGGCAGTGGTGCCAAAGTGTCAGGAAGGGTGGCAGCTGTGACTTCAGGCAAGGATGGTTTGAGCCCTGTGGGTGGCACAGGGGGGAAAGAAGCAGCTCCCATCTATGCAAAGGGCTTAGGGGACAGACCCTCCCCCCCTGAGCCCCTGCCTGGTGGGACCACATCACATCATCCTGGTGGGCAGCAGGTCCTGCCTCTCTGCAGCACCCCAGGTGTGCCCCTGGGGTGGGATTTGGGGACATTTGGGCTCGACAGAAAGAGGAGCCAAAGGAGGCTGGGGGCTGGGAGGGTGGGTGACACAGGGACTGGCCAGGTCAGGACCTCCTGCTGCCCTGCCCCGCTGGGGGCTGCTCAGCTCCCACACTTGTCCTGCCCTTCAGCACTGGGGTGAATAACAATAACTGTGGGGCAGTTGTGAGGAAGCAGAGTGGGTTCTGGAGAGCAGGAGTGAAGCCTGGTCAGGGCAGGCAAAGCCCCAGAGTGGCTCTGCCATGGCTGGAGGTCTCAGGGTACCCCGTGGTTTTCTCTTCTCTGCTCCCCAAGGGAGGTTGGCTCCTCCCTGGGAGCTGCTCGTGAAGGGAACACAAGCTGAGGGCATCTGAGAAATGCGTTTAATGGTGAGGAACTACAGCTCTGGGACCAGGCTGGTGGTCCTTGGTAATGTCCTCAGGAGGTGTCCTGAGTCCAGCATCAAGAAGTTACAGGGCTTTGGCTCTTTGCCCCAGGAGCCTGAGCAGCAGGAGATGTGGTCTCTGCTCCCCACATCAAACTTGGATCACTGCTGAGTTGCTCAACTCTCCCGTGCAGTTGGCCAGTGTTGAAAGAGGAATAAAGTCTCCTCTGGAGAGATATGCAGGCTTATTTATAAACATTTTCAAGTGCTCTGAGCTCTGCAGATGAAAGGGACTGCTGAAGTGCAAAGCAGAGTCTTCTTGTAGATGCATTAACTGTTTGATTGATAACACAGCTCAGGTTACTCTGCTGAGAAGGTCCCAGCTCCTCTGGATGGCTCTGGCAGCTGGTCCCTGTGGTTGGGAGGACACAGCATCTCCTGCAGCAGTGACAGCATTTTGCAGCCACCAGCCTCTCCCTTTCCATCCCAGTCCAGAAGCTGTGTCTGGAGAGGTGGCCGTGGGAAAGGATGCACCTCGGGATGAGGTGAGATCAGCAGGTGGGATGATAAAAACAGGTTTTTCTTGTATTTACATCTCTGAAATGGGACAGTGAGGCCTGTGCTCCTTGTCTGACTTGACATGGGCTTGGCATGTCTGCTGGGGGAGCAGGGAGTCCTCAGACTCACTGACTGTGGTAGTGCAGGACCTCCCCCAGGAGTCCTCAGCTGTGTCACCCAACTTCTCCAGGTGTTTTCCATGTGCTGGTAAAGCTGCTCCTGCCATGAGCTGTTTGGGAGGGTGGCAGCTCTTCCAGTGGTGACCTCCTACCAGACATCTGTGGGACATCTCCAGTCAGCACTGGGCTCTGCCACAGGGGCTGGAGGAGCAGGAGGGAGCAACAGAGAGTTCAAGTAGGGCCCAAATTGTTTATCTGTTTGCATCTGCTTAGTCCTGCACTATTCTGGGACTCTCAGATGTGGTCAGGGCTCAGAGGAGCTGGGGGAGCTGGCAGACAGGCATGACTGCAGCTCTGGGGGGGTGATTTCCAATCAAGTGATCCCCCACATGCTGGGTAAACATCCTTTGATTCCAGCAGACAAAGATATCCTGTCCTGGTGCTCTACAGGCTCAGCAGGTCCCAGCACCATCTCACATGTGTTCAGGTTCCAGCTCAACCCAAGCCTGACCCTCCCAGCACAGCCCACAGAAATAACCCCGACAGACCCAAACTGCTGGGGCAGCTCCAGAGGGAGGGGGGGTTTTTCTTCTTCTTCTCCCCAAAGGGTGGTGAGTGGGGCAACATGTTTCAGAAACGTGGCTGATGGTGCAGGGGAGCTGAGCCCCTGTGAGCCCACAGCCCCACACCACCAGCCTTGTGGCCACTCATCCCTGGAGGAGCAGATGATCCCATCAGAGAGCTGAGATGGTGGCCTAGGTGCTCCTGGGCTTCTCCAGGACAATCTTTTCTCCTGGTTCTGGCTCCAGTGTCCCCTGTGTGAAGCCTCTCAGGGTGCCAGGTAGGAGCTGGGGGAAGCTTGACTTACCCCCCATGCTGGGGCTCTGCTTTTGACTGGCTGAGCCCCTGCCCAGAGGTTCCTGGGTTGGTCCTGGTGTCCAGGCTGCCCAGAGCTACCTCCTGCCTTTTGTGAATTGACCCATGGCCATGAAGATAAGGACAACCAATACTTCCTGTGTTTTGCCCTCAGCTGGGGGTAGTTGTGCTTGGCCATGCCCTGGTACCAGGCTGCTTGGCCCTGTGGGTGTTTCTGCTCCTCCTCTCAGCTCCCACAGACTGACCCTCAGCCCGGGCTGGGAGGGAGCTCTGCAGCCTTCTGCAAAGTGCCAGGTGGAAAATGAGACCAGGGTAGGAAAAATACCACTGCTGTGCCCTTGGGGAGCAGAGCAACACTCTGGAGCCTGGCAAGAGGCCACCTCTGCAGAAAGAACAAGGTGCTGGACATCCCTGTCCAGGGTGAGACCTGGGGGTCCAACACCCTCCAGCTGGGGCTGGTTGCTCAGGCATCGCTCCCCGGGTGGGAGGTGAACACAGGGCAGGGTCTTCCTGGGATCCAAATGACCTGTCATCTGCTCCTCCTGCAGCTTTCAGGCTTGAGGAGGGAGCAGGGGTTACACAGGCTGGGCTCTCACAAAGCAGGGCTGCAGAAACTCCTCCCTGGCAGCAGCCGGGACACCCGTGACAGAGCTGGGTGCTGCAGCTCCGGGTGAGCACCCTGCATCTGCTGTGGGCACTGTGGTGCTCCCCTGGGGTAGGAGCATCTGGGGAGCTGGACCCAGGCCAGGGCTGACCTTGTGTCTTAGCACAGGGCTCATGCACATAAACACTGACATCTGGTGCCTTCAGAGACTGTCCTGGATTGTCCTACCTGACTTGTCTGCAGATCAGATCTGCAGGAGACCTGGGCCAGGTCGTGGGTGCTTTAGTGCCACAGGACCTTTCACAAGGGCATGGAGTGATAAGTCAAGGGGGAGGGTTTTAAGCTAAAAGAGGGAAGATTTAGATGTGCTATTAGTAAGAAATAGTTTCCTGTGAAGATGGTGAGAGCCTGGCCCAGGCTGCCCAGGGAAGCTGTGGCTGCCCCATCCCTGGCAGTGTTGAAGGGCAGGTTGGATGGGGCTTGGAGCAGCCTGGGCTGGTGGGAGGTGTCCCTGCCCATGCAGGGGATTGGATCTACATGGTCTTTAAGGTCCCTTCCTACCCAAATCAGTCTGGGATTCTATGATTCATGTGTCTGAAACACCTCTGTGTGCCCATGTTCAAGGAGCTGAGTCCCCCACCCCCACTTTGCTGGGCTGAATGTTCTCCATGTAGAGATCCATGGTTTGAGAACAGGGGATGCTGCAGGGGTGGTAATCAAGGTAGGTCAGAGTCTGGAGGGTATCAGCAAGATTGCTTGGGCCCTCCAGCTTATCCTGCCTCAGACAGGAGGGGAAGGGCTCTTCTGGAAGGAAGGGGCAAGAAACTTAAAGGAGAGAAAATATTTCTTCACTCAGCCTGTGCATGGCCTGAGGAATGTGCTGCAGAGGAGGGGGTGGTGATGGATACTGTCTTTGGATTGGAAAGGATCTTGGAGCCTTTGATGCTGCATTTCTGGTCCCACAGACTCCCAGAGGGTCCCTGTGTCTCCCTGAGGCCGTGACTGGAGAAGGAGTCTCTGGGGTCCCCACAGCACGTGATGAGCAGATGGGGAGTGGAGCATCATTTCCCTGCAGAGTGACGTGCCAGCTGGTGTCACAGCACCCCTCTGAGGTCAGGTTAGGGGTCAGAGGCCCTCACCCCAGTGTCTCCAGACAGTGGGAGGTGGCTGTCACTGCTGCTCTCAGGACAGCAGCACGGGAACCATCTGGGTTGGTTCCCTCGCAGGAGCGCACAGAGCGCGGTCGCTGCAGGGGATCTGGGGCAGGGGGCAGGGAAAGTGGGGCTGGGGCTGGTGGGAGCACAAACGTGGTCACCTGGTGGAGAGGGACATTTCCAACCAGCTCATTGGTCTGTCTGGACTAGAGGTTTGGTGAAGGGTTTGCAGATAAAACCTGTGTGTCTCAGCCCACGGCCCAGCTGAGGAGCTCCCCTTCCCATCCCATTCCCAGGCTGTTTGCCCAGCAGTGCTGGGCTCCAGGCCTCTGCTATAAACCCTCCTTCCTCATCAGGGTTTTTGGGGCCAGGTTTGCTCAGCCCTGATCTGCAGCTGCCTCATACTCAGCCCTGATTCCCATGTGTGGGTCTCCAAATGCCTGCAGGAGCCCCTTTCACTCCTCTCCCTTTCTTTACTGCTGCTCTGCCAATTCAAACTAAATCAAAACCAGAGTACAGCAAAATCTGGGAAACATCCAGGAGAGGAATTATGAAATCATTTCCTCTTGATGTAAGCAAGTAATCAGTTTATGTCAGTGAAACTACTTGTAATTTTTGTATAATTACACTGCTTCTCATGATGCCAGTGACGAGCTGCAGCTCTTCCTACCCTGACTCTGACTTGTTACTGCTTTTGATGTGGGGAAACTTTTCCCATTCCTTTTGAAAATGAATAAGTCTAATTCCATGGTTGGTTTGATACACAGATTCTGAACAATTATGTATTTCAACAGCAGTACTTGATTTTTTTTCCCCTAAACTTTTGTATCATTGCAAATCATGATGCAGCCCCTGACTCTGTTTTCTGCACCGAGACAGGAACTTCTGGCTCATTTTTTCCCTGGTGACTGGGCCAGAACGTGTCCAGCAGCTACTGATAAAGCAGAAATAATAAACAACTCAAATAATTATGACACTGTAGTGCCAAGGAAGGTTGCATAGGAGCAGCAGTAACATACGAGAACTCCAGATTCACCCCCTGGCCTCTGGCAGGGTTATTTCCTCCAAATTCTGGGGCATCAAGTTGTAGAGGAAGAGAAAAGTGTCCCTGGGCTGAGCATCTGGTGCAGGATGCAGAGGGGGAGCTGGATGTTTTCTGCCAGGTGCTTTCAAAACTCAGAGCTGGATTTGAGGGCCAGGGCAGGCACTGCATGGGAATTTAGTCAGTCTTTCTCCTGGTTTGAGCCAGGATGAAGCCACTTTTCCTTTTACTGATTTTTTTCCCTCCAGCAAGTGTTCCAGCTTGGGCTGATAACAAGGGAGGATCAGTATTTAGGAAGATGATGGCCCAGGCTGCTGGTGGCATTTACTTCCAATCAGTAAATGCAGATTTTTATGCTGCTTTGCTCCCCAGAATGTGTCTCACTCTGAACATCCTGGCTGTCATTTCTGTCTTTTTTCCACAACCTCTTTTCCCTGCTGGAATGAGCTGGAGGCTGAGATGAAGGAGAAAGAGGGAGCTGGGAAGGGCAAATGGAGGAAATGATAACTTGTGTCTCTAGAAGAGAGGCACAGGGGCAGCTCTGAGGTCTGGGAACTGGGAAAAGAAAAACCTGAACCTGACCAGAAATTATTACTGTTGGTAAACAACAGGAGTAAAAAATGAAGGCAGATTTTAATAAAAATGATGGTTATTATTTTCAAGCAACCCCTGCCAGCCCCAGCTCCAAGCACCCACAGCTGGGATCACATCCCTGGGGACTGTGCCAGGCTGTTCACTCCACTTCTCCACATGATGCCCTTGGAGGGACCTTGAGCTCAGCCTTGGCCTGGCTCCTGGGTGTGGGGAGGGTCCTTCTGCTCTGCCCAGCATCTGCAGCTCTGGGGCTGCATCTCAGCACCAGAGACCATCTCACACATGAGTGCTGGAGCCTCTGGGAGCCAGGGGGTCCTGCTGGCATTTCTGGGTCCATTTGTGGTATCTTCCCCCTTTTCCAAGCGTTGGCAGCACATCTCCTCTCTTCCTCCAGACACCTCTTACTCCTCATCCTCTTTGCAGTTTATTCCAGGAGACTGATCTGTGGGTTGGGTCCCTTGTTTCCTCACACAAGTTGTGCAGTTCAGAAACATTGCTCTGCTCCAAGCTGGGGAGCAGCTGCCCATGTCCCCAGTCTGTGTTTTTTCAGGCCAAGATGTAATTTCAACCCATCATGATTCTAACTCAGAAGGGGTGATCAGTGCTGTGTGTCTGGCCTTGGTGCAGCCTCACCTAAAAAGGATGCTGAGGTCCTTGAACGTGTCTGGAGGAGGACAACCTGGGCTTGGAAGGCAAGTCCTCTGAGGAGCAGCTGAGGACATTGGGTTTATCTAGTTTGGAGAAAAGCTGCATCAGGGGAGGTTCAGGCTAGACATGAGGAAGCATTTTGTTACCAAGGGGGTTGTCAAACCCTGGAACAGGCTCCCTGGAGAGGTGGATGATGCCCCAAGAAGCCTGACTGTGCTTGAGAGATATTTGGACAATGTGCTTAACAACACACTGTAACTTCTGAGGTGGTGGGGCAGTTGGGGTAGATGATCATTCTAGGTCTCTTCCAACTGGCCTCTTCTGTTCTGTGACTGAGTGACTTTCTAAATCCAAAGAAACCCTCAAAATATTGCCATTTACTCCAGAACAGACACAAGAACAGATTTCCACTCATTAACACCAACTTGTTTCTTTTTGTTAAGGTCAGAACACAAACACTGCAGTGATCACAGGCCCCCCAGCACCCACCCCAGCCCCACACTGAACATGCTGGGTTGCTGTGGAATTAGGAGATTATCCTTAAACCTTTATGCCCTGCCATAAATGAAAAATTGGAAATCAGTAATTTCATTTTGGCCTGCTCTGAAGACAAGTTGTGGTGCCTGTGGGACCAGTCTCTCCAGTGGGAAACTTTCTCCCAGAAGAACTTGGCTGCTGTGACCAGGTTTTCTCCTGAAACCTGTTTTCCCATGTGCTGCCTTTCTCACTTTGTGGATCCACCTGAACCCCAGGGAGGGTCTCAGGAGGGGGGTTGCCCACTCTCTGGTCCTGCAGCTGCCTCTGCCAGTGCTGGGCAGAGGCCTCAGCCTTGGCTTAGCTGCACTTGAAAGACTTTGTGCTCTCTCTAACACTTGGCCAAACACCAAGTGCCTCCTCTGCAGAGCCTGGTGTGTCTTCAGGTTTTAACCACTGTCGTGGTCACTTTTCAGTGTCCAGTGCTTTTCTAAGGTACCAGCTGAAAAATGAAGCTTTTTTGTGGAGCTATGAGCTGTGGAGGAACAACCTTTGCAATGAAGATACAAAGCAGTTGTCTGATGACAACCATGTGTATCAGGTACCAGGCTTGGGAGACTGGGTTAGTCCTGGCCCTGTGGTGAGGAGCAGTCTTTTCTTCTGGCTGCAGAAGTCAGAACTACCTCCCCAGGCTTTCACCATCCCACCCCAGCAGAACGTGGCAATCCAGCAGTGTGGGTTGGCAGCAGAAGCTCCCAGATTCCCCATGGAGCAGCCCAGGTGTGGATGCCCTGGACCTGCCTCACCTCTGCTCTGCAAGGCTGAGTCTCAGGCAAGACAGGGCTTGAAGAAGCTGGTTTTGTAGCTGTTCTGGTCATGGGGAGAAGGATCCTGGGCTCAGCAGTTGCCTTTGGCAGTGGTGTTCACCAGCTGCTTTGCCAAAGGGCTTGGCTGGTTTGCTGTAGGTAATTTGTGGAGCCTGAGTGTCGTGGCCAGGCCTGTGACGGCAGGAGGGGTAATTGCCTCCCCAGCACATGATCTCCCTGGCTCCTGGCCATGTCAGAAACACCTCGTGAAGGACCCACTGATCAAGAGCTGTCCTGGATGGCTGCGTCACTGACAGTGTCTAACAACAGGCATCCAAGAGCAGCCAGGCATTCTGGCCACAAACCACTTGCTGGGGGGGTTGGAGTCCAGCAGAACACACATGACCAGGGAAACTGGGAACGGAGGCTGGAAGCCTCAGCCCCAAGGAGCATCCAAAGACAGGACTTCCAGAGCTTCATGCCAGGCAGAGAGCACTGGCCAAGGGTTGTCTTCCCTGGCTTTCCCTGCTTCAAGATCTTTTCCACCTTGTGTAGATCCTTCTTGCCAGGAGGCTTCTAATCCCTTCCCTCTTCCCATGGTGCTCACACATCTCACAGTGTCAGCAGCACTGACCCTGCTCTGTCAGGACTGGAGATAGAGGGAGGCTGCTTTGGTTGCTGCTTGTGCTGCTGCTGCTGCTCCTGCCCTCACTGGTAATTCCCATTCTCCATTGTCCCATTGGTTCAGGAAAGGGGCTCTCTTGAAAATGAGCTGCTGGCTGGGGTTGCCAGGTACTGCCCTCACCAAGACCTCCTGGTCAGGCAACCTTCTCTTCTAATTTTCTCCCAGGCAGCAGAAAAACATTGAAATGCTCTTCCAAACCCATCTCCAGCTGACTTCACTGGGGCTCAGTGGGAGGCCATCTGAAGTGGGCCCCTTTCTTAAACAAAGGAATGAGAAGAACTATAGGAAGGACCTTTCTTCTGAATCAACCTCATCTCCCATGGATCAATGTGAGATTCCTCACTTTGGTTTTCATTAGTCTAGAAGGAAGAAGTTCTTGAACAGGGTCTTAAGGGGTGCCTGTGGGAGGATTAGGAGAGGGGTCCTGTTCCCCACCTTCCTGTGGTTGCTGAACTTCACAAATGCTCAAGAAGTCCACTTGTCTGCAAAGGAGAGCTGGAAAGTCCCTGGTAGGAACTGACATGTCAGAGGCACATGGGTCAAGGATACACAGAAGAGGAGGACTCAGGTGCACTGATGGGGAAGGGGCTGCTGGGGAGGAAGTCGGGATGGCAGATGGTCCCAGGACAGGGCTAGAGGGTTGCAGATGCCTGAGAAGAGAGGGGATTTCCATGCTGTGGTCCTGCACTGCACACTGCCCGGCCCCAGCCTCTGATGTTAGTCACTCACTTCCACCAACATCAGAAGAAACGGATCCCTCCCCCCACGATACAATAATCAGACAATTCAACAGCTCCAGTTCAGCTGGAGCCAAAAACCTCGTTCTGGAAACACTGCTCTGGTTTTGAAAGCCCTTGTGCCTTTGAAGCCAGCTCTTGATTTCCTTGGGATGACTCTCTTCCCAGCCAGCACTCCAGTGCTGTCTTTGCAGCCCTTCTCTCAAGCCCTGTGAATCACTGGCCCCAGGGAACTGCCAGGAGTCACTTGAGTGGCTAAAAATATCAGGGAGGAAGCAGGACAGAAAGACACGTTTCCTGCGCGGGGAGGCTGGGGGGGCAGGAGCAGTGAGGTGTGTGTGCCCTGTGCCCCCCTCCCTGGGGCTTAGTCACCGCTAAAAGCAGCTCTGAACCAGCACAGAGGCTTGTGAGGGACTTTTTAGAAGGTTGCTTTTTTGGGGAGGAGGGTTGGTGGGAAGAGCACATCAGAGGTGGCCCCAGCTCTGAGTCCCCCGAGCTTGGGGGCTGCAGGACAGGGCTGCCCTCCAGAGTGATGCCCGGAGCCCTGCGAAGCCAGGGCAGCTGAAGTTCCTCTTCTGAGGACCCATCTTGGTGGCTGATGGTCCTCTTGAAGATCTCTGAAGGCCTTGGCCTCCAGGGCTGGTGTTATGAGGGGGCAGCTGTGACTGATCTGCTGCCTTCCAGGGGTGCGTGAGCCCTGGAGGGTTGGATCCCAACAACTTTTAGGAGTGAAGCCACTGGCAGCAGAGGGGCAGAAGGGACATGCATGGCCATGTGAGCTGCCTGCAGATGCTTCCCCCACTTGCTGGTACATGGGCCCTGCCTTGAGGTTTGTTGTGTGTCTGGGGCTGACGAGGGGTCTGCTTGGAGGAGCCGGTGACTCCCTGGGCTGGGCAGTGTGACCAGGAAAGGGGCCCAATGTCCTGCATCCCTCAGCAGGTCCAAACCAGCCTATCTGGAAAATTCCCTCTTCTTTTCCTGAAATATTAAATTCCCTTCCCCACACTGGGCTCAACAAGGTCCAACAACATCCAGCCTTGGAGTGAGAGCATCTCCAGAGTGCAGGGATGGCCGTGAGCACGGGTTGGTTTTTATGAGACATCACACTGAGCCACAGGGTCACTTTATCTCACCCAAAGCCCACAGCCAGACTCCAGCTGAGGGCAGATGCCTCCTGTAGTCACTTCTATTACATCTTGAATTTCCCACATAGTGCTGGTTTCCTCTCCACTCTCTTTAAAAAGAGCCTGGATGCACAGCTCAGATGGACACGTCTGCACGGGAGATGTTTGCAGCCAGACTGATGTGTCTGTCCCTGCACGTCCTCAGGGGAGTCTGTGCTGTCAAATGACAAAATGTTGTCACTCCCATCAGTCCCACGTCAGCACTGGGAGGCTGCCAGTACAGTGTGAACTCAAGTCCAGAGAATCCAACTGTCCCACATGCTCTGAGAAATGTAACCTAAGCCATGGAAGGTCAACCAGACTCTGAAGTCTGATGCTGAGTGTGTCAACATGTGTAAGGAAATGTTTCCAGCAGAGGATGGACGTTGCAGTGGGTTGTTGTTGCAGTGGGTAGGATGCATGATGACCTAGGCCAAAGATAATGCTGGTTGCTGTGTGTAGAAGACATTCTCAGACTTTATGACAACTTGAAGGAATGTCGTGTCCTCAGTGGAAACTAGTTACAGTGAAGTAGGTTGGCTGTTCCTCAGCTTCTGAAGCAAGAGATGCTGAAATGACAGGGGAAAGACACTTAGGTTGGGAAAAGTATATAAAAAAAAGTGTGTTAGACTCCAAACAAACCAAAGAATAATTAAAAAAAAAATAAAATTGGAAGCAGTTCAATAAACATCCTTCATGATGATATTTCCAGAGCCTAGATCTGGCCTAGGTTTGTTTATGCTGGAAAGAGTCACATCCGAGTTGGGGATTATTGCATTCCCTTCCAGAAATAGCTAGAGGACCCAACCACCAAACATCACCCCTGGCACAAAGGCTGTAGCTGCTGGACCTGAGCTCCCCAGACACCAATGCCCATGGGCTGATGTCATGATCACTGCTTTGCTTGACACTGCAGGAATATGTCTTTGAGTACAGGATGCTAATTTAAGCACAGGAATTTGTGCAAAACATTTTTTTTTTAAAAAAGGGCTTATTTCACTGTGGTTTTGAGCTGATTCTGCACAATCTCTTAGTTGCTGAATTTATTATTTCTTCTCCCCTGGGTCCCTTGCAACGAAGTGAGGTGTGAGGACACAGGAGCAGGCTGCCCCAGGCTGCTGCATCCTGCCTTTCTCAAAGAAGACACCATCAAAACAGAAAGCAAAGCAAAGTAACCCATTTAAGCCCTTTTAACCCATTTGCTTTATTGAGTTAGCTCTTGATTCCCCCTCCCCAAAGGCAGGAGGGAGAAGGGGCCAGAGCTGCTGGTGAGCCTGGGGTAGCTGGTGCTCACAGGCTCGTGGCCAAGGAGCCCAAGCACCCAGCTGGGCAAAGAGATGAGACACACAGGTCCAATCTGTTTGCCCCATCCTGGCCCATGGGAGAGAAGGGTTGGTTTTGTTTTGTTTTTTTTCTTGGGAAGAACTCCCAGGGATCAAGAAAGACATTAATAAGCCAAATGGAGACTGTCTTGCTTCACTGTGCTGCCTGGCTCCCTGCCAGCTCAGGCTGTTATTAAATTACCCAGAAAACAGGAGGAAAGAGCCCAGCACACTAGCTTTTGTTTCTGGTTTGTGCCAATCAGTCCTGAAACAAGAGCTGGGCAGGGGGACACACCAGTGACTGGAAGGTCTCCTGCAGGGGTCTGGCCTGATACAGCTGCCAAGTTGGCTCCTGCTGGTGGGGGCTCTGCCAGGGCTGTGACCCCAGGGGCACAACGGGGACAATTTAGTGCAGACTGGAGTGGAGCATGTCAATCATCTCCAATTCAGGCTCCTTTTCCATGGTGCAGCCCGTGGGGTCTCCAGCTCATGCCCCCAGCACGCCCCAGGTGGCTCTGTTGGTGGCAGCTGCTCAGGCCAGGGACAGGGCACTGGGGTCCCCTCACCCCTCTTGGGTTACTGCTCCCTCTGCTGAATGATCTGGGCTCAAAAAAGCTGTTTGGAGGAGAGGGGTTTGTTTAATGAACAACTGCACTGGGCACACTGGGGAGGAGGTATCTGGAAGGGCTCTCTGGTGACATCAGGAGCCACCCTGCCCATCAATACCATCTTTAATAAGTTCATGGGTGGGATGACAATGAGGCTTCCATCCATCTCTTCTTTGGTTTTATTTTTTCATCAACCTATAGAACACTTTATATGGATAAAACATGTTGAGACTTAGCCTCTCACAGAATTGGTATTTAGCAGGTTGTTGCAGTCTGTCCAGGTCTGCTCATACCTGGAACACATGGAGACATCCCTAGTGGCTACAGGAAACCCTGAGGTTTTAAGTAACAGGGAGAACTGGGATTGGCAGTTTCATACTGAGACCCACCCATAGGCCAAGCCTCCTAAAGCCTGTGCAAACCACTCTTGATACACAGAAGTCCCCAGCAAACCTGAAGTGTCAACACTTTTCTGAGGTTTATGGTTTCCTGAAAAGCCAACGTGTTTTTCAGGGAAAAAGACTGAATCAGGTGAAGTGAATTTCATTTGCTGAAGTCCCTGTGCAGACAGGTGTCTGACAGATCATGGGAACAGCCAAACAAACCCCTTTTCTGCTTACCCTGCTCTGCAGAATTGTTGCTTTTCTTTTAGCAAAGGTCAGTATTTATGGCCAAGGAATTTGTTGTCAGCCCTTGGCTGGAACTTCCACGTCAGTGAATGCATGTTAGAAATTCTGGGATGGAAAGATTGATGTAGTCTCATTTAAAAAGTATTATTATGCATTTTAAAAATATCACTGAAAACCTTCAGCACTTGCATTCCAAGCACTTTCCACCTCCCTTGCCATCTGCATTGTGTTAAAGAATATAAAGGCCTGAGCTGTGCTGTTCCTGTTGGACACGCTGGGATCATTTTCCTAGGAAGAGGGTTTTTTCACCACAGGCTGCCTCAGCATTTCTTTGTCTTGAAGTCAAAAAAAGATCCCAAATCCTCTGCAATTCTTAACCCCTTTGCTAGGGGAAGGATGAGCACATTTCTGTTACTCAGCTCACAGAAGGGATTTACACCACGTTTTGCTGTGGTTTGCACACGTGAGTCGAGCACTTAGAAACAAACATTCAGCCCTTTTTTTTTCCCCCTTTCTTCTCCTCCTTTATTTCCTGGGTCTCAGGGTGACTTTGAAAATTAAAATTTTGGGGGTAAATTTTGAATCATCATCAGGATTCAAACCACAGGATTGAAGTACTTTTCACATTTTCAAATCTGTTTCATCCTTGAAGATAATGAGGCCATAGATTCTGCCCCTCTTGGCTGAGCTGCCATGACCTGTGTGAAATGCTTTGAAATTCTCATGGCTTGAGACTCCAGTAACCACAAAGAAAAACAGGAATATTTTAGCCAAGTCTTGAATTATTTTCTCCAAAGAGTAGCTAACACATTATTGGTAATACATGAAGCTTTTGTCCTCCCACAAAGTAGCATTTTAGCCATGGAAAACAACTGCATTTAATTCCCTGTCAGTTGGGTGTCCCCATGAAGGCTTCTGTGCAGCTCCATGGCTCACATCTGCATCCTCTGCAGCCACTATGTCCTTGGGTTTGATGTTTTCTTATTTCTTAGCAACAGAAGGAGGTCTGAAGAGCTTTTCTTCTTAGAAATTGCACAAGATCTGCATTTCTAATCCTCTTTTACACTTGATGATGATGTCCGAAGAGCATCTGAGAAGTTCCTTTTCCAGAGCCACCAACACCCTCCTGCAATCCCTGACACATCCCTCTGCAAAATTCAACATTCCTTTCCAGCTCTCCACGTGTAGATTGAAAATGGCCATTGCAGCCACTCACAGCCTAAGTCATGATGAACATCAGAGCATCACTTGGCCTGTTCTAGGCTCCCACCAGGGTTTCATGAAGCCCTTGGCCCTGCCCCAAGAGCTGCCAGACCCCCCTGCCCTGCTGGGTAATGGGTTCAGTTCCTGTTCTGCTGGTCAGGTGTGGGTTGTTGGGTGGCTCAGATACCTGCCAGGACACTAAGGAGACAAAGTGGACATCTACTCAGTGTTTCCCAGCATGGACATCCAATGGATGTTTCTCATTTTCTGAGCTAGCCTGGGCCTTTGGCTCAGTTTAAGAAACAGAAGATTATGACAAAACACTTAGAAAATGATTTTTTCTCTGTACCCAACCCCCTGTGTTTTCATTCTCTGTCCTTGGGGCAGTCCCCTCTGGGGACACACATCAAGCAGGAGCAGCCTGGAGAGGCCAGGGAGGTGGGCTCCAGCCTCCAGCTCCCTGCTGGCCTGGCAGGCTTGGCGCTGGAGAGGGTATTTTTTTCAATTTGGGGTTGTTTGCTTTTTTCAAAGCAGGCTCTTTCCACGGCAATGTCAGAGCAAAGAAGGAGATTTTCTGGGGAAAAAAAAAAAAAAAAAGCAGCTGTTCTGAGAATTTTTTTCTACCCCCTTAGCTCTGAGGACCCTCAAAATGCCTGTTGTGCTCTCACCAGCCTGTTGTTTCCCCCAGAAATGTGCACAAGCTGCTCTGGAGCTTTCATGCATGGCTGGGAAAGTGTTTGCTCAGTAAATCTCCCCACATTCCAGCTTGTGAAGGTCACAGGCTCATTCCAGAGACATCCCTCCTGCACACAGATGGATGCTCAGCCCCTCAGCAGAGCTGGGGCCTCCTGGGATAACTCTTCTGCTGATGGATTTTGGGGCAGGAGGCAGCTCCATCCCACTGCCTGCCCTGCTGCTTTGTGTCGGCTGAGAACCCAGCCCTTTGTTTCTATCCTGACCCCTCCCTTCCTGCCTTTCCAGGCAAAATGCTCCCAAAATATCCCCAGTCCCTCAGTCAGAGGGGCAGAAGGTGGCCCTGCTCCTGAGCTGTTCTGCAGACACTGGCTGCTCCTCCCCGTGGCCTCAGAAAGTCCCTGGGAGCAGCTGGTGAGCAAAGAAACCACAGCGAGGTTTGAAATCACACCCATTTTTTTAAAAAAAACACCCTATTTATTAATTATTATTATTTTTTTTTAAGGCCAATTTAGGATGCTCCCTGCTGGGTTTGCATCTAGTGGGAGAAGGAAGGGTCCTTCCTCCATCCCCTGCCTGTGCCTCTCCCCTCCCCAGGGCCAGCCCCGCGCGGCACAAAGAGCTGCTGTAAATCACCCTGGCAGCAGCAATAATGTCTGACAGCCCCAAAAGAGCCCCTCGTTGGCTCTCCTGACTGGAAACTCCTGGCCCGTGGCAGGGTTTGTATTTATGCTTCTGCCTAATTTGTCCATCCATCAGTTTATACATTTATTTCCACCTGAGGAGCAGGCGCTTGCCCAGAAAGAGCCGTGTTTGCTTTGGCCACCTCTAGGGTCTCTCTCTGGTTGGTTTCCAAAGCACAAACGTGGAAAGAGAAGGGGCAAACAGCTGCACCAGGGAGAGTCCATCATCTGTCAGCAGAACCTCCAGGGTTATTTTTCCAGGTGGATTCTATAGGAGCCATAAGGCAGGAGGTGCTGTGCGACTGGGTCGGTCTCCCAGCATGAATTCTTGGCCCATCCTCAGGACACACAATCCCAGGATGGTTTGGGTTGGAAGGGACCTTAAAGATCGTCCAGTCCCACCCCTGCCATGGACAGGGACACCTCCCACCAGACCAGGTTGCTCCAAGCCCCATCCAACCTGCCTTTGGACACTTCCAGGGAGGGACATGGTCATCTCAAATCTGTGAGCACCAGAAATGCAGCAGCCGGGTCAAAAATCACACCTTCTGTTTCCCTTCTGGGAGTGGGAGGGTCCTGCAGGACACTTTGGGGGTTGGTCTCTGCTGGTTCTCATGGGGTTGATATAACCAGGACTGCAAGGCCTTTTGGACATGTCCCAGGGCTTCCAGGAGGGCAGCAGTTTGGGAATGGTGCCCAGGACCTCTGCAGGGAGCCCTGGGGAAGCCCCGGGGGCTGCAGTGGGCAAACGTGGCTGTGGCCGAAGGGCCAGGAGGTCACTGGTGAGCTGGGTGGAATTACAGCCCCAGGGAAACCCATGGGAAGGTTCTTGTGCAACAGAGCCAACATTTCAGCTCCTCTCTGTGTGACATGGCCATGAGCCAGGGTCTGGCATGTGGCCATCCAAGTGCTTCACTGCAGACCTGAGCTGGGAGATGCTGGTTTTGGAGCTGGCAGGGAAGGGGCAATGAGCTGAGGCACTGGGTTGTCTAAATGCAGGTGACTTGTGCTCCAAGGTACCTGAGACATCTGAATGGGTCTGCAAGATCCAGCACAGAATGACAGGATCCCCTCGGGATACCCACAAACATCTCCAGATACCAAGAGGAGGCCACAAAGTTGATCCAGTTCTTCGTCTGGTCATCCCAGCTGCCTTGGCAGGGTGGCAAAGTGTCTCCTTTCACAGTAACCAGTGCTGCCTTCCCAAAGAAGCTGCAGTTCCTCATCCACACATGGTCACTCCTGAGGGCACAAGTTCCTCATCGATGCTATTCTGGCCGTCACTGCTGCTCCACACATCACCATGGGATGCTTCTCTAATTTCTTCCTCAGTCCTAATGTAGGCCACTTCTCTTTAAAAAGAAAGTTCAAAGTCAAACTCCTCCCCAAAACTCCTTGAGAAGTGTTTGAAGGTGTGACCTAGTTTCTTACAAGTTCTTCAAGCAGAACACTCCCCTCCCATGTCCTCCTCCAGCCATCCCTCCACCACAACAGGGAGCACACATCAATCGTGTCCCTATCCACCTGGGATCAGGCTCCATCCTTCCTGCTCCCACCAGGTGACCTAATTATATGTGTGTTGTGAGCAGGTAAGTGCTGCAGGGGATACTGTGCTGACAAGGTGTCTGGGGTGACCTCCTTTTTCCCCTGTCCCAGTGATACCTGGACAGAGCTCTTTGTCTTCCTCCATTTCCCTGCGTTAGGGAAACTTTCCCAGTGGGAGAGCAGAACAAGGGTGGGAGAGCAGACAGTCTGTGGGCTGGACATTGGCCTTAAGCCCCTGTGTGGACTCCTGGAGGTGATTTGCTGTTCACATTGTGGTGGTTGAAGTCCACTGCAGGACAACCTGCTCCAGCAGAGGATCTCCAAGAGCATCTATCACCCTGCCCTGAGCTTCTCCCCAGTTCTCAAAGGAAGAAATGGCCTCACTAGAGCACTTTTGTCCTAGGTCACCCTTTCAGAAGGGGCTCTCTAAGTCCAAGTCATGCTCTTGGCCACTCTGTTTACACTGCGTTTAGATCCCAAATCCTGGTTTGCTGCTGGTTTCTACCTGACTTTTCCAGTCCCCCCGTGGCACTCAGACTGCAGTCACTGGCAGAGCCTTCCTGGCCTGAGGGACCCGAGGAAGCCCCATCCAGCTCTAAGGGCAGGAGTGGCCAATGGGTAAGAAGAGACCAAAGTTACAGCTGAACCATCTTCATGTCTGTGAGCAGCTCCCCAGAAGCAGCAGGAGCACATTGGGTGCTGGAGAGTTTGGAGGTGCTGTTACAGGTCAGATCCATGGTTCTGGACAGTCTTCTGGGACACCCACTATGGACTGAAGACCTGAGTGGGATGAAGCATTGATGGAACCTGGCACAGAAGTTTCTGCAAAATCCCAGCAGTGCTGCAAATACTTCAACTCCTCCATAGAGCAGCAGCACTTCAGCCAGGGTCTGGGCTTGATCTGACAAGTAAGTCTGCTTTGAGTGGGAGAACGTTGCTTCTTTTCAGCTTGAGCAGATTGTCTGCTGGTGGAACCTTGCTAATTTGCTTCCATCAGGAGAACAAATAATCACCCAAGTCAGCAGCACTTTTCCTGTTTTGAATTCTTATTTGTTTTGTTCTGCTTGTTTTGTGCTGTCTCATTAGCTTCTGGCAACAGGCACAAAATTGTGTTTCCTTGGGCAAAACTGGATCAATCAGGAAGAGTCATTTCCATGTGTAGAAATCCCAGGACTTCTGCCTCTCCAGGAAGTGCTGGGGTTTCCAAACCCATCCTCTGGCTGCCCCACACTGGGAGATCTCCAACCTCCCTGCTGGTGCTCTCCATGCACCCACAGGGCTACAAATCATCCCCCCAACCTCTGCCCTTTCATCAATACAGAGGGCAAAGCTTGACCCTGCAGTGGCAGAAGCTGGTGGGATTCACCTCCTGGTGACCAGGATGCACCCACAGCCACCTCACACCTCTGCTGGGGCTGCCTTGAAACTCCTTGGTCCTCTGCTCCCAGCAGGAGGAGTCACAGAATGGCAGGGGCTGGAAGGGACCTCTGGAGATCATCTGGGCTGCCCTTGAGGGGCAAGTGTCTCCTGAGGTGACCCTGAGCATGTCAAGGTGATGGCAGCCTGCTCTCAGCATCTGGGCTGAAGCTACAAGCCCCAGCACCCCCAGTGCTGTGTCCTGCTGGGCCCAGTTCATCCCATCAGCCTTGTTCAAGGTCTTGGGCATCATCAGTGAGTGTCCCTGGGGTGGAGCCCTGGGGGTGGAGCATGGGAGACCATGTCACACTGGGCTTGTATTTCCATCCTTGGGGTGACACATCTGGCTGCAGGAAAGGACAACAGAGGTGACATGAGAGGTTTCTGGCAGACCTGACTTGGTTGTTTTGGTTCTGACCCCTGGTGCAGTTTCTGTTCAGGTGCTGGGGCTGCTCCAGGCTCCACAGAAGGGGCATTGCAGCCTCCTCCTGCCTCCTGCCCCAGCAGCTGCACCAAGTGCTCCTGCAGGACACGGGTAGGACCACAGGGAGGAGGACCAGCCCCTGGACCAAAGCACCATCCCTGAGCAGACCCAGACCCTTGTGCCTCTCCCATCTGCACTGAGGGATGGACCTTCCCCAACAGCAGCTCCCAGGACGTGACTGGGACCCCACAGCCCCTTCTGGTCTCAGGTACATGACTCTGAGCAGGTGCTGGTCAAGGCTGCCTGAGTCTGGAGGTGGGGAAAGTGGGATCAGAAACCATCTCTGCAGGTGTCCAGCATGGAAAGGGATGATCTCTGCCATGTTGCCACTTTCCAGCTCTGCAAACTGGGAGCTGGTGCCAGGATGAATTTGACTTTTTTTCCCCAGGATCTGTTTGAGACAAGTTTCCTGGCTCAAGCAATTAATGCTCCACTGAAGATCAGCTGCACAGGGAGATATTTATGACTGTTTTCCTCAGTGCTTGAGTCTTCCCAAAGACAGTGAGGAACCTGTCTCAGGGGTATGGGACAGAATCTGTCCTCAGCAGCAAATCTCCTGAGTGTGAACCTGTGGGTGTGAGGAAGGCCAGGAGAACTTGGGTCTTTTTAATCCATGAGGTCAGAAGCAGCAGCCTGTCCAATGCTTGGGTGGAAAAGAAGATTTTTGGATTAAAGACCCCGACTTGGGAGTGAATTCTTGGTTACCAACCTCTGAGATGTCTGGGTCTTTTGTAAGGCATCTCCTTGCCTGCAGGGACAGAGCTGGAGAGAGCTGAGAGGTGACCTGCTGGTGGGACCCTGGGAACTTGAGCAGAGGAGAGGGACTTGGCAGTGGGGGAACATGTGAGGATCTGAGCTGGACCCCTGAATCCAGGAGCACCCTGCAGTGCACAGGGATGAGTGTGTCCTTGAAGAGGGTGAGCTGGAGTGAATGTCTAACTCCACCTCCCAGCTCTGTAGCTTCCTCCCAGTGTGGATCTGGGGTTACTTGGCTGTTCTGGGTTTCTCTGGTGTATTTGGTGACTGGCCCAGACCATCAGCCTTCCTAGCAGATGTGCCAGACACAGGAATAATTATCTGCAGAAGGAAGGAGCGTGTGTGATGTGAAACACTGGCTCCTCCTCAAGGATCATCTTACTGGTGGCTTCCAGGGTTTCACTCAGCCTTCCCAAGGGAAGAGCCTCCCTGGAGGATGGGAAGCAGGGGCAGCTAAGAGGACTATTAACAGCTAAGACCATTATGAAACTATTATCATCATCAAGTTTATTAAAATGCCTCCAAGTAAATAAACATGTTAATGATGATGATACAAACAAAGCCCCAGTGTTTGAGCTGACTAAGAAGAAGCCAAGTTACTCTCCCCAGTGATACTGGTCCCAGGCAGCCACTTGTTGCCAAAATCTCCAGCAGAGAGAATTGCTCATGACAGCTGGGAGAGCCAGGGAGTGACTCATGGCTGCTGTTGATACCTACAAGATTTTCCTGAATGACAGTGGCTGCTAGAAATAGAAACTACAGTTGAGGAGAAACTGAAGCAGATAAATCACCCCAAAGCCCTGATTCATCACTTTTTTGGCCATTAGCTGTGTGGGAAAAAAAACAGTCCTTGGCCTCCACGTGAATAACCAACGTCTTTACCAATGACACAGCTCAGGAGCAAAGTTTGAGCCAACAAAGAAACACTCCATTGTGAAAAGCTGAAGCTTGTCCCTGTGGTGCTGTGTATTTTTAGAAGTGGCAGGAATATGATCTGGCCACTTCCAGCAGCCCCTCCTGGTTCCTGCTTGGCTGCTTTACATGGACACGTTAGAGGGAGAGGGAAGGTTGTGCTGTTGGGGGGCTCACTTGCATAATTTCCTGGGAAGCTTCCAGGCAAAGCCTGTTCCCAGTAAGGAAAACTGTACTTTCCAGTGTAGTTTTCTGCAAAGCAGGATGAGAAGCCCTTTTCCCTGTCCCTGGGCTTCCCATGTTCCTGCAGCTTTGTGCCCCAGAAGAGGCTGAGCTGCTCCTCTCCTCCCTTGCAGTCAGTTGGTTTCCTTTTGTTTTATTGCTAAACCAGCACAGCTCTTGGATGTACAACAGCAACTTTTATCACCAGCTGCTCTATTTTTATTTTTAATGCTAAAATAAGGTGGGCAGCTATGGAGCCTGGCTTTCTTTGGCTTCATTTTTTAAATGAAAATGCCCAGCTTAGCTGTGGGGAAGAGGTTCAGGGTAGCAATAAAAAGCAAAGCAAAGAGACTGAAATTAGGAAGAACTGGTTTCTGAGCCAGTGCTGGGCTGTTCTTTAGCAGATACTCAGCAGCTGAGGCTGCTCAAGCCTGCCAGGAGCTGCTGTGGGGTCTGAGGTTTTCTGTGAGACATTAGCACCTGGAAAAGGAAGAGGAATGTTTTCATTCCATGGGCAGAGGCTGGAGAAAGCTCTACAGAAGGTCCCTGTCCCATCCTCAGTCCTGCTTTATGCCAAGGTCAGGGTTTCTGCTGCTGCAGCCAATGCCCCTTTCCATAGGGAAGTTTCTATCAGGGCAGCTCAGCCCACCCTGTGCACAGATTTATTGATGTTCAGCACCAAACAAAAAGCACCCAAGGGAGAGACAGCAGAGCCTGTAGGGACAAGAAAAGGGGTTATGGTTTTTAACTGAAAGAGGGGAGATTTAGACTAGAGATTAGGAAGCAATTCTTTAGAGCAAGGGTGGTGAGACCCTGGCCCAGGCTGCCCACAGGTGGTGGAGGCTCCAGCCCTGGACACAAGACCAGGTTGGATGGGGCTGTGAGCAATATGATCTAGTTGGAGATGTTCTTGCTCACAGCAGGGGGGGTTGGGCTAGATGGTCTTTAAAGGTCCTTTCCCACCCAAACCATCTGATGATTCTATGATTCCCTCAATTAAATGGACCCCAAGGTCAGAAGCAGGTTATTGATTATCCCCCTGGTCCACCAGCCAGGGCTCTCACCCCAAGCATGGACCTTGAAGCTGCATTTTCTCTGGACACAGAGTCCTGAAGGCTCCCAGCATTTTGCAGATCCCAACCCTGCTTTCCACCACCCTTTTGTCACACTGTGTCCCCTTCCCAGGGCTTTGGGACACCTATGGTGCCTTAACCCCAGAGATCCAGCATCCTTGGGGCAGGGAGGTGGAGCCCTGGTGACAAATGACACCTTGCCCATGTAGTCAGGCTGCTGCTCTCCAGCCTGAGTTCCTCATTAGAAACCCTCATTAACTGGCTACCTCCATCATCTCAATTGTTTTTAAAATCAGGTGTTCATTCCTTTTGGTTTTCTCTAAGCCCACTTTCTCCAGGTGCTCAGCCCAGGTTTGCCAGAACAGACCAAGTGTCTAAGAGACTTCCAGGCACTTTCTGACCCATCTCCCACAGGCTGAATGCCAGCTGAGACATGTTCTGCTGAGCACAGGCATTTTCCTTGCTGAAATAGCAAAAGATTCCCAATCTGCCAGTCAGATGCACTGCTAATTCCAAACTTGTACTTGCTGTGTCTCTAGGCATCCTTGGTGTGGTCAAATAGGGTGTCACCATTAGTTACTAAACTGCAACACCCTCCAAGAGCCCCTGGGGAGCCTCAGGAGCACCCAGGCCCTGGAGTTGCAATGATTTGCTCTTGCTGAAGGTCCAAAATTGCCTTTAGTATTAGCTTGATAATCCCTTTATTGTAAAACCCCTTGGAAGTGGTTGATTTCTTGGAGCCAAGCACACCAGGTGGGCTTCTAAGTTCTTTGAAATAAGGTAGGAAGCAGGGGAGTCTCCAGCTCAAGAGGAGAAACAGCATTTTAAAATGACAGTTTATTTCCTTTCTGAGGTCCTGGGAAATATGGCAATGGCAATGGTCTGGAGCTTCCAGAGGGGAGATTCAGGTTGGACATTAGGGAAAAGTTATTTCCCTTGAGGGTGGTGAGACCCTGGCCCAGGTTGCCCAGGGAAGCTGTGGCTGCCCCATCCCTGGGGGTGTTGAAGGGCAGGTTGGATGG
>NW_009952709.1:472030-473905 GCF_000747805.2 Chaetura pelagica | reverse complement strand
GGGGCTTGGAGCAGCCTGGGCTGGTGGGAGGTGTCCCTGCCCATGCAGGGGGTTGGGACTGGTTGATATTAAAGGTCCCTTCCAACCCAAACCAGTCTGTGACTTTATGATTCTATGAAATATCCCTTTGGGTGTTTGATGGTGAGTCCCTGCAGGGCTGAGAGGCTCAGGATGGGATAGGAAACATGTCCTTGCTGCATTATCTGGGTCACCCTTCCCTCTGGGCAGGATGTGCAAAGAGCAGGGCAGGAGCCACCCTGGCTGTGGAACTCATGACACATTTAGTAGGTTGGCTGGATGCAGAGGTTTCTTGCAAACAGCTCCTCTCAACCCTCCTTGGCAAGGAGGTCTTCCCATCTCTACCTGCCTTGCTCAGCCCTTCCAGCTTTGCTGCTGCTGGGAAGTGCTGCCCTGGCTGCAGCCCTGCAGGGCTGGGGATGTGGCAGCTCCCACCTCCTCGTGGGGCAGGGTCTCATTGTGCACCCTCCCTATCTCTTTTCCAGCTCACTGAGGCTGAAATTTGCCTTCCTGCAGATTGAAAGGACACCTGAACCCTGGAATATTTGGGTCTGGGAGCAGATCATCAGCTGGGACAGAGCAAAGCCCTGGCAGGGACATGAAGAGGATGAAGCAGGAGCATGAGAACTTGGGCTGCACCTGAAACAAGGTCTCCAGACTCCAAAACTCCACCAAGACCTGACTTGAGCTGGTGGGATCTCTGACCAAAACCTGCATGGGGATGACCTGGGGAGGGAATGAGCTCCAGCTGTTGTTGGAGGGGAGAGAGGCCTGGCAGGGGGATCCCCTGGCTGGATGGGGACTCACCTTGTCACTCTGCTCGGCACGTTCAGCTCCCCCAGGGCCCTTCTGCTGGAGAAGCTGAGACCAGGAATCTCAGGGCCTGGAAAAAAGCCTTTTGAAAGACACCAGGAATGCTGGGAGAAATTTCTAAAGGAAATGACAGTGAAAACACATTTTTTTTAAAATTTAATTTTTTTTTTTCAGTTGAAAAAATATCTCCCCCCCCAGTTTCCCAACATTTCTGCAGAACTCAGACCTCTTCCAGGAATTAGGTTTTCTTTCTTTGTAAATCCAGCTTTTCCCCTGGCAAAAGGTTTGTGTGGGAGGCTTCCCACAGCTGCTTTCTGCCTGTCACAGCCACGGGCCCCAGCCCCAGCTGGGCAGGGGACAAGCAGAGGCCACTGCAGATGAACAGCCACGGGCAGCACGGCCATCAAACCTGCCCTGGTTCATGGAGAGGGGGGTGAAGGGTCCCAGCCCAGCAGGAACAGGCAGGGCTGCAGCTCCCAAACATTAATTCCCCCCCATTCATTTACTGCAGGACCATGTGGGTGCTGAGAGCCCAGTCCCCTCTTTGCCCATAACAGGAGAGGAAACCAGGGTGCAGAGCACTTGACTCCCTGACATTTTCTCCCCATTCTTGCTGGGCATGACCTAATCCACACTATTGTTTCCCACTTGAATTCCCACTTACCCACATTTCCATTCTTTTTGTTGTTCTTAAAATATTTTCCAGCCTTTTTAGCAGGAAAGCATGGGGAGCCAACAATGCCTTTCTTGCTCAGTTTGGGTAAAGGTAGTTTCTCCACAACATATTTGTTGCTCTGTTTACACAGAATTTAGCAATGAGAAGAAAAATGTGGAGATTACTCATCCTGAGGAAAAAAAAAGCAGATTTACATATCACAGCCCTTGCTCAGACAGGCACTAGCCCTGACCATGGGCTGTGTGGCTCTGTCCTCTCTGCTGCCCTTCTGGTTGATTAAGGCCACTGTGGATCTGCCTACCCTGCTTGTGAATTTGCTTCCAAAAATAGTAGAAAAGTGCAGCCTTGGAAAGAGGAGCAAGTCATGG
>NW_009952709.1:470162-471976 GCF_000747805.2 Chaetura pelagica | reverse complement strand
AAGGTTTCTCTCTGGCAGGGACTTGTCTAAACTCCTGTGTGCCCCTGCTGCTGGGAACTCTTCCCTAAGTGAAACTCATCCTTTGACCTCAATCCATCCCAATTTATGGAGACATTTTTTTTCTCAGGACCTCAGTAGCCCATGGCTCCTTGGAGAACACTTACAAGGGCAACTTTCCAGGTGGCCTCTCTCCATGCCCCTCTCTTTCCAGCCACTAACCTGGCTGGAAAGGGCACACTTATTAATTTGAAGAACATCCCTGAGGTCCTCTGGTCTGAGTGAGACAAGTAGGCTGAGATGAGGAGTAGGGTTCACTAAAAATGGTGTGTAGATCCATGGTGATCATACAAACCATAGAGAACTCTGCTCTCCTCGTGCCTGTGGCAAAGGACCCTTCCTGATTGCTCCTCTACAGGTTTGAATGGACAGATGGGGAAAAACACATCCCTTAGGAGGGATCTGGTCAGAGAGGCAGAGCTGTGCTGCTCGTGTATTGACCACTGAGCCACAGCCTAGAAAGGTGGAGGATTTATTAAATCCTGCTACACCTTTTCAGGCAAATAATTGAGGATGCACCAGCTGGGCTTTCCTCAGCATCAAAATCTCTCCACACCTCACCTTCTACCACAATAACAAGATAAAGCTGCATTTGGAAACACTTCACCTGTATCAGCTCCAGCTTCCATGTTCTGTCTTGGAGTGACAGAGGACTTGTCAGTGCTGCAAACCAGGGGCATTGACTTCCATGGGTTGTGTGGAAGATAATAGTCATAGGATCCCAGACTGGTTTGGGTTGGAAAGGACCTTAAAGATCATCCAGTCCCACCCCTGCATGGGCAGGGACACCTCCCACCAGCCCAGGCTGCTCCAAGCCCCATCCAACCTGCTCTTCAACACTGCCAGGGATGGGGCAGCCACAGCTTCCCTGGGCAACCTGGGCCAGGCTCTCACCACCCTCACAGCACAGAATTTCTTCCTGGTGTCTCACCTAAGTCTCCCCTCTTCCAGTTTAAATCCATCTCCCCTTGTCCTATCACTTCATGTCCTTGTAAAAAGTCCCTCTCCAGCTTTCTTGCCCAACTGTCCTAGTCACTGTGGCAGGGAATGTGCCCATGACTTCCCAGGGTCCTTTATTTTCTGATCTTCCCTTGATCCTACATATCTGATGGTTCAAAGTGTCTGGAAACCCCACACAGTAAGGAAGACTGGGGATAATCCTTGTGGGATTGTGTTTGATCCTTCCTGCCCCAGGTGCCTGTAGCAGCTCCCAAATGTCCTCATACTTGGGCATGACAGAGCTGAAGCAGTTGGCTTAGAAGGAGCCACAGCATGGCTACACTCTAAAACCAGACGTGGGATATAAAAAGCATGCTTCTAAATTTAAACCTCTCTGAAAAGCTAATTTAAGCAGCTAATTATACTAAAAATGCATGAGCCCCAAATTTGCCAATTAAAAGTTAATTAAACGAAAGCTCAGTGAGCTTCAATTTGTCAGCTGAATCCATCTGCTCCCCCAGCTTCCTGCAATCCCACAGCTTCCAGCATCTCCCTGCAGTGGGAACAGATCTCTTGCAGTCAGACAGATGTCCAAAGCTTGCTGAGAACCAGGCACAACCAGCAGCCTCAGCCTTTGGGAACCTGCCCAACCAGCTCAGCATGGATGTGGCTGCTGAGGAGCTGAGCCTGGGCAGGCTGAGCCTTCTGGGATCCTGCCCAGCACCAGGGGTGTGAGTGTGGGGTGACAGGTACCAGGTGCCATCGAATCCCAGACTGGTTTGGGTTGGAAGGGACCTTAAAGATCATCCAGTCCCACC
>NW_009952709.1:446516-469929 GCF_000747805.2 Chaetura pelagica | reverse complement strand
CTCTCCCAGCCTGGCTCCAGAGCTGCTCCAGCCCTCCCAGCATCTCTGTGGCTCCTCTGGTCTCTCTCCAAGAGCTCCATGTCCTTCTTGTCCTGGGGACCCCAGAGCTGGACCCAGCCCTGCAGGGGGGTCTCCCCAGGGCATAACAGAGGGGACAACTCCCTCCCTCCCCCAGCCCCAGCACTGCAGCTGCTCCCATGAAAACTCCTCTTTCCCCAGCTTCCCGGGGCCCTTGAACAGCCCTGCAGTGCCCGGGGTGCCTGGCAGAGCTGGTACCTGCTGTGCCCGGGCTGCTGCTCCCCTGCCTCCCTCCATCCCTGCTGTGTGCCCAGGGCAGAGCCCTGCAGGGCTGGGTGGGGGTGGCAGGACCAGCTCAGCCAGGCTGACCCACATGAGACTGGGGCCACAACACGGGACCACGTTCTGGGGTTTTGGGAGCTCTGACTGGCAGCTTGTTCTGCTTTTCAGCAGCCAGGCTGGCCTGGCCCTCCCATTGTGTGTGTTAAATAGACCAGCACTGGCAAAAGAAAGCCAAGCACAGATCTCAGCAGGTTCCCTTGCAGCAGGGCAGCCACGGGGACAGGCTGGTGTGTCCCAGGAGGGTGAGCTCTGCTCTGCTCAGCCTGTTCAGGGGGTGCTGAATGCAATGGGGAGGGAGCAGGACACTCTTTGCTGCTGGTGCCAGGGAGTTCCCGTGGCTCACGGGTCTGGCACGTCCTGCTTCACACCAAAGGAAATCTCTCCCCAAATCAAAAAAACCACACCAACCCCAAATGCTTCTGGCCCTGCCCCTCAAACTCGTGCTCTTCAGAATGGAAGTTTGCACTGAAGTTCCCTGAGCTTGGATTTCAGTTTGAGCTGGCTGCAGGGCTCCCTGTGATCCCAGCCCTGTGCTGAGCACCCAGCCCTGCTGCTGGGGGTGCTAGGGGCTGCATTTGGGGAGCTGGGGCACTCTGGGGACACGCTGGGAGGCTGTGCTGGGACACAGCTCCTGGATTTTCAGCACCTGTCACCCCCCCAGCACCATGAGTACAGTCAGGGTTTTGCTTTGATCTCTCTTTGTCTTAATTTTCTCAGCTGCCCATGCGTTTCCCAGCTGCAGCTTCCTTTTGTGCTTGTCCTTCCTGCTCACTTTTCCTCGCCCTGGCCGTGTGATACTTTTGTTCCAGTCCCAGCTGCATTTTTCTTTCATGAGACTGATTTTGTCCCTTGTTTTCAAACACGGGGGCATTAAGTTGTGCTGTGGTGCTGATGGGAGGGAAGCAGCTCCTGGGGAAGGCACGAAGATGCTCAGCAGGCTGGAGCAGCTCTGCTCTGGGGACAGGCTGGGAGAGTTGGGGTGTTCAGCCTGGAGAAGAGAAGGCTCCAGGGAGACCTGAGAGCAGCTTCCAGTGCCTGAAGGGGCTCCAGGAAAGCTGGGGAGGGGCTTGGGACAAGGGCAGGGAGGGAGAGGACAAGGGGGGATGGATGAAAACTGGGAGAGGGGAGATTTAGGCGAGACATTTGGGAGAAATTCTTTCCTGTGGAGGTGGTGAGAGCCTGGCCCAGGTTGCCCAGGGAAGCTGTGGCTGCCCCATCCCTGGCAGTGTTGAAGGGCAGGGTGGATGGGGCTTGGAGCAGCCCGGGCTGGTGGGAGGGGCAGGGATTTGGGACTGGATGACCTTTAAGGTCCCTTCCAACCCAAACCATTCTATGATTCTAGGATTCTATGATAGGCTGGACATTAGGAAAGCAGCAGCAGAGCCAAGAGCCTGGGCTCCTGCCAGCATCTCACCACCCTCACAGGAAATAACTTTTTCCATGCTCTGCTCCTTAGGAGAACTGATTAAATGACCCAATATCCCAGCTGGGGCTTCAGCCTTTGCCTGAGTCTGTAACCAGCCTCTTTCAGGAAAATGATCATCAGCAGAAACAGAGAGGACTGGTTTGTTTCAGGAGGCTTCAGCACAGAGTGCTGGCTTTGTGAATGAGGGTGTGAGTCAGAGTATTCCTGGCTCTTTATGATCTACTGGAAAACCAACTACCCTTTGTTTATGTCAGCAATCTTACTGCCCATGGTGATGTCTTGGAGACACACAGTTGATCCTAAATCTTGGAGTTTTGCAGTGGCAGGGTAGCAGAGAGGCAGTGCAGGACATTGAGGGAGCTCCAGAATCAGTCTTTTTAGCTGCACAGAAACATGTGGGATGACACCTGAGCCCCCTGCCTCCCCCCGAGCCCATTGCCTCCCCAGCCCTGCATCCAGCTGCAGCTGCAGCTGTGCAGGTGCCGTTCTGGAAGCACCTTCCTTAGATCTGCAGCTCTGCCCCTCAGCTGCTTTCTTCAAGCAAGTTTGTGAGCTCAAGCCTGCAGGATGTAGGGCTCTATTCCTCTGAACGTGTTGCTACAGACCTGTGTCCCAGTGCAGCCTGTTCAGCCATCCCCCTGCCACCCTCTTTTTTAGCACTAATGCCTGTGGGTGGTGGGTGTGTTGGTACCACCCCAGGCTGGCACCAGCACAGAAGCCTCAGCTGGGTGGCACTGGGGTGACTGTGGTCCTTTCCCATGCCCAGAGACCTGTGCCTACCTTGCCCTGGCACAGACGTGGCTCTGACCTTGGGTGAGCAGGTGAGGGAGCTCAGGCAGGGCACAGCCAGGGGGGCAGGAGCAGGAACACCCCCCTGGCTGCTGGGGTGCAGTGGGGCAGCCCTGGAGCGGGGCTGCAGGCTGGGGAGGGCCAACCTGTGGCTGACCATTGCTAGAGGTGTAGCAACTGACAGCTTCTTAGAGCAGGACATGGGGCTAGGGACCACCAGAAGCTCCTACCAGCCAGCTTTTCTGTGCCAGCACCTGCACATCCACCTGCACTGGCAGCTGAAGCTGCACCAGGTAGGAACCGTGGGCAGCACCAGCCAAAGGAGACCCCATCCCTGGGAAGGGTGGTTCCCCTCCCAAGGGTACCACAGGACACCCTTCCCTTTCTCAGCTCCAGCCTGGGTACAGAGCAGTTTGTAAAGGGTCCAGAGGAGCCTTTCCCATGGCTCAGTTTGGTTTCCAGCAGTCAGAGGGGCTCGGAGCTGCTGGAGTGTTGCTCACCTTGGCCACAGCTCAGGTTCCGTGAGGTTTGGGAGAGTTTTCTCTGCAGGTGAGCAGCTTTGCTCTGCCAGCCAGGCTGTCAGGGCAGCACAGCTTCTGCTCTGCCTCCTCCTCATGCCCAGGCCTGTGTGAGAGGAGAACCCGTGTTGTTCAAACAAGTCCAGGCTCCCTCTGAAACCAACGTGGTGTTTTATTGACAGAAGATGTAAATATTGACCAGTGAAAGGTTAAAGCCAATATTTACTCTGAGTTTCCCTAAATCCAAATGTTGACAGTAAGTGAGATGTGAAGTGCTGACCACAGGTTTGGGACACTGAGGCCCCGGGGTGGCAGGGCTGCCATCCAGACCATCTAGATCCCAGTTGCCAGACATTCCCAAAGAAGGGGCTTCCTGTGCCCGGGGGCTCCAGCAAGCTGCTCACCTGGATGTTAAACATCTTAGCAGATATGAAATTAGCATCATAGCATCACAGAGTGGTTTTGGTTGGAAAAGATCTTTAAGATCATGGAGTCCAACCTGCCCCATGTCCCTCAGCTCCACATCTCTGAAACCCCTCCAGGGATGGGGACTCCACCCCTGCCCTGGGCAGCCTGGGCCAGGGCCTGACAAGTCATTTGGGCAAGAAATTGTTCCTAATATCCAATTTAAACCTCCCCTGGTGAAACCTGAGGCCATTCCCTCTTGTTCTATCACTTGTAACTGGGACATGCAGAAAATGAGACATTTAATGATCTCCAGTGGGAGAATCAGGAATTGGATCAATATACAAGAGAAGTTCGTTGCACATAAAGCCACAAAGGAGACCAAAAAGGAATGCAGTCCCCTCTGTGGTGGGAATGGGAATGCAGGCATCTCAGTGTCTCTGCTCTTGGCCTCACTGTCCAAAGGGAAGGTGGGCACAGGTGCTTGGGGTGCTCGAGTGGCAACCACCCTGTCACTGCCCCTCCAGCCACCCCTGCTTGTGTCACCCCCCAGCTGGTGGATTGTTGGTGGAAACATCAGGATGGCCCTGCTACAGCCTGAGGCCAGGGCCCAAATCCTCTGCAGCAGAGAGGTCCAAATCCATCCCTGGTGGAGCACAGGACATTTTGCCCAAGGTGACAACTGGCAAGAATTTATTCTACTCTAGGGGCTCAGATGTGGTTTTTTTTCCCACCTGACTGCCCAGCTCTGCCCTGCAGGAGCTCTGTGCACTCTTCTTGGGCTTCTTGTCAGTGCAAAAGCACCTTCATGCACCTTCTGTTTGTATAAATGTGCCTTTCCTCAGTCCTCCATCTGGACATGGTGCAGGCAGTGGAGACAAGCCTATGTAAAGAAAGGTCCAGGTGTGTCACTGGGCACCCAAACCCAGAGGCACCTGCACATCTACTGAGCAGGCATCAGCTTTTGGTCCTGTCTGTATCACTGGGATAATCAGTTTTGCAGAGGGTGATCCTTTTGCAGAGGTTTGTGGGCAGATTTTAGTCAGAAATCTAGATGATGGAAATCTTGATCCATTTCTCAGTATCCAGTGTCTTGCAGGGGGTAGAAGTCTGCATTCTGCAGGGTACAGAACTTCTGGGACCTGATTCACACTCTTCATCTGCTGCATTCTACAAAAAGTTGAGATGTGAGTGTTGGAACCTGTATTTCCCTGTTCACAAGACAAAAAAATAAACACTGACTCTTCATAGAAAACACTGGTTGCATCCATACATTCCTGCCATGGTCTGCTCAGAGGAAACCAGCATTTTCTTGGTGCCTGAGCATGGCCAGAGCAGCAGGAGAGGCACAGCTGGTCAGACCTACAGGGTCATGCCCAGTTGGTCTCTCTTTGCTCACTTGTCTTACTGCCAGTGAAATCACTCCATGGAAAGTTTCCAGCAGCTCATGGAGGAACATGCAACCCAGCTGCAAGTTCAGGTTGGTAGATGAAGGGAGCTGCTATTGCCAAGCTCCTGAAGAAATTTCCCTGTAAGCTGTTGCTCTGCTCTGGGAGCAGATGGGGCTTCTCAGCAGGGTCTGTGGCCAACAGGGATGTTGTTAGAAGCCTTGGTAAGAATTTTAAACTGTTTGCACTCCCTTAGGCCCTTTTGTTTTCTTAGCCCTGCACTGGTGGGCTCCTCTGTGGCCTCTGAAAGTCTCTTTGTTACTTAGCAGCTGGTTTCAGAGATGGTTTCCCAAGGGGATGCCAGGGATTTGAGTCACCACCCAGGGCAGCAGCTGGGACATGAGTGACTGGGCTTGTGAGCAGAGAGATTCCTGGCATGGGTTGCCCAGGGAGGTTGTTGATGCCCCATCCTTGGAGGTTTTTAAGGCCAGGTTGGAAAAGGTTTTGTGCAAGCTGGTGTAGTGGGAGGGTTCCCTGCTCATGGCAGAGGGGTTGGAGCTTGGTGATCTTTAAGGTCCCTTCCAACCTTAATGATTCTATTAGACCCCATCCCATGGGGTTGGAAGTGCTCTTATTCCACCTGCACCTCCACCCTTTGAAAGTGCCCAACCTCAACCCTTCTTGATCCTTCAGCTTTCCATTAAATTCCTCATTTCTTTTTGGTTCCCAATATATTCCCCACAACCACCTGGGGCTGACCAGCCTCTCCTGCTGCTCTTTAGGGCCATGATGTGATTTCCATGGCACAGATGTTGTTCCTAATGGATATTTACAGTAGGAAGGAATGGGGATCCAGCTGTGCTGCTGGGCCAGAAATAGAACCACCTTATCACTCCTGCACCCAGGCATGAAATGCACAAGCCCATTTGCAGAGGAAGAGATGTTTTTAATGCAGACAAGGCTGAGTTCAGTGATTCATCACCAGGACAAGGGCCTGAGGTACCCTCGGGTTTAACACTTGTGTTTAGGGCCCTCCCTCAGCTTTGGGGAGTATTAAAATGGCACAACTTTGGTGTCCAGCTGTTAGGAAATAACTAAATACTCACAGGTAACTAAAACCTTACAGACCTCATTGAGAGGAGAGTCAGGCTCCCTCCATGTGCAGGGGGGTCCAGAGCCCCCTTTAGCAGAGGTGGTTGAGGAGTGAGTCCCAGGGGGCATTTTAACCTTTAATTCCTCAGGTAGAATTCCAGAGCTGTGACTGCTCCTGCATGGACCACCAGGCAGTTTCAGGCCCACAGCTGCTTCATTGAGCCCCTTTAGCCTGCCCAGGACTTGCACTCTCAGGTCTGAGTTTCCAGCTGTCAATACATCCTCCATGGCCATTTGGGATTTTTTTTTTTTTGCCACCTGAGGGCTCAGCAGCCAAGCAAAGCTCCAGATTTTGGATGACTTTGGGCAGTTGCCCACAGCAGAGGTGCAAGGCTCACTGGATGCTCAGTGGGTTGTTCTCTGGTTCCTGCAAGCAACACGATCCCCAGCAGGAGCTGCTGGACCTGCCCAGGGCTGCACACAGCACTGGGAAGTGACCTGAGCCAAGGGGACCTTCCAGCAGCATTTAAAATTGCCTCCTTCCAGCTGGCCTGTCAACAGATGATGGGTCTTAATTGTAGGAGAAGCTTTTGCAGAGCACAGGTGACTCCTGAGCTCAGTCAGTGCTCTGAGCCACTGGGACTGGGTCTGTGCTGCTTGCAAGCTGCACCCATCACTGCCTGCTGGGCTCTGGGGGGAAGCAGGATGGGTTGATGGACACCAGAAGCCCAAAGGTCACCAAGTCTGGTGCCTTTCTGAGCATCAGCAGAGTCTGGAACAGTCACTGTGTCCATGCCATCATTAAAAGCAAAACCTGGGAGTGATGAGCAGCAGGGGCTGGGAGGCTGGGGCAGCCTCAGCTACTTTGTTCAGGGCTGAGGCTTGATGACACAAGAGGGGAGTTTTCAGGCACCACCTGCAGGTATTGAGATCCTTTCTGCTGCTCCTTCCTGTCCCCTGTTCCCAAAGCAGAGCTGCTCCTTTTGCAGAGCTGCTGCATGATGGAAAATCACCAGACAGGTTTGACTCCAAGCAAATGAGCTAGTTTTTTGTCCAGGCTGGTGTTTTGCCTCCCAGCAGCCAAGGGCAGGGGCTTAGGGAACAAGAGAAAGAAAAATTCCAAGAACAGAGTGATCCTTTCCTGGTTGACCTTGTTTCTGGATGAAGTAATTTAGGGACATCCTGAGCTGGAAGCTGAAACCAAAAATCTTCACCTTATTCAGCATGTCCGGACCCTGGGACCCATGCTCTGTTGCCATCTTCTTTCCTCCCACTTATCTCCAGGTTTCTCCCACCTCTGCAGCCTTCCTGCCTCCCTCCAGCCTCTTGTCAGTCCTGCAGAAGTGCTAAGAGACATCTCTGTGCTGCTCAGGTCTTCAGGGCTGCAGCTGCTCTGTGCTAGGGACAAGACTGGTTCATCTGCTTTGTCTTGTCTTCCTGGGTCAGAGATGAGCAGCAGGGTCTGCAGCAGGATGTTGAACCACCACAAGGTCAGTGCAGAGAGGAGTCAATCTGTGTCTGGTCTTACAATTTTTAAATTCATTACTCCCCACACCTGCCCAGTGCACTTTGATCCTGGCAGAGCTTCTCAGGCACCACTGCTGGACACCTCAGGGGTAAATGCCAGCCCTTGTCTTCTGCTCGGGGAACATCAGGAGCCCCACACTGTTCCCACCTAGGTCAGCACCATTTCAGAAGTGGCCTCATTCTCCTTCACAGAAGCTTAGGGACAGGTCTGCTCTAAAAATTCCCTCTGAGATTGAGTCAGCAGCAAGCCCGCCAGTGGAGCCTGGGGGAGGACAGAGGACACAGGCAGGGGACATGTCTCCTGGGACAAGAATCCCTGGCCACTTGAAACAGATCTGAAAATCCCATTCCCACATCTCTGGGCTATTATTTTCCTTCCACACTTAGACCAATATGTGTCCTTGTTGGACCACAAGGGCAAACAGGCAATTCCTATCCAGACTCTGAGGCAGAAAAGCAGCAAACAGTCCAAAGAGAAACCCCTTTGGATGGTATCTCCGTGAAGACAAGGGTGGGACAACTTGGCTCTGTGGCTCGTGGTGTAACCACTGCAGCACAACTGGTTGGTCTGTGGCAGCAGCAGCCAAGCCCCAGACATGAGCTCCAGGTTGGACATGGCTCACCCTGCCTGTTGGCTGGGGACATTTCACAGGTTTTGCAGTGTGCAGGTGCCCTGGGGGGAGACTGGAGAAGAGACCTGGGTGAGTTCCCAGCACACAACTGCACATTCCCAACCACTCACAAGGTACATGCAGGTTCAGGACAGGTTCTTGCTGGCCTGGCTACGGTGGCTCCTGGACATGCTGCCCTGGAGGATATAAGGTCCTACCATCCCTCAACTTTCTCCCCCTTCTCCTTGTATAGGCTTGGGTGACTTCTTAGACATCCTTCCAGGTCCTGCCCTGTGCTGAGTGCTGAGCTGATGCTCAACAAATTCTCAAACTCCTGTGAAGTATCTTCAACTGGTTGAATGAGAAGCAGGTTTCCTCCCCAAAGAGCTGCTGGCTGGTGAGGTGCAAGCAGGTTCTCAAATGCCAGATGGGCTTGGGGAAAGAAAAGGGTCATGGGGACACCCCAGTGCTGGGTGTGGGTGTCCACCTCTTACCAGTGAAGGGACTGGGACAAATGTGAGGAGCACCAATGAGAAGTTAGAGAAATGCTCCCATCCTGTTCCAGTGCACAGGTTTTGCAATGTGAAAGGGGATTTATTTTTGCATAGAATAAACATGTTCTTGCCTTTTCACCCCTCAGGAATGGGTTCTACTTTGAGCTGAGTATAAATAGAACCTGAAAAAACCTCACATGGCAATAAAAACAGTCTGTGGTCCCTCTGGGGCTGCTGTGAAAGTTCTCCCCCTGCCTTCATGACTTGGTTTAAGAAAAAGTTGCACTGTGTACTTTCCTTTTGGAAAACTATTTCTGGAATGTCTCTTGTTCCAACAGATGATGTAAAGTGACTCCAGCAGCTTGTGGAGTCTCAAAGGCTCAGTTGGAAAAGACCCATTAGGTCATTCCAGCCAGAGAGGACCCAGCGACAGCTCCACAGGCTTCTGGGGCAGGTTCTGCTCCATCTTCTGCTTTCTGCTTCTCCTGCTCCCCACCCAACCCATTTCCTTCCCCTCTGGTTCTGGGGTTTATCTTCTTTTCTTTCTTTCTTTCTTTCTTTCTTTCTTTCTTTCTTTCTTTCTTTCTTTCTTTCTTTCTTTCTTTCTTTCTTTCTTTCTTTCTTTCTTTCTTTCTTTCTTTCTTTCTTTCTTTCTTTCTTTCTTTCTTTCTTTCTTTCTTTCTTTCTTTCTTTCTTTCTTTCTTTCTTTCTTTCTTTCTTTCTTTCTTTCTTTCTTTCTTTCTTTCTTTCTTTCTTTCTTTCTTTCTTTCTTCCTTTCTTCCTTTCTTCCTTTCTTTCTTTCTTTCTTTCTTTCTTTCTTTCTTTCTTTCTTTCTTTCTTTCTTTCTTTCTTTCTTTCTTTCTTTCTTTCTTTCTTTCTTTCTTTCTTTCTTTCTTTCTTTCTTTCTTTCTTTCTTTCTTTCTTTCTTTCTTTCTTTCTTTCTTTCTTTCTTTCTTTCTTTCTTTCTTTCTTTCTTTCTTTCTTTCTTTCTTTCTTTCTTTCTTTCTTTCTTTCTTTCTTTCTTTCTTTCTTTCTTTCTTTCTTTCTTTCTTTCTTTCTTTCTTTCTTTCTTTCTTTCTTTCTTTCTTTCTTTCTTTCTTTCTTTCTTTCTTTCTTTCTTTCTTTCTTTCTTCCTTTCTTCCTTTCTTCCTTTCTTCCTTTCTTCCTTTCTTCCTTTCTTCCTTTCTTCCTTTCTTCCTTTCTTCCTTTCTTCCTTTCTTCCTTTCTTCCTTTCTTCCTTTCTTCCTTTCTTCCTTTCTTCCTTTCTTCCTTTCTTCCTTTCTTCCTTTCTTCCTTTCTTCCTTTCTTCCTTTCTTCCTTTCTTCCTTTCTTCCTTTCTTCCTTTCTTCCTTTCTTCCTTTCTTCCTTTCTTCCTTTCTTCCTTTCTTCCTTTCTTCCCTCTTCTCTTTCTCTTTCTTTCTCTCTTTCTCTCTTTCCTTTCTTTCCTTTCTTTCTCTCTCTCTTTCTCTCTCTCTTTCTCTCTTTCCTTCTTTCCTTTCTTTCTTTCTATATTTTTCTTTTCTTTTCTGCTCAGTATCTGGAGAAGCTGTACCTGAGAGTGGAGCAGAAGCAGAGGACCTGCGATGGCAGCAGCAAGTGCTTGCTGAGCTGGAAGGGCTGCTCTTGCCACCCATCAGTGCTGGGGGTTGGTCCCCTCTGCAGCAGAGCACGTGGGGCTGGGATGGCCCTTCAGTGCCACTGGGCAAACCAGAGAAATAAAAATGCAGGTATTTGTGAATTTTACTCGTATTGGACATTTTTGGATGTCAAAAGGGCTTCAAGCAGGTTTGACAGAAGTGGTTTGAGGTGCATCCTGCTGATCCAGCAAGAGGAAGAATAAACACCTCAGGGGGTTTCTAAGCATCTCTGCACCTTCCTGTCTCATTGCAGGGAAGTGTCAGGAGATGACAAGGCAGATGTGAGGGCAAGGCCTAGAAGAAAATTAATTTTCTGATGGATTTTCAGACTGACTGAGGAGGTTCCCACCTGCACAGGGTCCTGAGAGGGATGAGAACCTTAGCTCTCCGCTTCATGCACCCAGAGTAAGGCAGATTTGGGTGCTTGTGGTCTGAACATCTGGTCCTGAAATATGAAGTGGAGCTTTTCTGTGCAAAACCAAAACCCACAAACAAGAGGAACCCAGGAGAGCAGCTCCAGCTCCTTGAAATGGTTCTGAATTAGAAAGAAACCTGTAGCCATTGTTTTGGTGCAACGACCTACCAACAGTTCCTGAAGATGAGACCATGTAAATATATCTTTGGACCACAAATATCTGTAATAATTAAAAAGTCCTTGTCAAAACAATTGCAGCTTTTCATGCAGTTCAAAAATAATGATGTGATGTTAATGCCAGAGGACTTCTTTCTGAAAAATGGGTCTGTAAGATGCAGTGGTTGTGGTGACTCTTTTAGCATCTATCAGAGGAAGAAAACAGGAGGATCTTGAAGACCTTAATGAAGAAGTGTCCCCTCATGTGCTAAACACAGAAAACCCTTGGAGAACCAGAAACACAACAGACAGCCCCAAGGTTCACTATAATGCAAGACTTGAAGGCAGAGGTGCCTTCAGCACCCCAGAGAGCTTTGGAGAACTTCAACAGTAGGAATAATAAAATCCTGTCTGTGATAGGCAATGACAGTGTCACATCCAGGTGGGTAAAAAGTCTTGAAGATTTAGCTAATGACAAAAATAGCTTGATAGGAAACACTGAAACCTTGGGCAAAGGAATAGACCTTAAAGATCATCCAGTCCCAACCCCCCTGCATGGGCAGGGACACCTCCCACCAGCCCAGGCTGCTCCAAGCCCCATCCAACCTGCCCTTCAACACTGCCAGGGATGGGGCAGCCACAGCTTCCCTGGGCAACCTGGGCCAGGCTCTCCCCACCTTCAGAGTGAAGCATTTCTTCCTAATGTCTCATCTAAATCTCCCCTCTTTCACTTTTAATCCATTCTCCCTTGTCCCATCCCTCCCTGCCCTTGTCCCAAGCCCCTCCCCAGCTTTCCTGGAGCCCCTTCAGGCACTGGAAGCTGCTCTCAGGTCTCCCTGGAGCCTTCTCTTCTCCAGGCTGAACACCCCAACTCTCCTGCTCCAGCCCTCGGATCCTGTTCTTGATCCTCCTCTGGACTCACTCCAGCAGTTCCTCCATCACTTGCTAATTATCATCAGACTGAACAAACCCAGAAACTCTGACTCCAATTGAAATGACCCAGTGGAACCCATGTAATTATTTAGGGAGGCCTGACAATGGGCAGGGACAAAACACAGACTGTGTGTTCATTGAGCACTCGTTCCTGGTGGAAACCAACCCAACATGAGTGGCCTTCCTTTGGACAGAGGGAAATGGTCCTGGGGCAGAGGGTCTCAGGGGTGAGGTGTGGTGGGAGGTGGCAGCAACGTGTAATACAGGCAACTTCCCACCTCCTGTGGGGCTGTTCAGTCTAGAGAGGAGAAGACTGAGGGGGCATCTAATTCATGTCTCTAAATAACATGAGGGCGTCAAGAAGGCAGGACAGTCTCTTGTCACTTGTGCCCTGGGACAGGACAAGGGGCAATGGATTCAAACTGGAGCCCAGGAAGTTCCACCTCAACATGAGGAAGAACTTCTTTCCTGTGAGGGTGACAGAGCCCTGGGACAGGCTGCCCAGAGAGGTTGTGGAGTCTCCTTCTCTGGAGCCTTTCCAGCCCTGTCTGGATGCCTTTCTGAGTGACCTGCCCTGGTTTTGGTCCTGCTCTGGCAGGGGGGTTGGACTGGATGATCTCCAGAGGTCCCTTCCAACCCCAACAGTCTGTGATTCCGTGATTTCCCTTCAGGGTGTAAGAACTGCAGACTGTGCAATGAGTGTGACAAGCAGTACATGGAATAAACTGGTTTAAATATTGTCTGCTGAAGTGCAGCTTTTCCCTCCCCTGCATGTGAATTGTCACAGACTTTAATCGGATCATCATGTATTTTGATTTCTGCTGGCTAATTGCTTCTTGACATTGTTATTCACTGGGACTTTCACTGCTTTGTTCTCATTTCAACGAAACCGAGACAATAAAATGTCAAGAAATACCAAAACAAAAGCAAACCTGCTGTAAATGAAGCATTTAGGTGGCACAGTTGACAGGAAAAGGCTGGGAATGTCTCATTATGGGTTTAGTGTTGCTGTGAATTCACCTTCATTTCAAGTTGTAGTTTCTGTGCTGTTTTCTGTTTGTTTGATTAATATTTTACAAATTCTGACAGAAAATTCATCCTGTAAAGTGCAAAAAATAACATCCCTGGTAATAAGCAGCCCAGTGAGTCTTTTCCATGCTTTTACTGCAGCTGAATAAAATAGCACTGACTAAACATCAAGAGGGTTGTTTTTCTCCTTGCCCTGAGAAATTATATATGGAAGGGAGTTATTTCTCAATAACTGTCGTTGCTTTTTTTCATGAAGGCACAGAAGGGAAAATGATTTAAATGATCAGATCTTTCCCCTGACTTGCTTTGATGGCTGGAAACCTGGGAAAGTGTCAGTGTGTCATCAACAAAACCACACTTCACTTGTGCTTGATGGGCCTGGTGAAACACAACTATGGGTTGCAACCAAAGCAGCAGCTGTGTTTGTGATCTCACATCTCGCATCATTCCCAACTGCTGAGGCCTGGTGGGACTTCACCTTTCTGAGGCTGCCTCTGCTGTACCAGGCACCCTGGTTTCAAGCCATGAATTGTAGGTGTGTATGAAGCTGCTTTTTTTGGGTTGCAGATCTCTTGGTTTCCATAGGAAGGTCCTGCATGTGGTAGGAGCCTGTCAGCTGGTTGGGGACCCCTTGAGGGGTGTTGCCCATGAGAGATGGGGTGGGGAGGAGGTTTCCTCCCAGGAGGCCAGACCCATGGTGGGGAGTTGAGCTGGAGACCAAGGAGCTCATCTGGTCCTTCTGGCTGGTTGCATCCCACTACTGGGACTGGTGTGGAATGGGCAAGGGGCACTGCAGCTGGGGACACTGGTGCCAGAGGGGCAGGGGAGCAGCAGCCCTGTGTGAGCTGGAGGCTCTGGGGGATGCTGAGCCCCAGACCCAGCAGCAGGAGCTGGCAGAGGGGCTGGGCTCCCCTCCCCTCATGGTCAGCATCCAAATTCTGGCATCAGCTGGAAATGCAGCTGCAGAGAGTGTGAGATGCTGATGCAAATTCTCACCTCTCCCCTGCTCAGGAATCACAGTGTTTGAGCCAAATAATAGTCCTACTTAGAATTAGTTTCAAACTGAACTGCTAAATAGACCCTAGATTTTATCTCACTGTACTTTGATGCAATAGTTCATCGTATCTAACCTGAACACCAGCCTAAGCTTCCAAATTATTTCAAATTTAACTCCAACCCAAAGGCAAATTACCTCTTGAAACTTAACATCTAAGTCTTTGAGCTTAATTATCACCACAGATTTAACCCTGAGACTCATCTACACCTACAGACACAAACAAAAACCTAAATGTATATTTTAACCTTAAAAATAACTCCTTGCTAATTCTACCTCAGTACTAAACTCATATTTTTATCCTAATCCAGATTAAGTTAATTTATAGTTGGACTTGATGATTTTCAAGGTCCCTTCCAACCAGGATGATTGTATGATAACTCCAACTGTAATCCCTAATCCTGATCTACCATTTTAGTCATACTAACTATAACCTTACCCTAACCTAAATTCATTAAAAACAAGGCAAACAGCCAGGGAGGAAGCTCATTTTCCAGGTGGATGTTGCACCCAGACAAGGGAAAGACTTGGAGAGCTCCAGCCTAGAGTTAAGGTCTAAACTGAATGTCTTTGTGTCCATCTTGTGCCAGGAAAGGGTGGTGGAGGTGAGGTCTCCCACAGGCATGTGAGGTGGATGCCAGTGCTGGGGCTGCAGCAGGAACAGCTTCAGTGCTGCAAAGGAATCAGTGTTCAGAGCCTCCTGCAGCTGCAGCAGCCTGAGGGTCCCCTCAGCCCCTCTGCTGCCTGGCAGTGGCTCTTGGCCAACCTCTGCACAGGGCTGTGCCCAAACCCACCAGCAACACTTCTGCCCTGCCCAGGAGGGTCCCTGGTGCTCCCCCTTCTCCTTTCCTGGCCCACCCAGGGGTCCTGTCCCCTGCAGCTCTTTGGGGGTCCCCAAGGGCAGCAGGGCAGCCAGGACCTGGGGGAGGAAGGGAAATGGCTTTTTTTTTTTTTCTCCTGCTGATTCTCTGCCAGTTTTGCTGGGGTGCAAATCATGACCCACCTTCCCAACCTCCCTGGCCCTGGCTTTGCTGAGCTGCAGCTGAACCACGAGGTGTCCCAGAGATCACCTGCCCAGGTGGTACCTGTGGCCTTCCCACTGCCTGCACTTGCACCCTGGCACCTTTGGGAAGATCAATGTCCCTTGGCACCCACCCCTCAGCCCCCACCAGCCTTGCTGTGTGTCTGTTTGCAGGGAAGCCCCAGCAGCTGCTGTGGGTGAGGGCAGCTCATGGGTGCTGCTGCTCTTTACCCACAGGGGAGCTGCTCCCTTCCCACCAGGGCAGGACACAAGAGACAGTAAGAAGAAGAAATGGAACTGTCACTGCTGGTCACCTGATTTTTTTGATGGAGAAAAAAACCCAAAGATTACATTCTGCAGTTATTTGAAAGTGTATTATTTGGTCTGCTCTTGTTTCTCCTAAGGAAGGAGTGTGTAGAAAACCACCCCCTGGTGCCCTGGGTGCAGTTGTGTTGATGTTCACAGTTGTGAACAAGTGATGATAGAATCAAATAATAGAATCCCAGACTGGTTTGGGTTGGAAGGGACTTTAAAGATCACCCAGTCCCAACCCCCTGCATGGGCAGGGACACCTCCCACCAGCCCAGGCTGCTCCAAGCCCCATCCAACCTGCCCTTCAACACTGCCAGGGATGGGGCAGCCACAGCTTCCCTGGGCAGCCTGGGCCAGGCTCTCACCCACCTCACAGCAAAGAATTTCTTCCTCATGTCTCACCTAAATCTCCCCTCTTCCAGTTTTAATCCATCCCCCCTTGTCCTCTCCCTCCCTGCCCTTGTCCCAAGCCCCTCCCCAGCTTTCCTGGAGCCCCTTCAGGCACTGGAAGCTGCTCTAAGGTCTCCCTGGAGCCTTTTCCTCTCCAGGCTGAACAAGAAGCCTGTGCATCACACCTCCCTGTTCCCAGCCCTCCCTCAGGGTTCCCTTCAGCTCTTCTGAGTTCTCCTTCAGCCTTTGGAAACTCCAACCTACAACGACACCGAGCTGCAGGTGACCCAAGGTGGGCCATGATGTGCCAGTCAGTGTCCCATTGTCACCATTTGGCTTTGGACCTGCTGGAGTGTGTCCAGAGAAGGGCTGGAGCATCTCTCTGATGGACACAGGCTGAGGGAGTTGGGCTTGTTCAGCCTGAAGACACTGGGAGGACATGAGTCCAGAGGAGGGAGGATCTAGACCTGCAGAGCTGTGTTTGGGATGGAGGGACACAGTTCTCAAACCAGTGTTTCTAAAGATTCAAAACTTCTGCTGTGAAGAAAAAGATAAGAAGCTGAACAAGAATCTTTTGCTCTGAAGGATGAACTTCCAGCCTGCAGTGCCAGGGGGGCTGCCCTCCCTGCCAACCAGCACGGGAGTGGAAATCATGGCTCATTCCTCCCAGACCATCAATGTGGCTGTAACGTGGTGTCAGCACTTCAGAAAACAGGTCCTGGACTTCTCTTTACCATCCAGTTTCTGTGTTTTCAGGTTCCTGCTTATGTTGTATTTTTTGTGCAAGGTTCTCTCTCCACTATGAGAACATTCCTCTTTAACAACAATGAAGAACTTCACGTCCTTCTGTGACTCCTTGAGCAAAAGTTCAAACACTGCAGGAAGACATAAGCCTTGGCACCAACCTTCACTCTTTGAAGCTTTCCAGCTTCCAGCATTTCTGACACTTCCCTAAAAATGAGTCTAAACAAGAAAAGCTGCTCCAAGTTCTTTGGCTCCTTCTGTGTTTCCTTTCTCCTCATGGGATTGCTCAGACAAAGCTCATCCCCTCCTGGAACTGCTCTTGCAGCAACACTGGGCAAAACCTCTCAGCTCTTCCCTCTATCCACGAGGCATCAGAATCCCATTGGATACTTCAGACAGCCCTGCAGAAGGAGCTGTGCAGGTGCCCAGTGTCTCTCTCCCTGCTCTTCCTCTTTACCAGTGACTGTTTCAGAACATGAAGCTCACCCTGAGGTCCCTCCTCCCACTGCTTCCCTCCTTCCCAACCTCCTGCATCCTCCCCCACCCATGGATGTTGAAGGAGCATTGCTGGGAAGGGGTGGAGGGAAGGAGAGCATCTCCAGCCTCTATTTTCCATCCTGCCTGGGCAGGGGCTGCTCCATGTGCTGGGATTGCTGGGCTGCAAGTGCAGGGAACAAAGCGACTTCTGTGGGTACCCAAGAAAACAGCTGGAATGTCAACTGACACTAATCCTGATGGCTGCAGCTGGGATCTCCTGGAGCCTGGAGGTGGCCTCTCTCTGACCCATCTGCAGCTGTTGGGGACCTTTCCATGTGCCTCCCTGGGGACAGTCTGGGCCTCCCCAGGCACCTGCTGTGAAATGTGCTGGTCCTGTTGGCAGCACTGGTGGGGCAGGACCTGCTGGGGCAGTGGGAACAGGGTCCTCCCTGGCCCTGTGGGACTTCTGCAGCTACCCAGGGCAGCTGCTCTCAGTGCTGCAGGGAGGGAGAGGGGTGGGAAAAGGCCTGAAGATGCAGAGGAGGAGGGGACAGGAGTGGTTACGGCCAAGCAGAGTAGGTGGGAGCTGCTGAAGATGCTGTTGGACCCCAGGGGCAGGTGGCTGGGTGGAGGCTTTGGAGCTCAGAGGAGGATGGTTTGTAGAAGTGACCTGCTTGTTCCCCCAGCACTCTGGAAAGCCAGAGGGAACGTTTAGGAACAGGTTTCTAAATGAAAGGGAAAATGAAACAGAATCTCTGGGTGGTCTGTGGGCTGTTTTGGTAAAGAGCTCAGTGATGTCTGAAAATACACTTTGTTCCTGGAGTAAATCCACAGGATTTGGAGGAAGGTGCCCTGTGACAGCCACACAGTTCCTGTCCTTGGTCCCTGCTGCTGGTGGATCTGCTCCAGTGAAGCAGAACTTCACTGAATGACAAAGGTTAGGAAGGATCTCCAAGAGGGCTGTAGCCCAACCTTAAGGATCAGAACAAGCAAATCTCCCCCAGACCTTCCCCTGGCCAAGCCTGAAGAGCAGCCACCTCTCTGCTGACCTCTGAGTCCTGGTCCTGCTGAGCTCCCTCCCAGAGGTGCTTCAGCTATTCCCTCTGACCAGCTCTGGAACATCTCTTGGCCTGCAGGATGCACCTGGCAAATTCTTTTCCACCCATTATTCTGCCTTTATAACCACACAGCAACTTGGAACAGCATGAAGAGAAAGCCCAAGATCTCCTTGCTGGCCAAGGAATTCCTGGCCAGTGAGACCCTCCAGCTGCTGCCCCACACAATGTGGGGAAGGGAGGCAGGTGGGTGAGTCAACCTGAATGGCCAAGCAGCAGGAAACCCTCCAAGGTGGTTTTCAGGATGTAATGCCAGGAAACGGGGCTTCCAGGCACCTGACTCATGACTTCCCCCTGTCACCTTCCCCACCCCACACTGGCTGCCTCACTGCCCCAGGGGCCCTGCACCCCCTCCTGCTTTCATCGTGGCCCTTCCTCATTCTCCTCTCACTTCTCTACTGAGGTTCCTGCAACTTGCTAAGTGTGGCCAGAAGCTTTTAGGATTTCTCACGGTTTCCATTCCCCAGTGGTGAGGAGAAGGGCCCAGTAATTCCCAGGCTTGTCTGGAAAAGCTATGGGGCTGCTCTGCCCTGCTGCCATTGCCCCAGCCCAGCCATGGGCAGGACCTTCACATGGTGCCACTCTCATCACCACCAAAGATGAAGTAGCTGGATCTCTGAAGACCTCTGAGCTGCTTGGGGCATGTCTCTACTGCTGGGACAGGATTTGAGCAGTTTAAATACTTTTCTGGATAGTGGCTGGGAAAGGCTGAATTGATATTTAAATGGCATGTGGACCTGGTGCTTAGGAATGTGGTTCAGTGGTGAGCTTGTGGTGTTGGGTGTGAGGCTGGACTGGGTGAGCTTGGAGGTCTCTTCCAGCCAGGGACATTCTGTGATGCTGTGATAATCCTTTGAGCTTCATCCTGAGTGGGCATTTGTGCTGTATGTTTTGTGCTTTGGTGGCTGCTGAAGGTACCTGCTGCAGCCCCCAGACCTCCTGCCACAGGCAGACACAGCACAGCTCTGGGGTGGAACACTTTCTCTTTTGGTTTTCTTGCTCTGTGCAATTGAGCTCTGCCCAGCTCATCCTGTGCTGTGGAACACACAGTCCTGCTATGCTTGGTTTCCCTCTGTGATGCTCTTCAACCCCAGTGTCCCAGCATTGCATGAGGATGCTGTGGGGAAGGTGCACAGCCCACTCCTTCCACCCTGGAAGCCCTGGACATTTTTAGCTCAGGATAATCTGGGAATGGGGTGTGAGAGTTGAACTGGAGTGAACAAAGTCCCAAATTCTGGACCTCTCTGTGGGCTGCAGAGAAACACGAGACCTTTGCAGCTCAGCTGGTTCTGTGAGGACCATGAGTCACATACCAAAGAAATGGAGGAAAACCCTGTGGCCCCTGCAGATGCACCAGGTGATCATTTTAAATACTGTTCTGGATAGTGGCTGGGAAAGGCTGAATTGATATTTAAATGGCATGTGGACCTGGTGCTTAGGAATGTGGTTCAGTGGTGAGCTTGTGGTGTTGGGTGTGAGGCTGGACTGGGTGAGCTTGGAGGTCTCTTCCAGCCAGGGACATTCTGTGATGCTGTGATAATCCTTTGAGCTTCATCCTGAGTGGGCATTTGTGCTGTATGTTTTGTGCTTTGGTGGCTGCTGAAGGTACCTGCTGCAGCCCCCAGACCTCCTGCCACAGGCAGACACAGCACAGCTCTGGGTTGGAACACTTTCTCTTTTGGTTTTCTTGCTCTGTGCAATTGAGCTCTGCCCAGCTCATCCTGTGCTGTGGAACACACAGTCCTGCTATGCTTGGTTTCCCTCTGTGATGCTCTTCAACCCCAGTGTCCCAGCATTGCATGAGGATGCTGTGGGGAAGGTGCACAGCCCACTCCTTCCACCCTGGAAGCCCTGGACATTTTTAGCTCAGGATAATCTGGGAATGGGGTGTGAGAGTTGAACTGGAGTGAACAAAGTCCCAAATTCTGGACCTCTCTGTGGGCTGCAGAGAAACACGAGACCTTTGCAGCTCAGCTGGTTCTGTGAGGACCATGAGTCACATACCAAAGAAATGGAGGAAAACCCTGTGGCCCCTGCAGATGCACCAGGCAGTTGTTTCCTGACTGTTGCTCACAAATCTTTTCCCTTCTCCATTTGATGCTCAAACTGAATCAACCCTTGCTGGTTCCTATCCCAGACCCCCACAAGCTATAGAAGGTCTAGGGACACAATCTGCACCCCGACATGATCTCACAGCATCAGGCATTTGCTATGAGCCTCCAATCAGCATCTCATTTCCTAAATGCTTTTGTGAACCCAAATCCTGGTGTTGCCTCAGTTGTCACTCCAAGCACAGCTGTCAGGGTCTTGTCAGGGGGTCAGGAGAAGTGTGGGGCTGGTGCTGCTGCCTGGCAATGCTCTGCAGCCTCTGCTCATGACTTGCACCCTGCTGATCCCTGTCCCTGCTCCTCACCTGCCTCACTGCCCTGCATTCCCCTGCCAGACCACCTGTCTGCATCTTTCCAGGTGAGACATAACCAGGTTTTTCTTGACCTAAATCTCCAGCAGGTGGAAACAGCAGTGGATGCCCCTGAGTGCCATTTGTCCCTGCTTTGCCTTGTGCACCCAAATCTCTGTCCCTGTGCTTGATTTCCAATTAGATGGATATTTCTGCTTGAAGCTTAATATAGCAGCAGCTTGTGATCTCTGCATTTGACACCAACACCTTCTCCTGTGAGATCCCAAGGAGATCTTGTTTGCATTCTAGGTGAGGAGTGTGTAAAAAGCAGCAATTTTTAGTGTGAGTCACCACCTCCATTTTTGATTAATTATCTACTTCTGGAACTCTAATGAAATGAGTGGTTGGAAGCCCCAGAGGAGGGCTATGGTACAGCAGAAAATAGAAGCTGTGGGACAGAGTGTGGTTAAAGTTAGAGGGGCCAGAAGGAAAGGACACAAACCACTTTTGCTGTCAGAATATATCATTTCAGTGCTCACTTCTCTCACCTTGCAGAAAGGGCAGGACTTTGTCCCAGTGCCTGTGGGAAGCTGATAGAGACTATCCAGCAAGGCTGAAGGAATTCTGCCCATGTCCCACCAGCAATGCTTCCCTGGGAACATTTTCCCACTCCTCTGGAAATTTCGAAGTGCAACAGCATCAAATTTCATGGTGTGTGTCACAGACAGACCCATAGGCCACAGCATTATCCAGCATGGAGAAAGGAGTAACTTGAATCAGGGATGGTTCCTGTGCAGGAGAGAGGCTGGAAAACATCCAGGGTTTGGACTAGGTCCAGGACTGGACTGAGGGCTGCAATGGGGATAACATTTGCCTTGGGTTAAAGGCTCAGAATATACAGTATTTCCACTTAGAAAAGCAGATCTCCAGCTGAGGGGAATGGCTGCAGGGGATCAGGCTGTGGGTGCCAGCTGAGGCTCTGCCCTCGGGCTCTGCACGGGGCTGCTGTGGAGCCAAGGCTGCATTTTGGCCACCTGCTTGGCTGGGGCCAGGGGCTGGATTTGCCATTAGTGTTCCATGAAATATAAAACAAGAGTTGATGTCGTCTCTGGACTTCATTAACACTCTGAAATGCCAGGGGGAGTATCAGATTTGACTGTGGGGCCAGCACCAGGCAGCAGAGAATCTAACGTTTCAGTTCCCCCTCAGAAAAACCCAAGAGCTTTGTTTCAGTTCTGAGGGCTCATTACAAAATCAACTGAGACAACCAGTTCTGTGAAAAAAGTTCATTGCCAATGAAACCACCAAAAAAATGTTAATTCTGTTCTCTTCAGGGATATTAATCCTATTTCATTTATGCTCAGTCTATGAATTTCATGGCTATGAATTTCATTAACTCCCAGAAAGGCATCCTTTAACTTCTGAACCCCTCACATTCATGTGTTCTTGCTATAGAACTTCTCCTGGTCTCAGCCTTGAAAGGGACAAGGGATGGATCCTCAGCTGATGTGCCCAGCAGAACATCCATGGCAATGTAATGATGCTGCTTCCCACCAGCACAGGTGCAGCTGCACCACAGCCAATTGTGTTTGAGGCAGGAAGTTCCTCTGCAGTTCCCAGGAAAATTACCACTACAATCAAAACTCCTAGAATGTGGTTTTCTTCCAAAGGGAATGTGTCACCCCCTGGGAGCATTCAGATGGGCATCCATGTGATGTAGAGTGCCTACTGAAATTGCTCTTCTGCTTTCCAGCCAAGAAAGGCCCAAACAAACACAGGGAGAAGCTTCTCTGTGCTGGGCTCCAGGGAAAGCACGTCCTGCCCTGCAGCACCTGCTGGGCTGTTCAGGATGGTGCCTCTTGGCTCCAAGTGAGATCCTGCTGCTCCTGCTGCTGCAGAGGGGAAACAAGGTAAAATAAAAGTGAACACAGACCCCAAGAAGCTCTGCCTTCCTGAGAAAGGGAACACAAGGCTCACTCAAGAAAGGAGGCAAATACCAGGCTCCCCAGCTGTGCCGTGGCCTTCATCACTTGGGCTTGTTACTGGTGAGGAGCTGGGGGATCACAGCTGGGGTTGTACAGGAAACCCAAAGCCTGACTGGAGACTTAGACTCATAATCCTTCTCTGGCCCCACAAATTCTTGAAACGCTTTGCTTGCAACAGCTGAGAAAACAAAACAAAGTGCAGCTCCCTCCCTCCCGCGGAAGGAGCAGGAATTCCTGGCAGTCTGAGACCCTTTGGTGCAGCTGATGCCACCAAGAAGCAAAGAGCCCAACTGTGCAGGAATCCTGCGGGAAGGGTCCCTCGTCTGTGCAGGGCTTGAAGAAAACGAGGAACCCCCTCCAGGCTTGCTGGATGTTTTCCAGGGAGACGTTTGTGTTAGAAGTTCAATTCCCAGGGACTCCCCCAGATGCTGCTGCCTTCTCCTGGCAACCATGGGACCCCAGAGCTGCCCTGATGCAAGAGAGGCCACATCAGGCTTGCTCCTGGTGCCAACACTCCATCTCTTCTGCACCTTTGGTGAAGTGGAAGGGCCATGGCCAGGCTGGGACACAAGCCCTGCAGCTGAGCAGCTGGGTAAGGCTTTTCCCAACGCCTGCTCCCCTGGGTGGGGGGCTGGTGCCTCCTGGTGGTCCCAGACACATCGCCCTGACAGCGCAGAAATGGTTCCTGCAGCTTCAGCTCCCAGCGGGGTGTCCTGCTGGGATGGAGGGGAAGTCCCAGCGGGAACCTGGGAGTGCAGGGAGATGCAGGGCTGGCCTGGGAATGCTCAGAAAGGGGGTGTCAGAGCAAGAAGGCAAAGGTTGGGAAATGAGGAAAAGGGCCAGGGAGGGGGGGCAGAGCTGTGGACTGAGCATGGAGGAGCAGCAGAGCTGGAGCCCAGCACAGAACTGTTGAAAGCTTCAGCTGGGAAGAAACTCCAGGCACAGCTGTGACTGGTTAAGGAGGGAACAACCTCCCAAGTGTGAGCCTGGACTGATGAAGCCCCACTCTCCTTGGCAGGGAGCAAGAGTGTGGCTGTGGCTCCAGGTCTGGACCCTCCCAGCCCTGTTTCCCCATTAATGTTTTGGGGGGGAGTTGTGGTAAGTCTGAGCCTTGACACACAGACAGCAAGGGAAAGA
>NW_009952709.1:440040-446278 GCF_000747805.2 Chaetura pelagica | reverse complement strand
AGGGAAAAGAGTCCTCCCTCTGCATTGCCAGCCTGCCAGCAGCTCTGCAGGTAGGACAGGCCACCAGTGTTCTCACTTGGAGACATGTGGAGAGGAAAATCTCTCATCTTTGGATTAACAATATTGTAGAAAATTGAGGAAGACCTGGAGATCCTCTGCTGGAGTAGAAATGCTGCAGCTGAGCTGCAGTCGACAGTGGCAACAGAAAAGCAGTGGCAGCTGTGGTTTTACACAGCCCTGTGGAACAAAAGGGCTGGAGAGGGTCCCAGCAGGTCAGCTGTGTGAATTCCAACAAAATTTGATGTCTAGGCTAACAGAAAGAATCACATTGTCCTCTCTGGTGAGAGGCAGTTATGGAATGAGCACCCTAAGCACCCCCAGTGCCACCTCCAGGCTTTGCCACGAGGCACCAGCAGCACCTTGGGGCAGAGCCCTGAGCTGCTGCACCTGCCCTGGGCAAGGCTCCTCTGCTCTCACAAGGTTTAGGGTGAGCCAGGCTCATCTGACCCAGAAGACTGAAAAGGATTGAAGGAAACCAAAGAGAAGTCCTGCCCTTCCATCAAACCCCTACTGAAGTCCCTTCATTTACTCCAAACACACCAAAGGGCCTTTATTACAGTCATTTTTCTGAGCACAAAAGCTACTTTCAATGACACAGGAAGGGAAAAAATCATTACAAACTTGCAAGAATCAAGGAGCATCTTGCAGAAACTGTCACAAAAGAAATTATAAAAGGCTATAAATAGATGACCATTATCAAGTGAGCTCCCTAACTAGGCTGGCTGCAGAGGGAATGAACTGTCTCCCTGAGAGGCAGGGGGGAGGTGAGACAATCAACAGGAACATCTCCAGCTCTTTGGGATGGAGCAGAAAGCAGGCCTGCAGTAATCACCTCCTGCCTCTGGAAATGGAAGAGGCATTTGGAGAAACAAGTTGCTTAAAAGAGTGATAAAAATACAGATGGACACACACAAGTATTCCCACAGCACAGGGAGCTGCTGAGCTCAGCCAGGGTCTGATGGGCAGAGGACAGGGTGGCAGCTCCTGGCTGTGCAGCCCAGCTCCTCCCTCACCTGCTGGGGCAATTTGAGGCCTCTCGTGGGGTTTTCTCCTCCTGCTGCTTGGGCTGCTGGAAACAATTACTCCTCAGATTTTTAAAGTTGTTTTGTTGTTTGTTTTATTGTCTTTTTTTTTTTTTCTTCAATTCCAGCCTAATATATCCATTCATGCTAAGATGTAATTCAGTATAAAGAGGGTTTTTTTCCTGAGGGTTGTTTATCCCAGTGGTATTTATGTGAGCCAATCATCTCTGCTTTCAACCTGCTTGTTGGGAGACCAAGCCTTCCTCTCCTCTGCTGCATTCTCCCAGCAGCTTCCTACCCCCATCCTGGGGCTGCCTTTAGGAAGTTCTTTGCATGGCAAGATGCCTTGGTGAAAGCAGATGTGTTTGGCCTTTTAGAGTTTGGTTAAATTGGGAGAAACTACAACAACCTGTTATTTTTTTTTTTCCCCAGGCCTGGAGGGAACCTCCCAGGGAGGAATGGCCTGGGGGAACCAGCACGTTTGCTGGGAAGGGAACCTCATGTTCAAACTGCCTTGATTGAGCCCAGGGGTCAGATCCAGAAGAACTGGAATGCCAGTATCAAACCCTGAGGGACTTGCCCTTTAGGCAGACAAGGTTTTCTCATCTGCTCAGTAGATATGGAGATTCTAAGGGTGAGCACCACAATCAGTAAGATACTTGGATGTCCAGCATTTCTAGCAGCAGGGTGTTGTGCAAATCCCACTGGATGCTAAGGAAGAGCCCTGCAAACCTGCCCCATCAGTCTCTGGCTTGGAGACAAGTTGCTGGTGCTGCTGCAGGGCACTGGGTGGTTCCCCCTGTGCTGGTTTGGGGTTTTTCCCCCTGAATGAAAGGGTAAAATCCTTCCCACATGCAGAGGTGTTTGTGATATGGTGATATTGGCCAGAAGCTTTTGATCCTGAGCTGCTGGGTCTGTCTTCAACATGGAGATGACCTGTGTCAGCTGCCAGCACTGCTGGGCTTGTAAGAGGCTCCTGTACTTGAAAGAAATGGGCAAAGATGGGTCAAGATTTTCAAGGCTTCTGAGAAGATGCCATCTGAGCATGTGGTGGCAGCTGGCAGACCTGGGGAGCACCAAGGCCACATTCACACCAGTTCTAGAACATGGTGTCTTCCCATTCAGCCCTTCTAGGCAGCCAGAAGGTCTCACCAAAGCTGTTACATCCCTGGGTTTTATGGTGATGCTCTTTTCAGGCCTGGGGGTTCAGGAGGAGCAGGTCGTGGCTGCACCAGCTCCAGGTGATGAGGATCTATCTCCCTGGGGAAAATTTCATCCCAAGAGGGTGGAGAAATCTCCAGTGGTTGGATGTGGGTGGACAATATGTAGGCTGTGCCTAGATCTCCTGTGGCTCCTGTGGAGCTCCCTGTGCCTGGCAGAAAAATGCATGTAGTTATTATTGAAGAACATCTCTGTCCTGTCCTGCAGTCATGAGGGAAATTTGATTTCTCTGCATTTGAAAGAGATACCTGGGTCCATGGCTGCTGTAAAGTGTGGATGAACATATCAGCATTTCTCATTCTCTTTTTTATCTTTTTACTAGCTATTTGGTGGGAGTCATATTTTCCCTGGAGTTTGCCTTTGATTTGCCTCAAGATGCCAGTTTGCTTTTCACAGAGATGTCAGCAAAAGGACTGGGACACCAGCAGGTTGGTTTCCTCCCCCCAGAACATCCATGGTGTTGCTGTCTCCAGCTGAGCAAGGTGCCCAGCTCCTCTCTGCATAGTTTATGAATTTTGGGGTGTGATTTATCTGACTGTAGGTGGGTGTGTAGTTCAGGGCCTGCTGGAAAGCTGGGGCTGAGGGAAGAGGCAGCTCAGGACATGGGGCAACAGGACTGGGCAGCAGCTCATGGTCTAGCCTGGTCTGCCCAGCAGAAGCCTTTGTGAGCTGCAGCCACCCCTAGCTGGGGTGCAAACAACACAGCTCATATTTCTTTTTAAAACATTAAAATACTTTTTTTTTCAAAATAAGGGATTAAGTGTGTTCACTATGGGAGAACTGGAAAACTGCTGATTTTCCCCCACTCTCAATTCTGCAGCCCCACTGATTTTATCAGGTGCTTTTCCCTCTGGGCTGAGGCTCCAAGGCTGCCACTTGGTCCTTTTGTACCTGGGTTTGAACATCAGCCTGAGCTGTGCTCCTAAAGCTAACAGCTCCTTTAGCACAGGGACATTTTCACTGGCTTTTGCTCAGAGTTTCCCTCCCTGGATTTAATTCTTTATTCGTTGTTTCCCACACGACTTAAGAAATGGATGAGCTGAGGGATCTGGGCCTTTTCTGGAGCTGCCCTGGAGGCAGAAGAGCAGCTGAGCTGACGTGGTCCTTGGGCTCAGGGAATGACCAGGAGCACCTCCATGACCAAGGCTGCAGGGCCACCAAGTTCAGTGTTGTTTTTGGTTAGAATAAACAGTTTCTCTGTCCAGCTTGATGCTCCCTTCCTCGGAGGGAAAGCCAGGAATGAAAAGCATGTCAGGGAAATGCACAGTGACCGGGGGGGATTAAAAAAAAAATGGTAGCCTGATGTTTTCAGGAAAATATGGGAAGGATTCTAGGATATAGAGGAGGTTTCCTGGGAATCTCCCCAAACAAAGCAATCAAAGACTGTCTAGATCTGCATAAGGGCAGGTCATGACTTGAAAGAGCAGGAGTTCTTCCTGGCTAAACCCCTAAGAGGACCAGCCTGGCTGCAGCCCTGGTGGCAGAGCCCACAGCCCCTCCTGTCCCTTGGAGTGCACATGGAGCATTTCCAGCTCACAGGTGGATGAAGATGAAGAGGTGACCTTCCTCCCACAGGCTTCAGGATGAGGATAGGAACAACTTTGCTTTCTTCACTCCTCCTGCCAGGCTCTATCTTCAGGAATCCCTGTTTGCAGCAGAGAAGAAGAGGATGGATGGTTGATACAAAGGGATTTAGCTGGTCCACTGATCAAAGTCATCTTTGCATCAGGACCATGTTTAACAAGTAGCATCAGTGTGAGAGGCTGGAGCACAAGTGTGAGCAGGAGCAGCTGAGGGAGCTGGGGGTGTCCAGCCTGGGGACCAGGAGGTGAGGGGAGACCTGCTGGCTCTGCAGCTGCTGAGAGGAGGTTGGAGCCAGGGGGGTCGGGCTCTGCTCCCCAGGAACAAGTGATAGAGCAAGAGGAAATGGCCTCAAGTTGCCCTGGAGAGGTTTAGGTTGGATATTAGAATAAATTTATTCTCTGAAATTAAACACTGGCCCAGGCTGCCCAGGGAGGTGGTTCAATCCCTATCCCTGGAGGTGTTTAAGAGACCTGTAGATGTGGTCCTTGGGAACGTGGTTTAAGCACTGGACTTGGTACAGTTGGGTTTATGGTTGGACTCAATGACCTCAAAGGTCTTCTCCAACCAGAGTGATTCTGTGACTCTGTGATCCTCAGCCAGGATGGCTGTGCCTCATCCTTTGCTCCTGAACTTTTTGCTGTACTTCCACTGTGTTTATTTTTGTGTTTCTGCTTGGCCTAGGTTGTCCTCTTGGTCAGTTGTGATGGGACCCAGGGCTGCTGCCCAGGAGCAAGTGATGGAAAAAGAGGAAATGGCCTCAAGTTGCCTGAGGAGGTTTAGATTGGGGTTTGGGAACAAGTTATTTACTGAAAAAATTTACTCCAGTGGTGGAGTCACCATTCCTGGAGGTGTTCAGAAAACAAGTGGACATAGCACTTCAGGGCATGGGACAGTAGGCATGGGGGTCTTGGGCTGATGGTTGCACTAGAGACCTTTCCCAACCTTTAATGAATCTCTGGTTCTCTGCCCTGGTGTTCAGCTTGGCAGCAGCCACTGACAAGAGGAGTTTTCACAGGAACATTGAGTACCACGTAGAAGAAGAATTCACGTGATGGACATTTGTCATTTTTGCACAGAGATGGAGCCATTCATCTTTCAGAGGATCATTTCCATCATTGCCAGGCTCAGCTGAGCTAAAACCATGAGCTTGACCTCAAAAGTGAACTTGAACCACAAGGACCCTTTTGGATCTTGCTCAGCAGTGTCATATGCAAAATAAAGCAAGAGAAAAGCTGGAATGAGGGGCAGGGTAATCAGACATGGAGCCAGAACAGTCTGGAAACACCATTGGTACAGACATGGAGCCAGAACAGTCTGGAAACACCCATTGGCCAGTACCTTGGGTTACAATAACAATGACTTGTGCTGGTTTGTTAGGTTGATGGGAACCCTGCTGACTTGTTTCTTCAGCTCCACTGAGGAAAGCTGGGGAATTCCTTCTCAGCTGGAGAAAACACACCAGCTCTTCCTCCCTCTCTTGGGAAACCAGAGCTGTAGCTCACTGCAAGAAGGATCTTGAGGTGCTGGAGCAGATCCAGCCTGGGGAAGAGGAGGCTCAGGGGGGACCTTCTCACTCTCTACAACTCCCTGAAGGGAGGTGGGATCAGGTGGGATCTGGGCTCTTCTCTCAGGCAACCAAGGACAGGACCAGAGGGCCTGAAGCTGCTCCAGGGGAGGTTTAGGTTGGATATCAGGAAGCACTTCCTCATGGAAAGGGTGATCAGACATTGGGATGGGCTGCCCAGGGAGGTGGTGGAGGCACCATCCCTGGGGGTGCTGAAGGAAAGGCTGGAGGTGGCACTTGGTGCCCTGGGCTGGAGATGTGGGGGTGTCAGGTAATAGATGGACTTGATGATCTTGAAGGTCTTTTCCAGCCTTGGGAATTCTGTAGGAAAGAGGCTGAGGTCACCAAAGCACCACGTCCCTCCCTTCTGCACCCAGTGTCCACATCCACAGGACAAAAATATTTCGGGCCTTTTGAGCCTTCTCTCCCTTAAATAGAACCAAGGCCTGTTGCAAGTTCAGAGATGCCCTTTTACATCACTGGTTTGGATCCTGTTGATGGAATAAAATAGGAATTCTATTTGAAAAGGAGCAAAAAAGAAAATGGGAAATGTGCAAGGGCAGAGTGAGAGCTCCTCAGTCTGGGCTGCCATTCATTCATGGCAAGATGCAAAGTATGTTAATTCCCAGCTTTTTCTGCTTTTCTTGACAATCAGAACTTTCCAGACCCCCAGCACAACTCTAAAGAAGACCAATGTTACTATTTCTCCACAAACTGTGTTTCTCATGTTTTCAGCCAGCTCTGTCATTCCAGGTCTCTCCAGAGACATAATTTGATTGTCCTGCTG
>NW_009952709.1:383957-439938 GCF_000747805.2 Chaetura pelagica | reverse complement strand
TTCAGCAGATGCCATGAGCAGATGTTTTCTCACTGTTAAAAATACTTCCAGGTATAATTTTGAAGGTCTAACTCTGAGAGCTGTAATTTCTCTCTGCTCCTCATTGCCTTTTATGGGCTTCTAGGGTCTGTGGTATCTTTGCCTTCCACCCAGGCTGGGGTAAATGATTCAAAAATCCATCCCAGCAACATTTCTGAGAACCAGAAAGACAAAGCTCCCAAATTTTGGGGAAACTAAGGATGTTCCCAGGCTCCAGTGAGATTTGAACTCACGACCCCTGGTTTACTAGACCAGTGCTCTAACCCCTGAGCTATGGAGCCCCTGCCACTGGGCTGTTTTTCCCATTGCAAATATTTCATATTTTTGGAATTTTAATTCTGGAATGACACCAAACCTGCCCTGCTGGGCTGTGCTGCTCCAGGGATTGCCAGATCTCTTCCTGCATGGCACTAACACAAACATCAGAGTCACAAAATGAGCAACACTCCAGGTCAGCACAAACCTGGATTCTCCTCTTCTTCAGCTCCTCCTTGCCAGGACATCAGGAATGAAACACAATCCCTGTTCCCCATCTTGGGGAGTTTAAAAACAAGAAGCAATGATATTTTGCCTCTTCGTAGTTGTTGCACTAATTTCTCCAAGGGGGGAGTTAAGCTTCTAAAAAAATAACCCTTTCAATCCCACTGCTTCCCTTTGGCCCTGGTGGCTGGTTTGAAGCACCAATGCCAACCACACAGCAGAAGATGTGGGGAGCACAGGGGCAGTGTCCCCTCTGGTGAGCCCCCAGGCATGTGCTGGGGCACAGGGTTGCTGGGGCAAGTGCCATGGGGGAGGACAGCCCGTGGTGACATCCCCCAGCCACAGCCTGTGACATCCCTCCACCCAGCACTGTGACAGAGAGCTGGGGTTGCTCAGCCTGGGGAGGAGAAGGCTGCAGAGAGACCTCACTGTGGCCTTTCAGAAAGGTGGGGACAAACTTTTCAGCAGTGACAGGAGAAGGGGTGATGGCTGCAAACTGACAGAGGGACATTCAGATGAGATATAAGGAAGAAATGCTTTACAGGGAGGGTGGTGAGACCCTGGCCCAGGCTGCCCAGAGAGGTGGTAGATGCCCCATCACTGGAAACATTCCATGTCAGGTTGGATGGGGCTGTGAGCAGCCTGAGCTCATTGACGATGTTCCTGCTGGCTCGGGGGTGTTGGGTTAAATGACCTTTAAATGTCCCTTCCAAACCAAGGCATGATGTGATTCTATGGTTGTGTGACATCCCCCAGCTGTGCCCGGTGACCTTTCATTATTTGACCTGGGGGACCCTTTTCCAGGGGCACCCAAATCTCCTCCAGCTCCTGCTGTTCTGGCTGTGTCAGGAGCTGGGGAGCATCTCTGGGGAAGAGCATCCTCAGGAGCTCACGCTGGAGCATCCTGCCCATCTTGGCTCTGCATGAAGAGGACCTGGTTGAGGAGCTGTGAGCTGAGCTCAGAAGCTGTGCAGCGATCATGGAAGGACACATTGAGTTCTCTGCAGAGCTCAGGATCAGGGCATCTCACCACCTCCTGATCTGTGGTGCCTCCCGTGTGCCCAGGGGCTCAGAGCACAGCCCCAGGGTGTCACCAGCCCCACTGTCTTTACAAGGTGGTGGGACCACAGCCCTGTGTCCTGCACAATCTGGGCTGCCTACCAAGGGAGATGTGAAGGCAACCTCATGACCAGAATCTATCTTTGCCTTCCACCCAGGCTGGGGTAAATGATTCAAAAATCCATCCCAGCAACATTTCTGAGAACCAGAAAGACAAAGCTCCCAAATTTTGGGGAAACTAAGGATGTTCCCAGGCTCCAGTGAGATTTGAACTCACGACCCCTGGTTTACTAGACCAGTGCTCTAACCCCTGAGCTATGGAGCCCCTGCCAATGGGCTGTTTTTCCCATTGCAAATATTTCATATTTTCGGAATTTTAATTCTGGAATGACACCAAACCTGCCCTGCTGGGCTGTGCTGCTCCAGGGATTGCCAGATCTCTTCCTGCATGGCACTAACACAAACATCAGAGTCACAAAATGAGCAACACTCCAGGTCAGCACAAACCTGGATTCTCCTCTTCTTCAGCTCCTCCTTGCCAGGACATCAGGAATGAAACACAATCCCTGTTCCCCATCTTGGGGAGTTTAAAAACAAGAAGCAATGATATTTTGCCTCTTCGTAGTTGTTGCACTAATTTCTCCAAGGGGGGAGTTAAGCTTCTAAAAAAATAACCCTTTCAATCCCACTGCTTCCCTTTGGCCCTGGTGGCTGGTTTGAAGCACCAATGCCAACCACACAGCAGAAGATGTGGGGAGCACAGGGGCAGTGTCCCCTCTGGTGAGCCCCCAGGCATGTGCTGGGGCACAGGGTTGCTGGGGCAAGTGCCATGGGGGAGGACAGCCCGTGGTGACATCCCCCAGCCACAGCCTGTGACATCCCTCCACCCAGCACTGTGACAGAGAGCTGGGGTTGCTCAGCCTGGGGAGGAGAAGGCTGCAGAGAGACCTCACTGTGGCCTTTCAGAAAGGTGGGGACAAACTTTTCAGCAGTGACAGGAGAAGGGGTGATGGCTGCAAACTGACAGAGGGACATTCAGATGAGATATAAGGAAGAAATGCTTTACAGGGAGGGTGGTGAGACCCTGGCCCAGGCTGCCCAGAGAGGTGGTAGATGCCCCATCACTGGAAACATTCCATGTCAGGTTGGATGGGGCTGTGAGCAGCCTGAGCTCATTGACGATGTTCCTGCTGGCTCGGGGGTGTTGGGTTAAATGACCTTTAAATGTCCCTTCCAAACCAAGGCATGATGTGATTCTATGGTTGTGTGACATCCCCCAGCTGTGCCCGGTGACCTTTCATTATTTGACCTGGGGGACCCTTTTCCAGGGGCACCCAAATCTCCTCCAGCTCCTGCTGTTCTGGCTGTGTCAGGAGCTGGGGAGCATCTCTGGGGAAGAGCATCCTCAGGAGCTCACGCTGGAGCATCCTGCCCATCTTGGCTCTGCATGAAGAGGACCTGGTTGAGGAGCTGTGAGCTGAGCTCAGAAGCTGTGCAGCGATCATGGAAGGACACATTGAGTTCTCTGCAGAGCTCAGGATCAGGGCATCTCACCACCTCCTGATCTGTGGTGCCTCCCGTGTGCCCAGGGGCTCAGAGCACAGCCCCAGGGTGTCACCAGCCCCACTGCCTTTACAAGGTGGTGGGACCACAGCCCTGTGTCCTGCACAATCTGGGCTGCCTACCAAGGGAGATGTGAAGGCAACCTCATGACCAGAATCAGCTGCTCTGGCTTCCAAGACAGCAGGGAGAGCTGCCTTGTGGCCACACCAGCCCCTTGGCCCCCACCAGCCCCTTGGCTTCCAGAGCACAGGGAGCTGCTCGTGCCAGGACCCCAGGGCCCTCCCAGGAGGAAGGGCTGGCAGCTCCCAGGATTTTTCTCAACCTGCCCAGAAGCCACAGAAATGTCCCACAGCAGGGGAAAACGCAGAGCAGCAGCTGAAGGGGACTTGGAGTTTCAGGGCGTCACTTGGTAGATGCACGAAGAGGCAACACGGGCTGGAACGGCTCAAGGGTGAGTCAGAAACACCCACATTGTATCTATTATTCCTGGTCTTTTTTGTGGAAGAAAATTGCACTCTTTGAAAGAAATCGGAAATGAAGAGCATCCGTCCTCCCCTGCGTGGAAAAACACAAACCCTCATTAGCTGGGCTGAAAAGCAATTCTCAAGCCTTTATCTGACAAGCTAAGGGCAAGATTCTGTCTGTAGCACCGAAGGAGAAATGATGAATTACCTGGTGTGGTTCAGTGCTGGGCACTGGGGAAACTGACAAAGCAGCTTGGAGCCAATAAAGCAACTTTGTACAAAGGCTGCTGAAAGGAGCCCTTTGGGGGCAGTCAGGGAGGACAGACAGCCAGGACGTGGCTCTGAAATAATGGTGAACATCCCATGCTAGAACATGTGCTTGGAGAGTGGTTTACAAGAGCAGCTGGGCTTGTAGCCTGGGAACATGTGGCTGAGCCAAGGGAGACGCTGGCTGGCAGAAGGGAACTGGGGGAACAACTTGGTACAGGCTGTTTTCAGGCTCTGAAGTGAAAAATAATGTGTTTTAACTGCAGGCTGATGCTGGAGGGTCTTCCACGTGAAAGAAAAGGCTGTGGTGATGGGGAGGGAGTGAATGGGAAAGGCTTGAGGTGCTAGCAGGGCTGTCCCAGAGCTCTGCTGAGTGAAACTCCAGCGCAGCTGCAGTTCTCAAGGTCTGTGCTTGCTGAGCTGCTCTGGTGCTTCCAGCTCAGCGGTGCTGGGGCAGGATCTGTCCCTGCTGATCTCACAAGGGGGTCAGGCAGTGCAGCAGGGGCTGCCAGCCCTGTGCTCTGGCCTGGTGAGCACCAGAAGAGCTGGCAGCACTGTGGGCACTGCCTGGGCTGTCCCTGATCTCCAGCACCATCCCTGCCCTCCTTGAGAGCCTCTCCTTGTGCAGCTCCTGCTTTGCAGTCCCTCCTTTCTCAGCAGTACCACGGCTGCTGAGGTCTGGCCCAGGCATCTTGTGACCAGTTGTGGGAAACTGCTCTTTTTCTTCATCTAAGGCTAAACAAAACACCTTTTCAGCCAGCAGAGGCTTCTCCTGCTTGTTCCCAGCTAAGGGACTGAACCCGGGCTGCTGCTGGAGGGCAGAGGAAACCAAAACAGCAGGTGTACAAGGCAGGAAGGATGGGCAATAGGTGCTGCACTGCCCGGCTAGATTCTGCACTAACTTGGGACTCGTGGAGCCCAGTTGGCTCTGGACAGTGACACCGGTGGGACAGAGGGGCTGTGGGGGTGTAAAAAGGCAGCGAGTTCAGTAGGAGGGACCCCTGTGCTGGGTTCTGAGCCCTGTGCTGGGTTCTGAGCCCTGTGCTGGGTTCTGAGCCCTGTGTGCTGGGTTCTGAGCCCTGTGCTGGGTTCTGAGCCCTGTGCTGGGTTCTGAGCCCTGTGCTGGGTTCTGAGCCCTGTGCTGGGTTCTGAGCCCTGTGCTGGGTTCTGAGCCCTGTGCTGGGTTCTGAGCCCTGTGTGCTGGGTTCTGAGCCCTGTGCTGGGTTCTGAGCCCTGTGCTGGGTTCTGAGCCCTGTGCTGGGTTCTGAGCCCTGTGCTGGGTTCTGAGCCCTGTGCTGGGTTCTGAGCCCTGTGCTGGGTTCTGAGCCCTGTGTGCTGGGTTCTGAGCCCTGTGCTGGGTTCTGAGCCCTGTGCTGGGTTCTGAGCCCTGTGCTGGGTTCTGAGCCCTGTGCTGGGTTCTGAGCCCTGTGCTGGGTTCTGAGCCCTGTGCTGGGTTCTGAGCCCTGTGTGCTGGGTTCTGAGCCCTGTGCTGGGTTCTGAGCCCTGTGCTGGGTTCTGAGCCCTGTGCTGGGTTCTGAGCCCTGTGCTGGGTTCTGAGCCCTGTGCTGGGTTCTGAGCCCTGTGCTGGGTTCTGAGCCCTGTGCTGGGTTCTGAGCCCTGTGCTGGGTTCTGAGCCCTGTGTGCTGGGTTCTGAGCCCTGTGCCAGGTTCTGAGCCCTGTGTGCTGGGTTCTGATCCCTGTGCCAGGTTCTGAGCCCTGTGTTCTGGGTTCTGAGCCCTGTGCCAGGTTCTGAGCCCTGTGTGCTGGGTTCTGATCCCTGTGTGCCGTGGAATCTGGCCCAGTTAGACAAGTGTTGTTAGTCCATCCCAGGCTTTCTCCAGGTTGGAAGACTGGTAAGAGATTGGCAGCTGTACTGGGGCAGTGCAGCTGGGATCACAGAATCATTGAATCGTTCTGGTTGGAAAATACCTATAAGATCACCTAGTCCAACCCTTCCCCAGCCCTGCCCAGGCCACTCCTTCCCCGTGTCCCTCAGCACCATCTGCAGGGCTTGGAAACCCCTCCAGGGATGGGGACTCCCCCCCTGCCCTGGGCAGCCTGGGCCAGACCCTGACAACCCTTTTGAGGAAGAAATTGCTCCTCACATCCAACCTAAACCTCCCCTGGCACAACTTGAGGCCATTTCCTCTTGTCCTATGGCTTGTTACTTGGGAGAAGAGACCCAGCAGTAAAACACACCTGAACGCCTGCCTGGCCACGCAGACTGTGGGAACCAAAGCAAAACTGTTTCCTGCAGAGCTGGGAGAGAATTTCTGAGGGCCTCAGAAAAGTGAGGAAGGCTAGAAGGAGTAATAGCAGCTAAATGAGACATAAATGCTAAACTTTTAGTAGGTCCATGCAGTGCAGATCAGCACTGACACCAACAGGCTTGATAATAAAGGAACTTTCTGCTGGTGGAGTCTGAAGGACCTTAAACATCTTAAGTCCTTCTGTTCAGTGTCTTGGCCAAGTCCTGATTGTTTGTTCAGAGTCATGATGGAATGACTGTTAACAAAGGCATTATGGCAGGATTGTCTTGTTCAGTGGGAGTTAAGCTAATGAAAACCATCTCTTGGTTTGTTTTTCCCAGTCTATGATCTGGATCTAAGCTGCTTTTATATCCAGCTGCTGTAATTTGGCTTCTATTCTGAGAAACACTTGATTCCCCCAAACATCTACAGCCTTCCCCCAGTATTTCTACATGAGATACTTCTTCAGTTCAAAAGCAGCACCCACACATTCCATGTGAGCACAATGCTTCCCTGGGCTCTCAACATAATCCTGCTTCTCTTCTGGAGCAGACCCTTCATCATCTTCATGTGGCAAGAATGGAAATCATCCTGCTGTCAGGCATGGCCCAGTCCTGGTGGGGCTGCCCACCTTGTCCATCAGAATCAAGAGAATTTGGTGGGAGATGGTGACGACTGGGAGGGCTGAGGAATTCAGCAGGATGGGGTATGGAAGCTTCATTCAACTACACAATTTGGGGATAAAAAGTGTGTGTTTCTTACTGTCTGCATCTTAGCAAGCCCTCTCTTGTTGAGAGTTTTATCTAGTACAGTTGGCTTTTCCACTTCTCACTATTGACTTTTGCCCTGCTCAGCCCCGTCGTGCTGGGGCTGCTGTTTGCTCGTGGAGCAGCCTGCACTGCACCTCCCCAGGTTTCACTGGCACTTCCCCTTTACCTGTCCAGCTGCAACAACCTGAAATATTGTCTGAGCAGCCTGGCAGCACCAGGCCCGAGACAGATCCCCAGTGCTTATTGCAGATTCCAAGCACCACAAAATAAATCTTGTAGATGGTTTCTCCTATCAGATAATTACTGTCTGCACACCTGGGTTTTTTCTGATCCAGGCTGTTTGACAAGGCTGCTGAGTTGTCCCAGTTTTACCTGTGAGATGCAGAGTATGAAAAGCAAAAGCTGACAGATAAAACACTTCTGCTTTTCTTGGAAAAGAAAAGCTTCCACTGTGCTCTTTGCTTTTGCCCAGAGAACAGGGAAATTGCTACAAAGTGGAAATGCTTGTGTATGACAAATTAGGCCTTATTGGCATGAATCGTGGACAATCGTAACAATCTTCAAAAACATTATCTGAACAAAAGTCAGGTCAGGGCAGTCACAGGACAGTGACCTCCCACTGCTCGGTAAGGGACAGAGCTCAGCAATGGGCAGCACCTCTTGCAATAAAGCAACAAACCAACGCTGAGATGTTTGTTTTCCATAGCTGGAAACATCCACCCTGAGGCAACAAGCAGCTTTGGTGATGTCATTTGCAGGGCTTTTTCATCTACAGCAAAATAAGTGGTTACATCATGTTGGATTTCGAGCAAGCCCCCAGGAAGAGCCCAGTGGAGCCCAGCAAATGGTGTCATGCTGTGGGTTGGAGACCACCCCATCATGCAAACACAGGCTTGACAGGGGGCTGGAATCTGTGAATGGCATGAAGAAACCCTGGTAATGATTCCACCCAAAGCTAATCAGCTGCACACTATGAATTGGAAGAAACCTGGCAAATTTCAGCAGTGCATTTGATCCGATGCCTGGAGAAGGAAAAACCTCTTTTGCTATTGCTCTGGTAGCCTCACCTGAAAGATTTTTGCTTTAATCATTCTAACACTGGAAAGTCAAAGCTAGAGGATGAGAGTTGAAGAGGTTAGTAGTGCCACGTGGCATGGGAGTCTTCCTGGCCTTAAAATGAACCTTGAAATTTGGATTAACCCTCCCAAGCTTTCCTTGCCTGCTGGTGCTGTGAGAAGCCCAGCAGCAACCATTACCCTAAAGCTGTTGAATTCCTTTAAATACCCTTGTAAAGTTTTCTTGGAAGCCAGTAAGAATTCCTTTAAGCTCTGGCAAAAAAAAATATCTGGTGTTTGGAATAAACATCTTGCTCCAAGGATGCCCCTTTTGCTCCCTGTGCTGAGAGCACAGGAGTTATTTCTGGAACGTGGCTGCTCCCCTTTGGGCAGCTTTGCCCTCTCCCTGGAGTCTCCCTTGGAACACCAAGTTAGTTGAAATTTTACCCTTGACCCCCTTCAGATTAGCAAAGAGCAGAACCCAGCTTGTTCAGAGAAGAACCAAGTGGAGCTGTTATGCTGTGCAGGCCTGAGCAGATTTGCAGGCACAAGTCAAATTGCCTTTCCAAGAATTTTCAAGAACGCTTGTGAAACATGAAGAAATTGGGATTTCCTAGTATCCTCTTGGTCACCTCCAGTCCCCCAGAAGCACGGGGGGTTGTGCTCAGCTGGAAATACACATTTCACAGGTGCAGACCAGCAGCCCACCCTGCCATGAGCCCAGGACCACCGCCCTGGAGAGCTGGTCCCACCACACAAAGGGCCGGAGGGTCCCTTGGTCCCAGGAGGGGCTGGAGATTCACAGCATCCAACCAGCACTGACATTAGCTGGGAACAAAACCTCAGCAGCCCTTAGCACCTGTCAGCACAACAGCCTGTAAAGAGGAGGATGTTTATGGACAGATGCCCTTAATTACCGAGGAGTTGCTAAGCTACAGGAGCTTAACCCTTTCTGAGCCAGCTCAGAACTCCGGGCACTCGTGGTAGCTGGGAAGAAAAGTGACTTTAGCTGATTGAGTCTCAATGCTCATCTACATATTCATCATAATAGAAGAAACAAAAATAATTTCCCAGCCTGGGGATGAGGGAGGCAGCTCAGCTCAGGTTCTCATGCAGTAATTGCTAGGATAGACTAATAATTTGAATATGGACAGGTGGGGCTTTACACTTCTGATGCAAGTAACTTCAGCAGCAGCAGAGGTGTGAGCAGTACTGCTTCAGGCTGGAAAACACAGCATTCAGGGAGCAAATATTGCCCCTGTCTTTGTGCTGTGTCACAAATCAGCCCAAACAGTGTATGAATCACAAAACCAGAGCACGGTGAGGCGTCCATGCTGCTCCCTGGCAGCATCAGGGCTTGCTCCTCATTTAGTTCTTCTCCAGAAACTCAGCTTGTCCAGGCTCGGACGCGGGGTTCGGGAGGGCACAGCAGCCCTGGCAGATCCACCACTCATCATAGCTCTGCAGGAAAAAAAGAAGCAAATAGGCTGAGGAAGTTGGGCTTGTTCAGTCTAGAGAAGAGAAGGCTCCTTGGTGACCTTACAGCAACTTTCCATTATCTGAAGGGGGCCTACAAGAAAACTGGGGTGGGGCTTTTTACACACGTGTGTGGTGAGAGGACAAGGGGCAATGGTCTGAAGCTTAAAGAGTTGGATATTAGAAAAAAGTTCTTCCCTGTGAGGCTGGTGAGAGCCTGGCCCAGGCTGCCCAGGGAAGCTGTGGCTGCCCCATCCCTGGCAGTGTTGAAGGGCAGGTTGGATGGGGCTTGGAGCAGCCTGGGCTGGTGGGAGGTGTCCCTGCCCATGCAGGGGGTGGGACTGGGTGATCTTTAAGATCCCTTCCAATCCAAACCATGCCATGATTCTGTGATTGTAAATACTCAGAATGCAAGAAATGCACAGAGGGAAGGGCAGGGGGTTTGGTCCCTGCTGCTGCCTCCTCGGGCTGGGTCTGGCAAACCCTCTTCTCTCCAGCAGGTATCAGCTGGCTGGTAAGAAAGGAGAGCAAGAAGAAGGGTACAGCTCAGCAGATCCCTGGGTACCACAGAAAATTGTGGTCCCTCTGACTGGAAATCTGCCCCCACAGAGGTGAAGCTGAAGACAGTAGCAGAGTCTCCCACTTTTACTGAGGACCCTGGTGTTGCTGCTCTACAACACCTGGTGAGAGGAGGGAATCAGCACAGATGGTCTCATCCAGAGCTCCAGAGTGTAACGTGCAGGGAGATTTACACTAGGAGTGGTGCCACACATGGCCAGCTGCCCAGGACAAGGATCTCTCCTGCCATTCAATTGCCAGGAGACTCACTGCAGATTGGAGCTGTAACAGCACTGCATGCTACATTTGCAGAATTCATGCAGTTTCAAGAGGAGATTTAAAACTGTGTGCTGCAAAAATCCCATTGGAATGCCACTGCTGTTCCCTTAAGGCTCAGCTCTAGCTCATAGTGGGCAGCAGGAGCATGCACTTTGGGGACAAAATCAGTGGGACAGGACAATAGGAGCTTGACCCAAACACCATTAGACAAAGCACAGTTCCATGTTATGCCCTGGTGAGGATTCATTCATTATCATGTAATGATTCCTGCCTGAGCAATGCTGATGCTGCTGAGGAGGGTAGGAGACAACTTCTTATCTGCAGCAGAAAAGACATATGAGCTGACAGGGTGAGCTCAGCTCAATATTGGGTCTTTCATGGCTAAGTAGAAAAGAAAGGTACCATGGCTCATCTACTGTGACTGAGGGTATAACTCACTGGGCCCCATTATGGACGTTTGGGTACTTACTAAACACCAGTCAGATGTAGAACCATTGATTCCTGAAAAAGTATTTCCACTCTGGTTTATTGCAATTGCTGGAGATACCATCTTTCCTAACTACTCTCAAGGCAGCAGCAGGCACCTGGGTAGGATTAAACAAACTATGGTTTATCCAGAATGGCCAGGGTTAGGTGCAGGACTGGCTTCTGGGTGCCCTCAGGAAGCTGTCCCTGAAATCTGTTTCCCCCCAGATCCTCTGGTAGCATACAGCCTAATTTCTGGCCTTAGACTGAGAAAAACTCCCTCTGGGTCTCCTGGAAAGGTTCAGTATCTTTCAGGACACTGCAAAGAACCACCAGCATTGTTTCTTTTCTCCTTGGCTGGCACCACTCTAATCAACCTATTAAAAAAACCCCACAAAACAAATCATTTCAGCACACCTGGAAACTGGCAGGAATGAATAAGCTAAAGGAGCATTTGTTTTGTCTCCATTTGTTTAGTTGGCTGCTCAGACTTCAGTGGTTTCCAACACAATTCCTTGTTAATCCCATCAATTAGAGGATAAAATACTGCAAGAATCACCCCAGATTTCCCATAACTTCCTCTGTGCTGTTCACACCATTAAATCTGGGCTTGAGGGGGTCTGGCTTGTGTTCATTTGGACAAGCAACATCTGGGGACAATTAAGGCATCTGAAAATCTGCCTCTGAGTTGGGGGAAATGCCCTTCTGAGACACATCAGCTGCTTTGTCCAGAGCTTATGCAACATCCTGGCAGCACCCAAATCCAGGGCTTTGTCACTGCCACTGCCATGTTGTGGTTTGGGTGACTGTCAGCAAGGAACCCCTGCAGCTGCCTTTCTTTTCTGCCATCTGCTGTAAAGAAAGACATTTAGTCAAGTAATAAAGTAATTTAGAAGAAGTGTGTTGGTAAATAAAGTCATTCAGGGGATTTAATGAGCAAAGTGTGACAGCACATTACATGTGTCTTGCCTAAAGTCATCAGGCTTAAATTATGGGGGAGAAACAGAGCAGAGACAGTGCCTCTTCATGTGAAAAGGCAAGGAGAAGACACTGCTCCCTGGGACATGCCCCTGCTGTCCTTCTGGTTTGGATAGGGGTCTCCATGGCACACCAGGAGCAAAGGCACAGCCTGGGGATCTGTGAGGGGTCTCTTTGCAGGTGCAGCCCTCAGCAGACAGATGGGGTAACTTCAGAATGAACCAGCAAGCTCCCCACAAGCCATCCACAAAATAAAGACTCCAGGGACTAACCTGAAATCAGTAACTCTTCATAGGAGCAAAGAACCAGATGGTGTCCAAATCAGTTACAATGGACTTAGAGGAGTTTAACTGTGGTTTGAGTGGCAGGGAGATAGGATGGCAGGGATCTTACTGTCTCTGCTTAGAGAGGCCTCTGAGATGTTGGCCATGTTGCCAGCTGAGGTTCAACATGTTGGCTTCTGCAAGATGAGCTTAGGTCAGCCACGACCTACCCGTGGGGATGAGCCCTTCCAGGAGCTCTCCTGATGGCTGCAGGAGATAAGAGCCTGTCTGCAGGGACAGCAGAGGGTGGAGAAGCACATGAGCTTGGCACGTCAGGCTTTTCATTTTGCCTCTCATGCTTTGGAAAGGCTGGAATGGATGCACTTAGCTGTGGAGCTGGCAAGTGCTGGAGCTTTAGGGAATGCACCATCAGGTTCCCATAGCAGCTTGTTCAGAGACCCTTTTCTATTGGGTTTCCTGCTAGGGCAGCTCTATACGTCACCTGCATTTTGGGACACACATGCTTCCTTCTGCAGCAGCTATCATGGCAGGCTTCAGCTTTGCAAGGTCATTAAAATACAGCTGGACCTCAGACATGTCCTTTGTGCTGAACCTCTTTGTGTAGCAAATGGCATTTGTCCTGTCCCATCAGAGGCACCAGAGCTCCCTGTGCTGCCTGAGATGGCAGCAGGGCCACCAGCCCCTGCCAGCTTGGCCCAGGGACTGGCAGATCTGTCACCCTGCCTTGGGTGAGTCCTAGGCTGGGGAGGAAAGGAAGACCTGGTGGTGTCTCTGTGTCTCCAATCCCCTCCTCATCCCCAGCTTCTCCTCTTCTATCTCCTTAAAATAGTCTCAAAATGTCCCAGGAATGGCCACAGGCTGGGGCAGGAGCTGGCTTGTGCTGAACTCCAGCCATGCAGGTGAATTCCTTTCTAGAGAGACCAGAGCAGGCGTCTGGCTGGAGGGAGGTCCCTGGAGCTTTTCAGCAATGACCTGAAAGGACAAGAAAGCCCAGAACAATCGGTTTGTGAAAGCAGCTCCAGCAGGTGGGGACCAGGAGCTGCGGGGTGTGCAGAGGACACTGACACTGGGGAAGGGGGCTGAGCTTTCAGCAAGGGAAACTAATGATCAGAGGAGAAGAACTATCAGAGGGAAACAGGGGCTGTGCACAGCTATGGGCTCCTGCTGCACCATCAGCTGGGACAATCTCATTTCTCTTCTCTCTGAGCAGGATTTCATGTAAACCCTCTTCCCATTTGGGCTGTGCCAGCACAGCAGGTGGGGCAGGCAGAGCTCCTCACCCCAGGGGTCCCAAACATCCAGGGCTAGAAATCATGCTTGGGAAATGAGACCTGAAGGCAGGTTTAATGAAAGCAGCCTTTACAGAAGCCCAGAAGGTGGGTTTGCAGCCCCAGCAGAGGTGGCTGATGCCAGGAGCTCATCAAGGGTGGGGGAATAAGGGCTCAAGCACAGCCCTAAAAAGCTCCGCAGGGAGAAACACTCGGCCCCATGAACTCGGGATTCACCTCCCACTGCACAGCCCAGCCCAGCCAGGGCCTGCCTGGACTTCAGGTACAGAAATCTGCACGTTTCCATCTACCAAAATGCCCTGTCTGCTGTTGGACTCACAAAGCAGATCCTGCCCCTCTCCCCAGAGCAAGCTCAGCTGGTCTGGGGAAGCTGAACTTCCCTCAGTTAATGCAAAACCTGGTAATAATGAAGCTGTTCAGTCAACACAGTTCCCAGCTTCTGGGGAAACTCCATGTGATCTTTTTCTTCTTTCCCCCCCCCCTTTATTAAGGCAGCACAAAGATTTATTATTCTACCCCTAAAGAAGGGGCAGGGCAGAGGTGATTAAAGCAGAATGTTTGGCTCCCTCCACAAATGAAGTGGCTGCAGACAGGGAGGTTGTTGTCCCAGGCTGTGGTGCTGAGCACTGGATGTGACACACACCCCTCCCACCTCAGCAGGGCTAAACCCTGGCAGCAAGTGAAAATAACATGAGGAACCTGGTATTTTGGCAGCAGATGCAAGATGGAGCACCAGGGGTGTGGGAAGTGCTGCAGGTTGTGGGGGTGATGTGGGGGTTCCTGCAGCCCTGGGGGTTGGGGTGTCAGCTCCTGCTGGAGGCACTGGGTGAACTTCTGCTCCAGTGGGAGAGAGACCCTCACATTCCCATGGAATTGCCTTATTCCCAAGTGGTGATGAGCCTGGAGCCCCTTGGCTTGGTCACCTCTTGTGCCACTACACTGACCTACACCAGGTTTCCTCTCCCTTTTCATTGTCTGCTCACAAACTGGCCGTGTCCTTCTGCAGCCACTCACGTTGTGCCCTTCTTGCTGCTTTGAGGAACTTTCTATCACCAGCACTTTCTGTCACCAGCAGATATTGGCCCTTTGCTGCTCCCTGCCTCCTTCAGGCCATGGAGATGTTGAACAGCCCAGGTCCCCACACAGACCCAGCAGGGTCTGCTGGAGACCCCATCATGGGAGCTCCCCTCTGCCTCCTCCTCCCCACCTGCCAGTCCATGCCAGGACCTGCCTTTTTGCCTCTGTTATCTAAATTTCCTTAAAACTTTGGATAAGAATTTGGTAAAAAAAGCCTTTAGAAATCCCATTAGACTTTATCAACTGGATCCCTCTGGGTCCACGTGCTTGTTTGTCCTGGCCAAGGTCTCCAGGAGGCTGATGAAGCACTTAGGGCACCAACACTGACTCTTCTCGAGCAGATCCCTGTGGTTTGAACCCCTCTGCTTGGCTCTGTGTGCTCCTCCAATGGATATGGGAGCTTGAAAGGTCCCAAGAAATCTCAAGCTCCTATTCCTGTTTGAAGCCCCTCCTGGAGACAGGGCTGTCCCTTCAAGGGCTTCATTCACCTCCCTGCAGACAACAGGAGATTTGGGCAGGGAGTGGAGGGCAGGAGGGTGCAGGGACTGGTTCTGCAGCCCCTCTATCCTCCCCGTGCATCTTCCCTGTGCCCTCTGCTCCAGGCTGCAGCCTTGGGAAGAGCCGGAACTTTCCTGGAAGCACCAGCAGAAGTTCTGCATGGCAAGAGTGCCCTCTAGTGCAGACCCAGCGCTGGGCTCATCTCTCCAGCCTTGGTCACCTCTGCAGAAACAGACCCCAAACTGACCCGTTGAGAAAGTGCAGTCCCGGGGGGACACCCGGACTGACCCAGCTGGTGGCATCTTGGCCGTGGGAACCGTGAGAAGGCAGAGGGCAGGGAGCTCTTGTGCTCAGAAGTTGTTCTAATACTTCCCCAACAGCTCTGAGGGTTCAGTGTCCTTATGGGAACTGCCTTTCCGAGCATTTGTTGCAAATTTTGCACACTTGGTGTCTGGGAAGAAGGAAACTGTGGGTGCCTGGAGCAAAGAAGGTGAGGGGAGACCTGCTGGCTCTGCAGCTGCTGGGAGGAGGTTGGAGCCAGGGGGGTCGGGCTCTGCTCCCCAGGAACAAGGGGTGGGACAAGAGGAAATGGCCTCAGGTTGTGCCAGAGGAGGTTGAGGTTGGAATTAGGAACCATTTTTTCCCCAAAAGACCTGTCAGGCCCTGGCCCAGGCTGCCCAGGGCAGGGCTGGGGTCCCCATCCCAGAAGGGGTTAAGAAGCCTGGTAGATGTGATGCTGAGGGACAGGGGTCAGGGGTGGCCTTGGCAGGGCTGGGGGAACGATTCAGTGATTCTGCTCAGTCAGAGGTGTCTCCCATCAGGTGCCACGGAGCAGTTACAAGGTACCAAAACATGCCCCATCTGCAGGATGTCACAGCAGAAACCCAGATCATCTCCTGAAGGAGAAACTCCCACCGAGAGGAGCTGACATCAAACAGGAAGGCTCCCCTACATGGGAAGGATGGCTGGTGCTCCCACAGCAACCACTGCAGAGCAGAGCTGGGTGCCAGGACACCTCCATCCCACCACTCTCCCTGCCAGTACCAGGATCAGAGGCATCTCAATGCACAGGACTGAGATCCCAGGACGTGCCCTCAGAGGAAGCCTTCAGGTGTGTGCCTGGCAGGCATCACCTTCTGAAGCACCAGCCACTCATCCAGAGCATCCTGCACCAGGATCAGGTCTGAGTTTTATTGAGATGGGTGTTCTGACCCTGGAGAAGAGAAGGCTCCAGGGAGACCTTAGAGCAGCTTCCAGTGCCTGAAGGGGCTCCAGGAAAGCTGGGGAGGGACTTGGGACAAGGGCAGGGAGGGTGAGGACAAGGGGGAAGGGATTAAAACTGTAACAGGAGAGATTTAAGTGAGACATGGGGAGGAAATTCTTTGCTGTGAGGGTGGTGAGAGCCTGGCCCAGGTTGCCCAGGGAAGCTGTGGCTGCCCCATCCCTGGCAGTGTTGAAGGGCAGGTTGGATGGGGCTTGGAGCAGCCTGGGCTGGTGGGAGGTGTCCCTGCCCGTGAGGGAGGTTGGGACTGGATGATTAAGGTCCCTTCCAACCCAAACCAGTCTGGGATTCTATGTTACCAGCTCTTAAGCCACCTGGGTCAGGTTAGGAGTCCTCAGGAGCAATGACTTGAGTAATTTTTTTATTTCTGCTGATACTGATACTTGCAGAATCATATAAGCTCTCCATATTGCTCCTAATGTCACACAGAGCAGTGTCCTCCAGGGTAGGCCAGTGACCCATCATCAGGAAGTTTTGGGGTTGTTTGGTGTTCTTTGCCCTGTCCATCCCAAGGTTTGTTGCTGTGAGTGACCATTGCCTGGTTACTGGAAACGGGAGACTTTCCAGAACATAGAATCATAGAATCATAGAGACATAGAATGGTTGAGGTTGCAATGGACCTTAAATATCATCCCCCCTGCATGGGCAGGGACACCTCCCACCAGCCCAGGCTGCTCCAAGCCCCATCCAACCTGCCCTTCAACACTGCCAGGGATGGGGCAGCCACAGCTTCCCTGGGCAACCTGGGCCAGGCTCTCACCACCCTCACACTCAAGAATTTCCTCCTCATGTCTCACCTAAATCGCCCTCTTCCAGTTTTAATCCATCCCCCCTTGTCCTCTCCCTCCCTGCCCTTGTCCCAAGCCCCTCCCCAGCTTTCCTGGAGCCCCTTCAGGCACTGGAAGCTGCTCTAAGGTCTCCCTGGAGCCTTCTCTTCTCCAGGCTGAACATCCCAACTCTCCCAGCCTGGCTCCAGAGCTGCTCCAGCCCTGGGATCATCTTCATGGGTCTTCTCAGGATCCTCTGAAGAGCTCCATGTCTCTCCTGTGTTGAGGACTCCAGAACTGGTCACAGCAATCCAGGTGGGGTCTCACCAGAGCAGAGGGGGCAGAATCCCCTCCCTGGCCCTGCTGGCCACACTTCTTAGGATGCAGCCCAGGCTGGGGGGAGCTGCTTCTCCTCCAGGGGTCTTGTCTGACGCTCTGTTGCCCTGAGCCCAAAGGGTGCCCTCAGAGCCTGCAGATGGATTTGGGAGGAATGAGGTAAAAGCAAAATCCTTCCAGAGAATGTGGATGATTTGTCTACACTGATTTTTGACAATTCCTTCAAGCTGAGGTGGCTATTGGGGAAAATTATTATTATCATCATCATTACTATTTTTCTCTTTAATCAGAGCAAGCTCGAGTCTGCTTTCCATTCTGGGAGCAGAATGGCCATGCCTAAGAGCCAGGACCCCTCCAGCTGGGCCAGGACAGGGATGCAGAACCAGACTGGTAGGGATGGTGCCCTCCCCCTGGGAGCCAGCCTGGGATCAGGGAGGCTGGAGGATCCCTGGGGTAGCCTGGACAAGCCCATTTCTCTCTCTCTGCCTCTTTTGCAAAGTGGGACCATGGCCCCAGTCCCGTGGCCCTGCAGGGATTCCCTGCAGCAGGATCCAAAGGCTTCTGCTAAACTCCCTTCAGACTGGCCCAAAATGCACCATTTAGGCTGATGTGACTGAGTTTATGGAAATTGCCTTTTCCCAATTGTTGGCTGCTCCTGAATTTGAGAGTTTGTTAATTTTCTAGAGCAGCTAAACAGTCTCCTCTGGTGATGACAGGAGGAAGCAGAGCAGCAGTGCCCACCTCCCTGGGGCCTAGCAAGAGATTAAACCCAGTAGGAAATTCCTTGAAAGAGCTGGAAAGCAAATGGTTGATACAACCTCTCCCTCCTTCCCTCCTGGCTCTGGGATCTGCTTTTAGAATGATTATTAAACACAGGAAAATTCATTTGGTCCTGTACCATGAACAAGACAAATGACAGTCCCTGGAGCTCAGTTAATTGCTGAACACACTGACCCTCTGTGGGTTCCTCAGGGCTGGGAACTAATGAAGGGAAACGTCAGCCCTGGGCCCTGGCTCTGCACCAAGGCTGCCCTCAGGCTGCAGAGGCAGCTCCACCCCAGCCCTGGGTGCTCAGGGGGGGAAATGGAGCTTCTGCCCCACCTTCCCGGGGCAAATAAAGAGATGTGGGTCCTCAGGAGCCACTGAAGGGACAAGCAGCTCAGTGACCAGACTCCCACCTTCTGTTTGCCACAGCTGCCCTGAAGGATCTTGTGAGGACACTGAGTCTTCCCAAGGTGGGTTCATCTCACCTAACTTTAGGTCTTTGGAAATAAACCAACTTGCCCATGGACTTCACCAACACCAGCAAACCCTGTGGGCATCTACTGGAGAGAGTCCAGGGGAGGCCACGAGGGTGATGAAGGGACTGGAACACCTCCCTGATGAGGAAAGGCTGAGAGATCTGGGGCTGTTCAGTCTGGAGAGGAGAAGACTGAGGGGGCATCTAATTAATGTCTATAAATACACGGGGACATCAAGAAGGCAGGACGAGCTCTTGTCACTTGTGCCCTGGGACAGGACAAGGGGCAATGGATTCAAACTGGAGCCCAGGAAGTTCCAGCTCAACATGAGGAAGAACTTCTTTGCTGTGAGGGTGACAGAGCCCTGGGCCAGGCTGCCCAGAGAGGCTGGGGAGGCTCCTTCTCTGGAGCCTTTCCAGCCCTGTCTGGGGGCCTTTCTGAGTGACCTGCCCTGGTTTCGGTCCTGCTCTGGCAGGGGGGGTGGGCTGGATGATCTCCAGAGGGCCCTTCCAACCCCAAACACTCTGTGATTCTGTGGTTCTGTGGTTCTGTGATCTTTCCCAAGAGGGACCAGCCCAGGGAGACCCCAGCTCTGGCCTCCATGTGCTATGGGATAGATGGATCAGGGTTTGTGTTTGGGGCAGAAGTAGCAGGAGAATTTCTTTTGAGGAAGAGCAGGTGTCCCTGGAAGCTCTTGTGGTGGGTTTTTTTTTCCCCTAAACATCCCAAATAAGAGACATCATTTGTCTTCTCAGGCCCTGTGTCACCTGTATGGTCTGGCTGCCTCCCACACAGCTCTGGGAGATGCAGCAACAGTGCCCAGAAGCAAGTCCTGCCCAGAGTGACTCTGTGATTGCCCATGCTCTGCCCTTTCACACCTTCCTGAGGGCTTCCCAGTGTGATCCCAAAACTTGTTGACTTTGGAAAGTCACAAGATGGCCCTAAAAATCTCTGGGTAATATGTAGGGATGGATGGAGAGTTTCAGGCCAAATTAATTTCAGTTTTTCTGGCCTTGTCAGAGAGGTGGAAGTTTGAGATTTGTATGTGGACTCTGAGCATCACCAGAGTCATGACACACTCATGAGAGCTGACAATGCTTCTGCAGCTTCAGAAACAGACCCATTGCTCTGTTTCCATCAAAACATGCCCAAATCCTTTATTTCCTTTTTTCTTCTCCCTCATTCTATTGTAATTGACTAAGATGTAAAATTATTAATAGAATAGCCCATTAATTTTATGATATTTCATTATTCAATTATTTCCTCCACATTCAATCTGAATAATTTATTCAGTGAATTTTGCAAGCAAAATGTTCAATGCATAATTTTCTCCTTTGTTAATATTCTCCCAGCTCTAATTGTCCATGAGAACTTGATCTAATGCTCTGCAGAAGAGGGACCTGAGGACAAAGACCCGACACGGGAGGTGCTGAGCGTGGTGGTTCCCCAGGTGCACTTGATGCACTGAGCCTGCTGTGCAGCCAGCAGGAGGGGGCAAGAGGCTGCACCTGGTGTGGGGGGTCCAGCAGAAGCTCCCACTGGATGTGAAGCAGTGTCACTCCATTTGGGAACGTCACACAAAGTCCTGAGAACAGCTGGGAATCATCGGATGCCAGGTTGGAAGGAACCTGGGGGCACCAAATTCCAAAAGTTCCCCAACATTTTAGCTGAAATGATCTTTCTGACTTATAAATTCCTGATTTGCTATTTTCTGCTCCATCATTTGCAAACATTTCATCCACTGGTGTCAGGGTGGGCTGCCTGTCTCCCACCCTCCCCAGCTCAGTCCCTGCTCACGGGCACTTTCCAGACTGGAAGTCCTCCAAGCAGGCTGGTGCCTGCAGGCAGAGGCTGGAAAAATGCACAACAGAAAACTGGAAACAAACCTTTACTGAATCTAAAGCTGGACCTGCTTGTTTGCTGAGCTCCAGTGCTGGCCATGCTGGAGTTCCTGCACATGCAGACCCAGGCCCACCATACATGGGCTGTGTCCTCATCCCACCTAAGTCCTTTTCTGGGGAAAGCAGAAAGTCCAAGCAGTGGGAAGTGATGATGTTATGGACAGGATTAGCATCATCTGTACTTGGCTGCCTGACAACCTGCCCAGAGCCCCTGGCAGGTGGCCATTAGTGAGCAGATCCTGCTGGTCATTCAGACTGGTTGACTCCAGGCCAGGAGGGATGAGCACCTCCCTGCAGGTACATCTGCCTTTCCTACACAAGGAGCCTGTGCAGAGAAGCAGAGAACCTTTGAGAAGGCAGGAGTCAGGTGAGTGAAACCTCACCCCATCAGGGATAACACCAACAACTTCTTTGCAAACAAGCAGGTCCAGCTTTAGATTCAGTAAAGGTTTGTTTCCAGTTTTCTGTTGTGCATTTTTCCAGCCTCTGCCTGCAGGCACCAGCCTGCTTGGAGGACTTCCAGTCTGGAAAGTGCCCGTGAGCAGGGACTGAGCTGGGGAGGGTGGGAGACAGGCAGCCCACCCTGACACCAGTGGATGAAATGTTTGCAAATGATGGAGCAGAAAATAGCAAATCAGGAATTTATAAGTCAGAAAGATCATTTCAGCTAAAATGTTGGGGAACTTTTGGACTTCACCACCCTTTCAATGAAAGCCTCAGCCAGTGCTGGGAAGTTTTTTTTTTGCAAATATGGTGAACTCCCAGAGTTTCCCAACTGAAAACCACACACACAAACTGAGCTCCTTTGTTTCCACTGAACCCCCCTGACTAGCCTGTCACCTTCCCTGTTTACTCAGCTCAGCTGCCCAAGCTGTTTTATAGACAATATCCAGTTAAAATGGGACCCAGCAGCTCCACATTAAGAGCCTGCAGGAGCCACAATGAACTCAGGGTTGGCATCACAACAGTTACACTCCAGGGGACAACATTTTTCCTAGCCTAGTCAATAAATTAGTGGTAGAAATAGTGGTAAGATGAAGAGGTAAAAATAGAGTCCCACAACTGCAAGTTTTCCATGGTAAAAGCTAATAACTGCTATTTTCTAAAATAACATCTTAGTGCTTACCAGCTCAGCAGAAACATATGGACTGTATCAACCCATTGCAGGGCTCCCACCAGCCCACATGAACACAGATTTTCCGATCCACTTGGGCAAAACTCTCCAGAAATAGACCTGCCTGGGATGGCCCAGAAGGAGACACACTCGAGTCACAGAGAATAATGGGGCTACAGTGAAACCCAAGTGCTCCAGCAGCCCCAGGAGCCGAGTCCCTGGCTGGAAAGCTCCATGCCAAGCCCTTGCAGATGTGGAGGCAGCCACAGCAGCACAGCCTGCCCTCCAGGGGGGAATCTCACCCAGGAACTTGAACTGCAGTTGTTGTTGTCCCACGGTGGTTTGTGGTTTGTAATGGCCAGTTGGAGGGGGCAGCACAAACCAACCTGGAGCCTGGATCTCTCCAGGGAGCTCTGTTTTCTGCCCAGGGGTGTCTGGCTGAGCCACAGCTGGTGCCTCTGGGTTAGTCCCAGTGGGTGTTTCTCTCAGCAGATCCTTGTCCATCCAAAGTGACCTGGAGAACCTCACTTATGAAGGTTTGCTCAGAGTGAGAATGGAGCCAGTTGCTCCATCAGCATTTATGGCACTGGAGATCCTGGGCTGGATGGGGAAGAGGGGCAGGGAGACCCATGGCAATTGTTTCACATGCCCCAAGGGCTTTCACTTCCATGGAAGACTTGACAGGGCAGTGCAGAAAGTGTTGTCAGGTGACTGGGCTTCCCCTCTCTCCTGGCTTGTCTGAAACAGATGCAGACAAATCAATCCAGGAAGGAATGCTCATTTGAAAGCTTCACACACTGTCCCTGCCAACCCCAGAGTGTTGGGGCTGCAACCACAGCCCATCTACAGGCACCCAGAAACAAGGAGCTAAGTTCCCTCAGTAGGAGGCCTTGGATTTTTATGAATCATTAAGAAACACAAAATGTAGATGAAAAGGAACATTTCCTATGCAACACAGAAACCACCTGAATTCTGGCCTTGCTGCAAGAAGGGAGCAGAGGACCCAGTGGGCAGAGCAAGGAGCACAGCCTGATAGAGCAAGGTCAGAAGGGAATGTCACCTGTGGCTGCAATTCCTCTGAAAATTGTTTGCACACCCAAGTCTGGGCATGGAGCTCCTAACAGGGCAAAAGGCCAAGAAAAGAAACAAAGGAAAGCTTTTTATTTTTATTTAAGCATTATTTCATGTGTGGAAGCAGTGAGACCCTGCTGGGGCAGGGGTGGCTGCTGAGAGCTGGGGCTGCAGGCACAAGGACACTAAAAGGGAATATTAGCCTTTTTAATTGAAATTGAAAAGCAGAAAGCAGGCTTGGTGCTTATTGCATAGTGTGGAGAACTTGGGAAGCCACCTAGTACTTTGGAGCCATTAATTATTGCTTAATTAGAGCAAGGAGCATTTGCAGGGTGTGTGATAGCAGTTAATGGCTGATTCTCCTGAGAGACATGGATCTGGGTACAGAAATAGCAAGTTCCTTGCAGAAAGGGCAGCTGCTTTTCTTGGGAATAGAACTAGCTGATCAAGTGTGTGTTCATGGACAGGGCATGAAGATCCCTGTGCCAACCCCTGCCCCAGTGAGCAGTTCAAAGAAAGTAAGGGGGAAAGGAGGTGTCCTGTAAGAGAAGGTCTAGTGCTGGCCCTGAACATAGAAAAGGGTGGAGAAACCTCCCTCCTTATTAAAGATGCCACCAAGCATGCAGATTTCTGCATGGTCATCCTGATTTGGGGCAAGTCCCCCCCTCCTGGGGCTGCCTCTGAGCCCCATGGGGATTTGCTGCAGAGTGAGGAGCTGCCGTGGGGTGAATCCACCATGAGCAGCAAGCCTGGGCTCTGACCCCTTCCTTCTCTGCTCTCAGCAATGGTGTGAGGGAAAATCCTTTCCAGTTTGTCATTTTGAGTACCCCAGTGCCTCCCAGGCCTGGGCTGACAAGAGCAGGAGCTGCTGGTGGGCACAGGACAGGCACAGGGGCTGTTGCAGCAGGAGGAGCTGCTCCCACAGCTGCCCAGCAGACCCCAGGCAAACTGGGCTCCAGGGGCCATCACTCATGGGGGCACATGTACCTGGGCCACTTAAAGTCATTTCATGGCTTAAAACTGGAAGAGGGGAAAATTATGTTAGACATTTGGGGGAAATTCTTCACTGTGAGGGTGGTGAGAGCCTGGCCCAGGTTGCCCAGGGAAGCTGTGGCTGCCCCATCCCTGGCAGTGTTGAAGGGCAGGTTGGATGGGGCTTGGAGCAGCCTGGGCTGGTGGGAGGTGTCCCTGCCCGTGGCAGGGGGGGTTTGGATGATCTATAAGGTCCCTTCCCACCCAAACCATTCCATGAGTCTGTGATTTTGCATCTTTTATGGTAATAGCATCAGAGAATCATAGAATGTCTTGGGTTGGAAGGGACCTCTACAGGTCATCTAGCCCAACCCCCCCACAATAAACAGGGACACCTCACACTAGATCAGGTTGCTCAGAGCCCCATCCAGCCTGTCTTTGAATGTCTCTAGGGATGGGGCCCCCACCACCTCTCCAGGAAACCTGTTCCACTGACCCACCACCCTCATATCAAAGAACATTTTTCCTAAGGTCCATCCTAAATCTCCCCTTCTCTAGCTTGAAACCATCACCCCTTGTCCTATTGATACATGATAGGGTAATAATGTCAATGTAAAAATCAAAGCAGGAGATCATATAAACACCTGAAAAGCCAGTAAAATGCTCTTTCATTTTGAGTCAGGCACAGCTGTTCCTGAAGTCCCAAAGCAGAGACACAATTTGGGTTGTGGGCTCCTCAAGGAGACAAAAAAATTATTTCTTGGCATTCATCAAACCCTATCCATTTCAAATGTGTCATCTCAGGTGCAAATGTCAGCCTTTTAAGGTACAGCAAAGACTTGATTTGCTTTTTTTGGGGTGCTTGGGTGCAGCTTTCACACCGTTTTTTAGAACAAGGAGGCACCTCTCCCTGTGTCCCACCTGAGCCACCACCTTGGATAACCCCTTAAATGGCCATGTTTGAAACCAATGGTGTGTCGTGCTACCCTGGCTCCTGTTGGCAGATTTAAGTGACTTGACTCCTCCTGTTCAGGACCTTCTTCAACTCCTCACCATATCTGTTCATTCTTGTCTATGCAGCTCTGTTCTTGCAGTGTCGTTGCTCTTTAGAGATCCCTTCCTTCCCTGAAGTTTACTCTGCTGTTTAATTTATAAAGATCAATCACTCCTCTTCCAGCCTGGCTTCACAAGCCAGGCTTTTAATCTCCTCCAGGAAAACAGACCCTTCATGCCCCTTTGTTGCACTTGCTCCAATTTCTTCTCACCTTTTTGAACTGCAGCTGCACGGGATGTTTCAGATGAGGTTTGATGAAGAGCTTGTGCAGCAAATTAACACGTGAAACCTTCCTGGAAACACTTTATCTGTTATTGCCTGATGCCTGTCAGAGTTTGTAGTTGCATCTGGAGAGTGGCAAAACAATGACTGTTTGAGTAGTTCTCTACCTCTCTAGGATTGGAGCAGCCTGGGCTGGTGGGAGGTGTCCCTGCCCATGCAGGGGGTTGGAACAAGATGATCTTGAAGGTCCCTTCTAACTCAAACCAGTCTGTGATTCTAAGATTCTCTTTCTTTCAGCTGGAAGCCCCATAAAATAGCAAAATTCTGGTGCTGAGCCCACAGGTGCATCACCATACCTGGGAATTCCATGACAGAGCTATTGCTCCAGTCCTCAGAGTCACCAAATGTCTTCTGATGCTTCACTGAACCACACTCACCTTCCAGCTCTGTGCCAGCAGGATTTTTTTTCTCTACAAAGGTCACTGAGCAGAAGATCAGCTTGATCTACTCCAAGGCTGAGTCCTGAGGTCTCCCTGCCCCCCTCCCCAAGCCCATCATCTCAAGGCCTGTGGGGTTTTGTTCTGCCTAATTCTTCAGCTCCTTCCAATTCTTGCACTAATCCCCATCTTTTCCAGCTTAAACAGGAATTTCCCAGGAGACACTGTACCCAGTGCTGTGCTGAACTCCATGCAGGTGAGATCCTTTGCCTAGAGTGCCTGGTATCTAACTGAAGGAGGTGCTGGGTTAGTCTGTCTAGAGCTGGCTCAGATGAATGTGTCCCTTTTCCTCCTAGTCTTCACTTCCATTTCTCTCAACATCCTTTTGGAATTTGTTTTAGACTCCCAGGTGCCATGGGGGTCAAACAACATTGCTCCTGTGGTTTCCATACTATTTCCATACCACCTTTTTCAGCTCAGCACAGAGTATCAGTGTATGAAGTGCTCTGCTTTAGGCTTTCTCCATAGCAAAGGACTGTCCAGTTCCAAACTCTCACCCATCAGCCTTACCTGAAGTTGATCAATCCCCATGGAGCTGTTTCATCTCACAGTTTTCAGCCTTGATCCAACCTTAATGGCTGATGGCTCCACATCTTTCCTCATCCTTCTGTTATTCATAAACCTAACACTATCTTTTCTGTGAGGGTCCCATAACACCACAGCATGATGAATCCTTCCCTGCTGGCTGCTCTCCTCACTCCTCCCATGGAGCCACCTTTACTGCTCAGCCCTTTGCTCCCACCCTCAGACCTCACCACCCACTGCTCGTGTCCTTCCTGAGCTTGTGGTTTGTGGAGTCCCCAGGGACAGTGTCCTACCTACCATTCCCTCCTCCCACCACTGAGCAGCAAATTCCATGGTTTTGAACCTTTGACTTAAGGAAACCCCACATTTCCTGCACATTTACCTCCCTGAGCCTCTGGTCCAGCTGAACTTCCATAGATAATTTTCTTAGTTTCTCCTAACTTGCTCTTTTTGAAACAAAACCCCACTTACAGGCTTAGTTATTGGGGTTTTTTTCCCCGTTCCTTTAATTCAAACTGAACCAAGTGCTGATCACTCCAGCCAGGGTTATTTTCTATCACTGGTTCCTTTACAGAGTCTTCATCCCTTGTCAAAAGTGTGTCTAAACCAGCACCCACCTCTAATTGTTTCCATGACTAATTGATGAAGGAAGTGGCCACCATTCCATCCAGGAATACCTGGCTCCTCCTATTCAGAGGACCATTTGATCTCCAATCTACAGCCCATAGGAAGCTGCTTCCTGCTGTTCTTTCTACCAGACTTCTCAGCTCTCAGCCTGAGCTCCATAATTATCTTTACAGAGAATTTTGAATGGATTTTGGTGCTCTGGTGCTGTAGGAAGACAGGTCTAAGGAGATTTACAAGAAGATGTACAATTGCTACCCAGTGTTCATACAGACCCATCCATCCATGTGAACATATCCAAAGTTCATAGAAAACTACCAAAACCCACGTCCAAACTCACCCAAATGACCTTGTTACCTCCTTGTTGCACCTCTGCAAGGAGAGAGAAGGTCACAGATCTGCGAAGCAAATTCACTCATTGGTAGCTTCACAAAATTACAAACCATTGGTTTAGACTCTGAGATGTGCAGTGATTTTCCAGGACGGGGCTTAAACTAAACAAGCCTGGGCTCCAGTCCCTGGCCCACGTGCTCTGGTGTTGGCCACGGGCTCCAGGAGCAGGAGGGGCAGCAGGACCCACCGGCCTCTGCTGCTCTTGTGGCAAGAATGACATTTATTAGCAGCACTGCCAGGGCAAGATGAGGCTCAGGTACAGTGATCACGACTGCAATTTTAATAGACCCTTCATTTCAGTTTTCCCAGCCTAACAGTGTTTTAGCTCAGACTGTAACTTTACAGTGCAGTGATTTCTGCAGCCCCAGTGCAACACAGGGCTGGGTTGTTATTCCTTGTGCACTGAGCTCTGTGGTCTCAGAACAGGGACCAAATCCAGACTCATCCCAGGGCATCATCTGCCTGTTTCCAAGTTTTCCAAGGAAAGAAGCAATGCCTGAGGCAGAGGCTGTGCCAGGCTCCCTGCAAAGGGCTCAGCAGCTGGATGGGTTGGGATTGTACCCAAAGGATGGAGCTGTGGGCAACTTCATGGGTGCTGCTGCCCACCCATCACCCCTGAACACCGGCACCCGTGGCAGCTGGATAGATCCACAACACCTGGAAAATGCTGCACTTTTTGGAAGCCTCTTGTTGCCTTTGGACACTAGAGGGAGGTGCCTGTGCTGCTGGGAGCTCCAGAGCCCCTCGACTGGGAAGGGTTTGTAGATAACACGGGAACATCAAAAGGAACTTGAATCCGTGTTCCCAGGCTGACAAATGTCAAATGAAATACAAAATAAAAGCTGTCAACTTAACAAATGTGCTGCTGAGGGTGTGGAGAGCTACCAAAGGGATCAGAGGGAGTGGAAGGATGTGGGCACAGCTCTGCTGGGTGAGGAGGGAAGGAGCTGGGGATGAGTGTGCTGCAGAGAGGGACAGGAAGGGAGATGGAATTTAAGCAGAAAAGGTGCCAAATCCCCAGAAACTGCTCTGCACATTCTGTCTGACCTTGAACATCCAGAGTCCTCCAAAGACTTTTTCCTGCCTGCAGCCTTAAAGCTGTGGCAGCAAAGCTGTCCTGGGGCTGTGAGGTGGCAGGGGAGCTGTGAGGTGGCCATGGGGCTGTTTGTGGGAGCAGACGTTGGCCTGAGCTTGGTTTATCCTCAGTTTGGATGGAGGGGGAACCTCACTGCCCAGCACGTGCAGGAAAAGGATTTGGGCATTTGGATTTCTCTCAGCTGAGAAAGAAGAAGAGGAGAAAGAGGTGAGAGGGCTCAAGGAGGACTCGATCAGATGGAGAACAAGCCTCACATTTGAAAACTGTGGCAGGGAATGAATTTTCCTCATGTGGCACTTGCCCCCAGTTTTATCAAACTGTACACTCTTGTGTGTTCCCCTCTGTTCAGGTACCCGAGCCCCTGGCACAGGATGGTGCTGCTGTCACGTGCTGCCACATCCATCCACGCAGCCTGTGTCTGTCACTTTGTTCCAGGGGATGTACAGCAATTAGCAGCTCAGGCTTCTGACTGTTCCCTGGTTTTTGCTTTTTCGTTCATATATTATTCATTTTTCCTACTTGTATTGGATGTTTGCAAGTCTTCCTGCTTTGAGCTGTGAAGAGAGCATTGAGCTTGAAATGTTTGATGGTGGTGACACCTGGGATTTTTTTATGCCAGTGTTTGCTGGAGCAGTTTTGTGTCTAGGAGTGGGATTGAAGAGGCAGGAGGTGAGGGGTGGGATCTGTGAGCCAAGCTCCATCTCTGCTCCTGGCTCTCACCCAAAACCAGTCCTGGAGTTACAGAATCATAGAATCATAGAACCATTCAGGTTGGAAAAGCCCCCTGAGATCACCAAGTCCAACCATCATCCCTACCCTACAAAGTTCTCCTCTAAACCATCTCCACCAACACCACATCCAAACGACCCTTAAACACACCCAGGGATGATGACCCCACCACCTCCCTGGGCAGCCTGTTCCAGGGTCTGACCACTCTTGCTGTGAAAATTGTTCCCAATGTCCAGTCTGACCCTGCCCTGGTGCAGCTTGAAGCCCTTCCCTCTTGTTCTGTCACTGATCACCTGTGAGAAGAGACCAGCACCAACCTCTCTGCAATGACCTTTCAGGTAGTTGCAGAGACTGATGAGGTCTCCCCTCAGCCTCCTCTTCCTCAGACTAAACATTCCCAGCCCCTTCAAGTGCTCTTCATCAGATTTATTCTCCAGGCCCTTCACCAGCTTCGTTGCCTCCTCTGTCCTCGCTCCAGCACCTCGAGATCTTTCTGGAATTGAGGTGCCCCAAACTGGACCCAACACTCCAGGTGTGGCCTCCCCAGTGCTGAGGGCAGGGGGAGAATCCCCTCTCTGCTTCTGCTGGTTACACTGTCTCTAACACGAGCCAGGATGCCCAGGGCTTTCTTGCCCCCTGGGCTCCCTGCTGGCTCATCCTGGCGGATGCTCCTCACCCACTCTGTGCCAGGCTCCTTCCCTCCCAGGCCAAGGCCACCTCAGAGATGCTGAGGAAGAACGAGGCTTGAATTTTTTTAGATGGTGAAGGTATTTTTGTATACTTGCTGCAAGGAGCCTGTCCTAAAAGGCTCCTTGTCATGCAAAATGCCCCAGCTTTGTTCACCCAACACACAGACGACTGAGCTCTGTGTCCTGTGGCCCTGAATGAATTTGTTCATTGACTTAAGGACATGCCTCTCACTTCTGCAAAATTCTTTCATCCATTCCTGAACAGAATTGGATATATCATTTTAATTTTTAAAAATTATTGAGTTAGCTCCTGCTAACTCACCCTTCAGCATTTCCCAAAACTTCCATGTCCACATGCATTTCCAGCAGGACCCTCTGTGAGGTGCTGGGCTGAAGTTTTGCCTGCAGAGGGCTGACTGGACAGGGAGCACATCCAGCCAGAATGGCTGAGGTGCACATTTCCAGGCTCAAAAGTCCAAGCTGAGCTGGGAGGAATATTAATGCCACAGATTCTAATCTGACTTTTATTTGGAAACAGCCAGACAGTGATTTAAAAATGCAGCATCTAAAGAGATGTCTGCCTGTCAGCATGGAAACAAGGAGTTTAAATTCAGTCCACACATCACTATGTTTGAACACAGGACCTGGCATTTACTTCACCTGGAGCTGCAAGTGCTGAGCTCTTGTGAAAACAGGGACTCCAGAACAGAGCTGTCCACAACTGTATTAAATCATCTTGTTCTTGAATTTTTGAGACATATTCCATGAGTTTTGAAGGTTCTGCCTTCAGTGCTGAATATATTCAGCATTCCTTTAAAATCTGATTGTGGCCCAAGCATCAACATCCTGTTCTTTCAAACAGAGATTGTCAGAGAACAGGAACTTCTGTCAAACAAATTGAGGAAGGAACACAGGTAGGTATGGACAGGGAAATTCTTGCTTCTGTCAGGAGAATGATGCTCCAAATTTCAGCAGATTTTAGGCAAAGAATGGGACATCAGAGCTGGATTCCTTGTCTGATTTTTCAGAAGAATTAAACCAAATTGATGCCAATGACCCTCCCAAACAATGTTTCATTTGATCACACAGAAAAATAAATCCTCACTCAAGTGTTTTCCTTCAGTAACAGCAGGGGTGGTACCTCTTCCTCTCCCAACCAGCCTCGGACAGTGCTGGGAGCACAAACCCACCTACTTATGATTTCAGTGGTATCAGGGTTTGATCATACCAGAGGAGTGTGTTGGTGCATCCTTACTACGGTTTTGGTTAATGCATTCAGGTCTGATGGACCCTGTTGTGTCCCTAAAACCTCCCCCAGGAGGAGCTGATCCCTAGAGACAGGTACAGAGCAAGGCTGATGATACAAACACCCACAGGGACTTTGCTTGGGCAGAACTGTCCTGAGGGAATCATTACCTGAAGGTGGATCAAATAGCGCCAAACAGGATGGACTGAGATGCAAGACTGGGAGGTTTTTTTGCCATTCCATAGAGATTTGGACCTGCAGGGAACCATTTCTGCAGCAGTTGGCAGACTGAGCACCTGGGGCTCCTGGGCAGGTTTGGGAGCAACAAACACCAGGTGGTTTGGAGGGAGATCAGTTTGATGCCCACCACTTGTCCAGATGTATTTTGCTACAGCTGCTTTGTATCTGTGCAGGAATTTGAAGTAGGATGAAGCCTGGAAGGGCCTGGCAGTGATAATTAATGGGGGATCTGGGACTTGGTGAGAAAACAATAACAAAGTTAGAGCATTTCAGCTCTGTCTGCAGCAATGGGCAGGATGGGGGTAATTCTGTTAAAAGGCCTAAAAAATATGTAGCAACTGCTGGTCTGTGTCAGGGCATCCACACAAGGACCAGGGAGGAGTCAAAGCAAAGAAAAAAGGCCACAAACCAATAAAAAAACACATTTGCTTTTTTTTTTTCTGAAAAAGAGCAATGAGACCAAGAAGAAATGTGGGGAAGTTGAAAAGGCTCCTGTGGGGGAGGGCAGAGCAGGGGGGGCAGCTGAGGAATTCTCTGTGTATTGTACAACTTGGTGGGCTTCACAGGTTTGGTCTTTGCTGAGCTTGATGTGTCCTGCTCTGACCAAGCTGGAAGAGGTGGAGAAGGCAGCAAGAACTCAGACCCTGAGAGTCCTCACAAAGGAGCAGCTCAGCACCAGAGGGACTCAAAGGCCACTTTCCCATCATTGGAAGGAGACTGGAGGGGAAATAATCTGTCTTCAGCCAAATGGGTGGGCTTGGTTTGAGGTCCACAGGCCCCATGGAGCAAGGTGTGATGGCAAGAATGGACTTTCCTCTACTGGGGGAGCCCAAATCTTTTAATATGAATGACTGCCAGGGTTTTGTACTCAGTAGAGATGTGCCTGGAACTACAGCCCCAGCTCCAGGGAGTTGTGAGCTGCACCAAAAAAAATGGCATTAAAAACTGTCCAAATTGGAATAATTTAAAGAGTGTTAAAAAAGGGGATTCAAGAATAGACTTGTTCTGAATGTCTCCACGCTGATTTCACTGCTTCCAAACGTGAGGTGCAGGTATTTGAGGAGTTAGAAGTAGGTCAGTTATTTTTGTCACTCATTATTACTTGTGAAAAATGTGTGTAGGAAAGGCCTGAGCATCCCATGGAGCTGAGCTTGGATGCTGAGGTTGCTCTGACAGGCTTTTAGGATGTGTCTAAATGACACCACTTCCTGGCTGCCATGTGAAAACCAGTTCTTTCCAAAGTCCAGCCCACTGGGACATGCTGTGGGACACCCCATTCTGCTACCACAAACCCACCTCTGAAAATACCTGTGTCACTGCAAGGGGGTTGCTCTCCAAGGAGCTGGGGGCACCTTGCTGAAGCCTGGAGAGCTCCAGGTCTCATCTGAGCTACAGGATCATTTCTTCTGCTGTCATGGACAGGAAGGTGCTCAGCCATGGTCCTCAAGAGGCCCTGGCAGGGTGTGGACAGTGTCACAGAATCAGAGAATCACAGAAAGGTTTGGGTTGGAAGGGACCTTAAAGATCATCTCATCATGGGATGAAACATCTCCTCTTACCTCAGAAGTCAACAACACCTGCCTCTGTGGTCAGCAGAGTCCTGGGCATCCTCAAAGGGGAACACACCTTATCTGGAGGTGGGGGCTGAACCTTCTCCAGGAAGCTGTTGTCTCTGCAGACTCGAGCTGGGGGTGGGCATCTTAGATGGCAATGTTAGGGGAGATGAATCTTGAGTCTATCAACATCAGCAGGGGTATTTCCACCAGCTGGTGGATGTCCTTGGTGCTCATTCTTTACAAAAACCCTGTAGGAGCCAGATGCTCCAGTCACAGCAGGAAGGTCCAAGAGTCATTCCTGAACGTCCACCCACTGCAAAGGCTCAGGTACAGCTAGAAAATGTTCCCACACCTTCAAAGTAAGGCCAGGTCATGATGTAGAGGCTGGGGACAGTTCTTGGAAGAACCCTAAGCTGGTGGCACAACTAAGGATTTTGGATAGATGAGGTGCAACCAAGAGCTCCTCACCCTTGCACTGAAGGACAAGGGCAGGGACAGGTCAGGGTGCAGGGCTGTCCCTGGGGGGGGGAAGGTCACAGGGAAAAATTACATTCTGGGCCAGGTGGCCTGTTGATCTGGGAGCCTGGGTAGGGCCAAATGAAACCAGCAGCTGGGCAGGTATCAGGATCAATCAACTCTCCTTGGAAAGCTGCTGAATATGCCAACTCCATGCTCCTGGTTCCTGCTTCTTTCCAAAGGGTGGTTGGTCGCCTTCCAACCTGCCTTGAAGGGGAAGCTGCATCTGCATCTTCACAGGCAGGAAAGAGAAGTTTTGCTCCTTTTTAAAAATGAAGTTTTGAATCCAGTGGGTGACAAACGTGTCTCCTGGGGTGGGAACCTCCTGATAGAACCTGCTGCCAGCTCTCTGGCTGCCTGGGCTTCCAGCACTGCCAACTCTGCTGATCCATGGAATAGTCCAGCAAGAACAGAGTCCCTTTTGGGCACAGAAACTCCTGGAAACCCCTATGGGAGGGTCAGGCCACCCCCCAGGGCTTCTCTGGGGCTTCCCTGATGCTCTGTGGGGTGTGCAGGGCTGGTGGGGGGACAATGGGCTCCTGCACCTGAGTCTCAGTTTGCACTTAGAAACATCCATTGCAGCCTGGAGGTTCTGTCAGTGCTTCTGCTCCTGCCCTGCCAACGGTCACTCCAGTTCAAAAGAAAATTGTAGGTATTTTCCGGGTAATATCAAGACATTTTTTCCCCACTTCTTGATTTTGGATAATCTCTTGGGGTGTTTTTTTTGCCTTGGAGAAAGAGATAAAAAGGAAAAATAAATAAACAAATAAACAATAATCTTTGCACTTCTTGGATCTGCTACAATTCCAGCCTGGAGGTTAAACTGTGACACTGAGTCCCTCAGATCATTTATTGCATTTTCTTTCTGTATTTTTACATTTCATGTCATTCAGCTTCATAGAACGTTCACAGAACAGTCTTTGCTGTTCCAACTTTGGAAATGATGAATCAGAAAATTACTTCTTTCCTCCAGATCATTCATGATTTTCCCATTACCTCTGCCTGCTCCCCCTTCTTTTGTCACTTTCATAACTTCAGGAAAAAGTTCCTCCCTGTGAGGGTGGTGAGAGCCTGGCCCAGGCTGCCCAGGGAAGCTGTGGCTGCCCCATCCCTGGCAGTGTTGAAGGGCAGGTTGGATGGGGCTTGGAGCAGCCTGGGCTGGTGGGAGGTGTCCCTGCCCATGCAGGGGTGGGACTGGATGATCTTTAAGGTCCCTTCCAACCCAAACCAGTCTGGGATTCTACAATTCTATGAACTTCACACTCCCATCTCAGAAGTCTGCCTTCTCAAGAGATCCCTTCTCTCTATGTAACATGTGCTTTGAGATGGAGTTCTGCTATTCAGAGATGCCTACAGGTGATCCTGAAAGACTTTCAAACATCTAAATTCCACAGAAATGGAAGGGAAGGAGATTTCTAAATGCTTCTGAAAAGCTGGGGCTTGCACTTCTCTATTGGGTGCATTTGGAAGCCCAGCTCTGAACAGGACTGAATGCAACCACGGGGGTGAGACACTGAAAAGCTGGGCAACAGTTTTAGGATGTCCTTTGAATTTATTTTTTTTCATTTGTTCCAAAAAATCAGTCAAAAGGCAGTTACAGGAGATTCTCGGGTCCGTTTGGACACAATCTGAATGAGAATCTGTCTCAGTCAAAAGGCAGTTACAGGAGATTCTCGGTCCGTTTGGACACGATCTGAATGAGAATCTATTTCATCCTAACAAACATGTGGAAACAGCACTTAGAAACATTTCCTCACTTACACAATCAGGAAAGTTGGCCAAAACCAGAGAAATCGCACACAAAATGGTAGGTGAGACTCACCAAGCACAGAAGACATTTGCTGGGGTGAACTCTGCTGCCTCGTGACAACACTGACCCATGGACCCAGTTCTCCAGCCTGAAGTTTCCCACTCTCCTTGAGTAAGTTTTCAATCTCCTCCTTCTTATTTAGACCATTCTACTCATCTTATTTGACTTTTAGTATAGAACTATCATGTCATTTGGGTTGGAAAAGACCTTTAAGATCACCCAGTCCAACCATTCCCCCAGCCCTGCCAAGGCCACCACTATTCCATGTCCCTCAGCTCCACATCTACAGGGCTTTGAAACCCCTCCAGGGATGGGGACTCCACCCCTGCTGCCCTGGGAAACCTGGGCCAGGGCCTGACAACCCTTTCCAGGAAGAAATTGTTCCCAATATCCAATCTCCCCAGGCAACTTGAGGCCATTTCCTCTTGTCCCATCACTTGATCCTTGGGAGCAGAGCCCGACCTCCCTGGCTCCAACCTCCTCTCAGGCAGTTGCAGAACCAGCAGGTCTCCCCTCAGCCTCCTTCACTCCAGGCTAAAAACCCTCCATATGTCTGAAGCAGAGAAGTTTAACTTACTTTTAAAATTTGGACTCTCTGAAGGTCAGTGCCAGCAAGCCCTGGATTTGGCTGGATACACACACAGACACACACACACACACATATATATATTTCCCAGATAACCTCTGCAAAAGGTGCAGCTGCTGAATGCCACAGTAAATCCCTGCTTCCCCAGACACATCAGCTTAATTTGGGAATTATATTAAAAAAAAAAACCACCAACACAAACCAACAGAAGCCAACAGGAGGGTGGGGAGGTGCAGAACAAATCAAGCTTTCTTGGCTCAAACCTGCCCTCTTCCTCTTGCATTTTTTTCTGTGGCATTTTGCTCTGCTGGGAAGTGGCAAAATCTCTCATCCCACCTGGCCAGGAGTTCAGTGCGTGTGTGCTGAGTTGTCTGAGAACTCTCCAGGGGAAGGGCCCAGCCCTGCAGGAAGGAGCCTGGGCTGTGTCTGGGGTGAGTGCAGCAAAGAACTCACCCGGGTCACTCATCCACCCACCCAGCCCAGGGCTGCAGATGCTCCCTGCCCTGGAGGGAAGTGCTTGTGGAGCTTCATGTTACACCATGTCCTGAGATCAGGGGTTGTGGAGGGATGGAATAATGCAGGGGAAGATTATTTTATGAAACAATGGTCTCTGGTACCCAGAGACCAAACTAAGCAGCTGGAAAGAAACCTTCTGAATTTTGGGTCTGTTATCACTCCACCTTAGTGTCTTTAACCACTGAGTGGGCTGAAATACCTTGTGTCCTGTTGGGTTTGCAGTGTTAGACAGAAAGAAAAACCTGACTTGAATGTGTATTATGCTGTGGGTTTTAAAAAGAAAAGCAGAACAGGCTAATTCCAGACATCATCCCTGGGTTTCAAACCAGGCTTTCCTCTGCTGCAGCTTTACAACCCATTTTTAATAACTGAGATGAAACATCAGACTGTGACCTATCACATCACATTGCATCAGTCAAATTGTGTTACATCCAATAATAAACTGCTGCAACTGATGTTACCCAACATGACAAGCCAAATATAAACCTAGAGCTGGAAAATTCAAAGAAAAATAGAGTTTTGATAAGCCAGGATCTTAAAAATATCTGAGCTGCTTTTGATGGTGATTCTTAGATTTATTCTGAAGTTTAAAACCCTTGGAGAAATTGGGCTGGCTGTGAGCAGGCTTATTTTTCTAGACAGTTTTGAGGAAATGTGTCCGATAATTACTTTTAAAATAAAAACTTCAGCTATTGTTTCTACAGAAACAGCCCTTCCTTGGATGAAGTGCAAGTAGTGGAGGAATGAGAAGAAACCCAGGACCTAGAACTCACTTTTGAATTGTAGGGTGACAATTATACCTGGATTTGATTAATCTAAGTGTTCAGTTTTGGGATGCTCCAGGCTAGGAGTCAGTTCCTGTCAAAAGAAGAAGAGGTGAAAATGTGTGGAAAAATCAGAACATTTCTGACTTTCATTGCCATGAGGCTCAGTCAGGAATTTAGTTGCATGGGAATTTTTACTAAAGGGAAAAAAAAAATCTCATCAATCAAGCCAGAACAACTTGCTTTGGGTGAAACATTTTGGTGATTTTGCATTTGGATAATTTTATTGTTTTAGGACACAGAAAATGTATTTGAGATAGAGTTGGTTTATGACAGAGGGCAATAAAAATATAAAATCCTTCAACTTAGAACTGAAATAGAAACTCAGTCATTTGCAAAATCCTAATTCTTAGATGCCCCTTCCCTGCAGGAAGATGTGCAGGGGGAGGTTTAGGTTGGACATTAGGAAGAGATTCTTCACCCAGAGAGTGGTGGGGCACTGGAATGGGCTCCCCAGGGAAGCAGTGATGGCACCAGGCCTGACAATATTCAAGAAACACTTGGACAACACCAGGGACATGATGTGAACTTTGGGGTTGTCCTGTCCTGGGGCAGGAGCTGGACTGGGTGACCAGGCTGTCTGAGGAGGTGGCTGTGCCACCATCCCTGGAGACACCTAAACAGGCAGATGTGGTGCCAGAGGACAGGGTTTAGTGGTGGACGTGGCAGAGTTAGGGGAGTGATTGGACTCGATGATCTTGATGGGCTTTTCCAACCAGAGTGATCCTGTGATCCTGTGTTGAAGGGCAGGTTGGTTGGGGCTTGGGGCAACCTGGGCTGGTGGGAGGTGTCCCTGCCCATGCAGGGGGGTTGGAACCTGATGATCTTTAAAGTCCTTCCAACCCAAACCATTCTATGATTCTATGAGCAGCATCATCTTTTCCTACACCCACTGCATTTCAAAGGTGGGCAAAGGAGGATGAACCACAGGGTCAGGTCTGTGTGCAGCTCAACAGAGTCCTTTCCAAACTCTCTTGCCATTGTTTAGCCCAATTTGTTCCTGGTTACTCTGGGTCTGGTTTAGTTCTATATTTTGTCATGGCTAAAAAAAATGTGCACCCTGCAGCAGCACACACAGTGTATCCACTGTTTCTTACTCCTTTTCCTGTATTTCAGGCTAAAAGAGACAAGAGATTGATAGAGCTGAAATTTGAAGCCAATCTCAGGGGATTAGTTTCATATTCACTTAGTTTCCTGTAAAGCTTTTACATTTATAGTTATTTTAAAAGAAAAACTAAACTGAAGGTTGAAAGCCATTAGCCATAATTCACTTGGATTTTAACTGATTCTGATGTTTACTTATTTTGATTTTAATGTACTCTGATATTCTTGTGCTGCTTGTTGGCATGTTTCCATGTCTTCAAGGAGCTGAATTGTTCTTGTTTGCAATACTGCAAGTGGGAAGGAATACTGAGCATCAGACTCACCAGAAAACCAGGTTCCTTATGATTTCATCTATCCACTTAATTTCTATCAATAAAGATTTAGTTTAACCCCTTCAGAAATGTTGTTTTCAAACAGTCTGATACAAAGGCCTCCAAATTAACTGAGAAGTTTATTGAAGGCCACAAAATCTCAGAGCCCCAGTGACTAGAATTATTTTCTTGCTTGGTGAGGAGCTGGTGTGGGTGGTGTGTCCAGACTCTCTGGTGCTCCCATGCCCAGGAGGCAGGGTCTGGATGGCAGCACATCAAGTCAGGAGAGCAAAGAGAGAGGTGTCTGCAGTGAAGGGTGGCAGGACTTGGTGCTCAGCACAAGAGGTTTGTAAAAACCCTTCAAAGCCTGTTTGCAGAATCCTGCTGCAGGTAACTCCCAGCTGGGTGCTCAGGAGCTTCAGCAGGGCCCCAGGGTGGGTGGGCTGTGTGGCTGTGACTCCAGGCCAGAGGGTAATTCCTGGTGTGGGGCTGGTTCTGCCTTTCCCATAGTTCTGCCAGGACTGGTGCTGGGGGGTCAGCTCCTCAGGTACCCTCTTGGCACACAATTACCCCTCCTGTCTTCTAGACTTTTGCCTTGAAGTCCCAGGTGAGTTAAAAATGGACATGTCTGTAAAGCTGAGACCTTAAACACAGAACCACAGAATGGCCAGTGTTGGAAGGGATCTCTGGAGATCACCTGGCCCGACCCCCTGCCAGAGCAGGGTCACTCAGAGCAGGCTGCACACAGGGGCTTCTCAGTGTCTCCAGAGATGGAGCCTCCACAGCCTCCCTGGGCAGCCTGTCCCAGGGCCCTGCCACTCTCACAGGAAAAAGGTTTTCAGTATGTTTATCTTGAATCTCCTGGGCTCCAGTTTGTGCCCATTGGCCCTTGTCCTGTCCCTGGGCACTGCAGAGCAGAGTCTGGCCCATCCTCCTGACAGCCCCTGCAGATATTGACCAGCACTGATGAGATCCTCCCTCAGCCTCCTCCTCTCCAGCTGAGCAGCCCCAGCTCTCCCAGCCTTTCCTCCCAGGCAGATGCTCCATTCCCTTCATCATCTCAGTGCCCTGTGCTGGACTCTCTCCAGCAGCTCCTTGTCCTTCTGGACCTGGGGAGCCCAGACCTGCCCAAGCTGAGCCCTCCCCAGGGCAGAGCAGAGGGGCAGGAGAACCTCCCTGACCTGCAGGACACGCTCTTCTTGATGCCCCCCAGGAGGCCATTGGCTCTTGGCCTCATGGGGACATTCCTGGCTCATGGTCACCCTGTTGTCTGCCAGAACCCCCAGTGGTACCTGCCACCCGAAGCTGCTGATCTCAAACCCTCCTTGCTCAGCAGATGAAGCACAAAGATTTCTCTTTGATTACAGATGAACTTGTAAATACTTCATCGACTTTATGTGGGAAAAACACACCAACCTCCTTCTTCCCAAGCATCCAACAAATACTCATTGCATGTAGCTAGTCCCATTTTTAAATATCCTCTTGACAGTAAATAACTACCAAAGGAAGAAGTATTTTTAAAGCACCAGTGCTGGGCAACCTGCTGGAAAAAAAACAAACCAAAAAGTCATTTGTGTGGTTGTCTCCAGGCAGTGTGGGTGCAGTGAGTCCTTCTTCTTTTTGAGATGGCCAGACTGCTGGAGCATCCTTGGCAGAGAATAAAAGTCTGCATCTTCAATCTGTCCCACAGCCTCATGCAATAGTAGAAAGGCTCTCTAGTGGAGGATCCCCAGAATCCCAGCCTGCCTGAGGTCATTGGCTGCAGCACCAAGTGCTGGAGACTGAGGAGGACACCAGAAGGCAGCACCCAGCATCAGTGAGGAGTAAACAGCAGGGCTGCTCAAAAACCAAACCGTGCCAGGCACAGATGAGCTCATATGCTGAGATAAAGCCATCTTAGATGCTCTAAGACCCATCCCTAGTTTGTAAAGTGAGCACAGCAAGCCTATGCTGTGAGGAGAAGGGTAGTTCATCACAACAGCATCCAAGACACAGCCAGTCACCTCCCTCTGCACCCAGATGTGCAGTAACAGCTCCTGCAAAGCACTGAGCTGGCACAAAACACTGCAAGTCCAAACTTCTTGGAGCCTGTTTCCAGGGGAACTCTGCCTTAGCAGCTCTGGTGCTGCCTGTCCCACGGGCAGCAAAAAGGCAGCACTAACACAGTCTCACATGGGCTGGGTAATCCAACAGGAATGTGATCAATGCTCATGCCTGATCCAGATGAAGCTGAGAGGTCCCAGCCTGCTCTGCTGACACAGGGCAGGAAATGTTACCCACCTTGAATCTGAATGGGAGTAAACCTTGTTTTACCAGCATATGAACATTAGGAAAGCCCCCACCATTGCATTAACCCCCACCTGCCAGGACAGGGGATCATCACCACACATTCTGCAGCCACATCCTGTTCCCTTCAACCCTCCACCACCTCAGCACGAGGTTCTGTACAAACGCTGGTGGCAGGAACCCCCATCACCCCAGTTTGTCTCCATTAATCATGATGAAAACTTTCCTGTCACCTGTCACATGTGGGCTGATCCCTCCCCCTGACCTCAGCAAACCAGAGAAAAGCTCACCCTGCTGAAATGCAAATCTGCTCTTGTCCCAGAGACAACTCAAGTGTAGAGAATAAAAAGCAAGTTGCAAGCCCAGCTGCAGTGGTTGGGGCTGGAAGGATCATTAAATCATTCTCTTCACAGGACAGTAACTTCTCCTGTGAAGGGCTGTCAGTTCAAGCTGAGGCTGGAATATCCAATAAAATAAACTAGTTTTTCCCATCTGGAAACATCCCAGGACTTCCAAATAATCTGCTGTCACATTGCCAGCAGAATTAGGCAAATTATTTATTCCACAGTTTTGGTCCTGTTTTAGCTCTTGCAACATCTGTGAGTAGTTCAGGATGTCTTCAAACATATGACTTGATCAGATTCTTTCAATGAAATGATGGCAGGGCTTTTTTCCACTCCGTGATCATTATGCTACAAAAATCAGCCTCCTGCCCCACTCCAGCTGTGCTGCAGCTTCTCTCCCTGTAGTGTCCTGACACCCACACAGCCTGACTTAAGAGTCTTTCTTCTCAGCCTAAGTGTGTCTGGACCTTTTTCACAAGGGCATGGAGCAAGGGGCAATGGCTTAAAACTGGAAGAGGGGAGATTTAGGTGAGACATGAGGAGGAAATTCTTTGCTGTGAGGGTGGTGAGACCCTGGCCCAGGTTGCCCAGGGAAGCTGTGGCTGCCCCATCCCTGGCAGTGTTGAAGGGCAGGTTGGATGGGGCTTGGAGCAACCTGGGCTGGTGGGAGGTGTCCCTGCCCATGCAGGGGATTGGGACTGGGTGATATTTAAGGTCCCTTCCAACACAAACCAGTCTGGGATTCTGACTCCATGACTTGGGTTGCCCACTGCATGTGGCTGACAGCTGCTCAAAGCAAAAGGAGCAGTTGTCTTGGCTGACCCAAGTGCTGCCCCAGCTCCCCTTGTGGGATGATTTGGGACACATGGATGGTGTGTACCTAACCCAAAGAAGAGATCTGGCAGACACGTGTAACAGCTGGAGGAGAGCCATGGCCATCTCTGGAGTGACACCCCAGAGCCCAGGGTGTTCATGGAGCTGGGAGCAGAAGGGTCTGTTCCTCTCTCAGCCTGAAAGGGCAGTGAACTCATTGCACCTCAACACTGTGCCCCAACAGCCAGCCTAGGTAGGGCTGCAAATGCCCTGGGGCTCTATAAGCTTGCAAAGTCCCAGTGAAATATCTGGGGAACTGAGACAGGTTTGATCACTTGGCCCAACCACCCATTCAAGAGACCTAAGAAGTGATGGCAACGTCTGCCACACAACTCCAGAAACCAGAATCCCACTAAGGGTGTTCCTGAGTCTGTCAAGTGGGGACAGTGCACATGGGCAGGTGAATATTGAATTTATGTACAACTAGGAAGAAAGAGTGGAGAGAACTGGAGGCTGCTGGTGTGAGCTCAGAGAGTTCAGGCTTTACAGCAAACTGGAGAGGAAGAAATATTAAAGGTGTGGTGGAAAACAGGATTCCATACAACAAGGAAATTGCCTTTAAGTAACTCAATCTGCTCTTTTAAGTGTATCAGACAGTAAGTTGCAACAGAGTGTTTTAGAAACATATTTCACTGAAAAGGAAAAAAATCCTATAGAGCAGATCAATGTTTCCCTCCTGGCAGGAGCTGCAGCAAATGCAGTAAACAGGGAGCAGAGAGGAGCCTGACAATAAATGTGCTGCAGGTGAACAGGTTTAAGGCAGAAACCAACAATAACTGCAGGCAGCAAAGCCTAAATGTGCTGACACTTCCTGTTATGAGACTCGGTTTTCACTTCTGATAACTTCCCACTTGAATTCACTTGGGCTGCAACTCTCCCAACCAGGGACTGGTTCTGACCGGGTCTGAAAAATTGGTACCATGGATCAGGGGGAGGGGTAAGATCCCCATGAACTGATGAGCCCTGACTCTGACAACAGCATGTGCAAGAATGACTTGAGGTTCTTTTCCTCCAAAAGGCTTTAAGATGTCAGGGAGGAGGTGGCACTGATGTGTTGGCCACCTGGCCAAGGAGCCCCAGCTTGCCTGCCAGGCCACGTGTGATGTCACTGCAAGAGTCAAGAGGTTGCAATGCCATCTAAGACCAGATTTTCCATTTTAGTCTGGGAGAGAAAAGATCTGTAAAAACCCAACTTCCACAGTACAGTTTCATTTGAAATATTTATTGCTGTTTGTGCTTCAGCAGTGGAGAGACCCTCCCATTTCAGGTTTGTTATGACTATTTCAGTGGAGGCCAACAGATACACCCACAAATGGGTTTTGGTGCCTAAATTTCTCTTCAGCCTTTTAAATCTAGCCCACAGGCTCCCCTGGCCCTCATTAATGCTCCTCTTCACTGTCATCTTCTCTTGGAGAGGCTCAGACCTGTTAAGCTTGATGGGCACCCACCCCAAGTCCTGGCACTGCTTCTCTTTACAGCCCTGGCTGGAGTTGCTGCTGGTGAAAACCTGGGTCAAATTCTTCATGTCTGATCCAGAAACGTGTTCAGAGCTTTCCCAAATCTGCCAAGGGATGATCAGAGAGAGACCCTGGTCCCAGCAGAGAGAGCCCAACAAGTGTCTTCTATATCTAGAAGGGTTCCCTTGTATCTAGAAGGGTTTTTTTGTCTCCCACACTGGACAAGGTTCTCATTGGTCAGGAAGAAAATTCATGAGCTGCTTCTGCTCCAGCTCAGTGGCTTTGGCCTTTGCCAGCAGTTGAGGACAGGCAGGTTGGCTTCCTTCTCCTTTGCTGGTCCAACACTGGAGCAGGTTACCCAGGCAGGATGTGGAGTCTCCATTCTTCTGGGCATTCAAAACTCACAGGACTCACTCCTGAGTGACCTGCTCTAGCAGGACCAGGGGATCCCCAGAGCTCCCCACAACCTCAGTGTCTGTGGTGCCTCACAGCTACCTCAGACTCTGGTCTTCTGAAGACCTGCATCCTATTGAGAAGTGAAATGATGACAGCCTTTATTTTGCACAGACCAGATGAATTCTCAAACATTGATGTTTTAATGAAAAGCATAAGCCAGTGTCATACAACAGGATTCTGGGGTAATATGAGCTAAACCTGATTTTAGGTCAGTCCTTGGAAGAGAACTTTGTGATGCTCAAGAAGCTGTTGAAGCACAGGCTGACCTTGCCAAGACTTTCAGCTCCTTGTTTCTTTTTGCTCAGTCCTATAGTGCAGATGAGAGTGGAGACCATGTCACACACTTTTATTTCCATCAATCCATTCTGTATTTGGCTGCTGTTGGGGTCAAGAGTGGCAAGATGAGGTCCTTTAAGTTGTGTTAAACTGCTACCAGGGCTCTCACCTGTGGAACAGCTCCAGCCCTGCTGCCTGTGTGGGTGTTACCTCTACCTGGCACGTGTTCTTTGGTGAAGTTCAGAGCAGATCCTGCTTTTCCTCAGACAAACATGTCCCAGTCTGCTCTTTGGGATGCTGCTGACTAGCTGAGGCACTTCACAAGCAGATCATGTCTGTTAGAAAAACACAAACTGCTCCAAAACAGCCCCCAAGTAACAAACACCAGTGGCTGAAAGAGTTGACAGAGGGTGCTCAGTCCTGTTCTCAGCACCAGGAAGTCAGAAGAAAACTCAGCACTGCTGCTGTCAAAGGAACCCAAGGATGCACATGGATGTGTGCATGAGGTTTTAGTCTCCTTGCAAAGGAAAATTCAGCAACTTCACTCTGGCAGGGTCAGGATGCTCCCCCAGCCCCTCACAGCAGCCCTTGCATGCAGCACAGTTTCTGTTTGGTTTTGTGCTGCACTCAAAGCAGAGCAAAGCAAAGCAAAGCAAAGCAAATGAAGCCACCAAACTGTAAAAAGCATCTGTAGGAAGGGAGGTGAGTGGGAGTTGTACCAGTAAAATTGTAATGGTGGTATAATTATCTTGATCAATTTTCCATATAAAACAGACTTCAGAAGAACTCACTTGTTAAACTGTGTAAGCCTCAGCCTTTACTCTTGTGGCATCTCTGTTCACCAATCAACATAATGAACACAGGCAATTAAGGTGCACCAGAAACCTGGTTACATTTCCTAAAGGCATTTCCCAGTGTCCAAATGCTTGATTTGCAAAATTAATGAGCTGCTAAGGTCCCTTGGTGTAAATCAGCACATCTCCACTGACTTCAGCTGAGAACCTCTCATACTTACCAGCTGAAGGTTGGGTCCTTTGTAAGCCACAGACTGCCCTGGCAAGCAGAATGATGGTTATTTTCAATATTTACAATTGCTCCTAGAGGTTAATTTGGACAATGTAACCAGTGGTTGAATTAATGAGCAGCCTCAGCACAACCACAAGCACATCTGTTAAGAAAGAAACAGCAGTTTCCTACAGTGTGAGTCCTGCCTAGTGAGGTGCCATTCAACACCCCACCATAAAGACCAGCCTTCCAGCCCCCTGTTCCACTCCAAGCAATTTTTTTTCCCCCAGAAAACTGCTTAAAACCTGCAGGATTTAGTCCCCCCACCCCCAAAATCAGGAACCAGCCCTGCCTCCTCGTTAGCAGTGGGATATAATAGTAGCTGTGGTACATTTGCCATTTGCTGGGTGAACACCATTTAAATGTTAGAAAAGATTCTGGTATTTGATTGTTCAGCAGCAGAAAGTGAATGGATGTCAAGTCCTTTGCTCACAACTGTGTTGGCTAATGCTGCCCTCAGGGGGTGAGAGTCTTTCTAAAAACCTGAAGTGTTTATGGTTGATTTGAGTGAAAGTGATTTGCTCAAAACCTTCCTTGTATTTAGCGGGTTCAGTGTTAAAGGACCAGCCCCACTCCTAGAAAGGATCTGTTTCCAATCCTGTTTCCAGCATTTTGTTGCAGAAGAGGGTGGAGAGGAGAAAAAGTGGAGGGAGCAGTGTCAGAGAGGGGAGTGAGTCCTTCCTGGGCAGCAGGGTGACCCCACAGCTCCAGCACCCTGCCCCGGGCTCTGCTCTCACACCCACACTAGGGAGCAGCACTTGGAAAGATGACACAAGGGAGAGGGTTGGGATCTGAATGTGGCCCAGAGCTGCTGGCATCCCTACCCAGGGCTGCTCTGTTCCTCACACCCATGTTTAGGTAGTTTCATTCCAGTCCCTGAAGGGGCTCCAGGAAAGCTGGGAAAGGACATTTTATGAGGGCACAGAGAGATAGGACAAGGGGCAATGGCTTTGAATTGCAAGAGGGGAGATTTAGGTGAGACATTGGGAAGAAATTCTTCCCTGTGAGGGTGGTGAGAGCCTGGCCCAGGTTGCCCAGGGAAGCTGTGGCTGCCCCATCCCTGGAGGTGTTGAAGGGCAGGTTGGATGGGGCTTGGAGCAGCCTGGGCTGGTGGGAGGTGTCCCTGCCCATGCAGGGGTGGGACTGGATGGGCTTGAAGGCCCCTTCCAACCCAAACCAGTCTGGGATTCCATGACCATTAGGACAAGATGGGTTATTGGGCCACACTCACTGCTCTGCACTTGCATGGTTGTTCTTATTGTCAAGGCTCCAGACTGTGCTGTACTAATCAAACATGATGCCAAGTAGGGCTTGTGCATCCCAAAGCAAACTGCCTAACTGTTCAGGCAAGATTTTTGGCCACCTAAAGCAGATGTATGGAAACCCTAAAGAAGATGCCTGGGATGGATGCCAGGTTGCAGCTTTCCCCTGCACCCAGATCTGTGTAACTGCTGACACATGGGTCGTGTGCCCTGTCAGAGAGGTGATTGCAGCTCTGCAGCTCAGCTACTGCCACAGAACAGAAGAGAATGGGCTATTTCAGTTGGAAAGGACCTATCATCTAGTCCTACTGCCTGATGAATTCAGGGATGACCAAAAGTTACAGCATGTTGTTGAGGGCATTGTCCAAATGCCTCTGAAACACCATCAGGCTTGGGGCATCGTCCACCTCCCCAGGGATCTGTTCCAGGGTTTGCCATGCAGGGTAGTAAGGTGGCTGGGGGCCTTCCAAACAATGTTTGGGGATGAACACCCCAAGGAAAGCCAGCAGAGCACCTCTGTTTGCCATACCTCATCTGAACATTAACGTGCTTGTGGTGACAATGAAGAACAGACCCTCCTGTGCAGCCCTGTGCCCCAAGGTACCACTGAGGCCATGGGGACAATGAGAAACTACCCAAACATTCTGAAGATCATTGGTGACTCGGGAGTAAACATGTTTGCAATAACCATTTATGCTTCTAGGCACATAAAATCACAATTAGAAATGGGTAGAACTTCCCTGATGTCCTTCTGGGTGCAGGCACCTTTACCTGGCTCCTCTCCTCTTACCAAGGTGCCTTGTTTCAACTGGTGTCAGACCTGCTGGAACAAAGTCTGAAATGTTGGTAAATGGAGACTTACAATGTTGATGAGGTTTCTTTCCTACTGGGAACACCATTTATTAACAGCTTGGACAGAAAGTGAGGGATTAGACTTTAAATCTTATACTAAATTAGGAATTTCCAACAGTTTCCTGAGCCACCAGCCACAGCAGAGGGAGAAGTCAGAGCACAACAAAAGGAAAAGAAAAGAAACACTCAGCGGCAAAATTCCATTTTGCTTTTGACAGCAGCTGCCAGGCAGGTGCTCTGAAGGTTGGGCTGTTAGAAATAACTCCATTAGAGAGGGTGGGTAGGCTGGTGGAGGACAGATGGGGCAGGCAGTGGAATGCAACAGAAAGAGGTTTTCTTTATACATGAGTCATGAGGAAGATCAAGGGAGGGTTTGATCTGCTATTTGAGTAGAGTGAGAGATATCAATAGGTGACACCAAGGTGAGCAAAACACCAAAATGCTTCTTTGGCACTCACTAAAATAGTCAGATGCAGTCAGACAGAGATCACAATTAAGACTGATGTTAAATAGGAAGTCCTTAGCCTTGAGTATTTGCAAGGACTTTAAGAGAAGAAGATACGTATTTGAACTCCAGACATTGTCTGCTGCCTGTTCCATTTCACTCTAAAACCAGGAAAGGGGTTGTGTGAACAAAAAAGGAATTGTGTACCTGTCCCTGAAGGACATGACTTTCAAGAGCCACCATTCTAGCAAGCAAGTGAGAACAAACAAGGTGTGAGTGAAGCCACCAGAGGGGTGTGCACGGGGGAGTCCTGGGGGAGTTGTCAGCAGGAGCTGCTCAGAGGGATGTTCTGAGAGGGGCTCCCAGGCCCTGGGGGCTGGAGGATGGAGTGAGAAGGTGCAATTTGAAGCAATGGGAGAGGCTGTTAACATGTTAAAAGACAGGGTTGGGTTTCAAAACTTCTTGGTAAAGTGGAGAAACAGTCTTGGAAAGAAAAAAAAAAAAAAGAAAAAAGAAAAAAAGGGTAATATTGACCAGTGCTTTGGCACCAACAGCCCTCAAGCAGGATTTAGGAGATGGAGGCACACACAGTGTTATTCTTTCTGCTAGAAAAAGATCAAGCTACAAACAAGAGTCTAAAAACAGGCATTTCACCTGCTAGATATGGACCATGACCCTGATGCAGCAGGGAGCAGCAGGGAGGCCCCTGGCAGAGCTGGATCCAGGCTTGGGCTCTGCCTGGACCATTGGAACAGGGTGGTGGGGTGAGAAGTCCAGAAAGCTGTGGGTTGTTGAAGCTGCAGTAGAGGAGGTTTGGGACAGAACTAGTAGTGCTGAGAGCATCTTCAGAGGGGTTTTGCCCAGGCCCTGGGGCAGGCAGGATGAGAAATGGGGGTTGGATTTTCTCCAGTGATAATTTGAATTAGCTACTTGGGAAAAGCAAAATGCTTTTATTGGAGACTCTTACATGTGTGTCTTCAGGAGTCTGACAGAAAGACAAACTTCTCTTGAGGCTCAGATAGCTCATCTGGCCCCAGGGCAGAAGATGGACCAGGCAGGTTCATGAAGACCCCAGGGACCTTCTGGCTGCAATTGTGAAGCCCTCAGTTGTTTGCCACAGCACTTCAACATGAGTTTGGTGCTCCCAGATCTGTGCATAGTCATAGTAATGGATGGACACACTTGCATGTCTGGCTGAAGTGTTTGGCTCCATAGGGTCTCCACCAGCAGAAAAACCTGGGGGGTGAAACACCAAACTTGTATTCAGCAGCAATGGGGCTGTGAAGAGGGGTGGGAATGGTGCAGGGAGCAAGAGCAGAGCTGTTAACCCTCTGTGAAAAAGCAGCCTGGTTGTTCCAAGAGATATTGAGCCACAATTCAGCAGAAGCACAAAGACTTTTTGAAGAACCTGGATTTCCAGGGTTCTTTTTCTAGGGTTTCTCATTTCCAGGAGTTGCACTTCCTGCAGTGCACAAATAGGCCAAGCTGAGTGTCCTTCACAGAACAAGGACACTGAGGTATTTCAGATGCAGAATTTAAAGCATTTTTAATGATCCATTCTTTACTCACATTCATTATTTAAGTCTGACTGCTTCAGAAATCTGACTGTTTCTCCTTATTCTTTGAGACAGATACTGATGCTGAGTTGGAAGCTTTTCATCCTCCATTTGCATTGGTGTCTTCTCCTAACATGAACACTGAAATACATGAGGACAAACCCAGCATCCTCTTTCCATTCTGAAGGACATGAGGATAAATCCTTTTCAATAATCTATAAACTTGTGTAACACAAGTTGTGCCTTTATCTCACTGGGCATCTGTACCAGGCTTATCTCTTTGCACCATGAGTGCCCTGAAGCTCCTCACAATTCACCTCTGGCACCTTCAGACCTCATTCAGCTTTTTTTGCTAAAGCAAGATCTGCTCTGTATGACCACACAATCATAGAATGGTTTGTGTTGGAAGGGACCTTAAACATCCAGTCCCACCCCCCTGCACAGGCAGGGACACCTCCCACCAGCCCAGGCTGCTCCAAGCCCCATCCAACCTGCCCTTCAACACTGCCAGGGATGGGGCAGCCACAGCTTCCCTGGGCAGCCTGGGCCAGGCTCTCAGTGTCCTCACAATAAAGAATTTCTTCAACAACATGCTGCTCCTCAGTGCACACCCCAAGTGTGACATGGGCCCTGCCTCCTGGAGAAGGTCATGTCAGACCATGCAAAGACCCAGCCTGGCTCTGGAGGAGCTACATCAGGAACTGTCAGAGGAACACAGTGGAAGCACAACATGATCTGAGCAACCTGATGTAGTTGAAAGTGTCCCTGCTCACTGCAGAGGACTAGATAACCTTCAAAGGTGCTTTCCAACTAGACCATTTGATGTTCCTATGCTGTACTTTGAATCAGCCAGCTCAGTTCATCAGTCCAGCACACTGCACAGCTTGTCTTTGCTACCCCACTGCTGGGCTGGGTGTATCTGCACAGCCTGGTGCCTTCAGAGGGGCTGACCATGCAGATGACATGCACGACTGTGAGAGGGCCCACATTGCAGTGACAGATATTCCAAACAGCATCTGCTCAGCTGGAGACATTCTTGTGTCGTGGTCACCAAGATCATTGCACGTGCTGAACACAAATACTCACCTGGCTCTTTGAAAATAAGGCTTTGAATAAAAGTCAGACTCTGAATCCTCTGCAGCAAAAGCTCAAGAGGTCAGGATGAATCCTGCCTCTGGCTGCACCTCTGTACCTTGAGGGGTCCTAATGATTGAAATGGGGCACAACTTGGTCTCTCACACCTTGTCTGGAGGGGGCAGAGCAAGAGGGACACTGAGGTTTCCATGTAGAGCCCGTTGGTTTAGCCTGTGTTTCATATTTTACAGGTTTTAATGCATTGGTTCTAATTTCTTGCTCTGATAAAGACTCTAAAGGTTGCACGTCAGAAATGTGTGTGAGAGAATGTCAATCTTGCCCAGATTCTGCAGATGGAGATGGTGTTTTCTGACCTGAGCAGGGGAGGGAGGGACAGGGACAAGTCTCATCCTGCGTCGCAGGTACATAAGGAAAAGCCTTTTGCCTTTATAACAAGTCTGAGCTGCAGCCTGAATTCTGGGAAGAAATGACTGATGGGGACCTCACAACCTTTGGTATTTTAGTTCTCATTTTACAGTATCCATAGGCAATTAACATTCTGCAACCTCCTTTTAGAAGCTCTTATGCTCCTTTAGAAATACCCATGTTCATTTTGGGAAGCTGACAGGCTCTGCCAAGTCACTGTGTCACTTCCATTCCAAATGACCAGAATTGCTGTTCACCAGTCAGGAGAAAACAATAGTAACAATAAAAAAATTGTCCAGTTTCTGAGGCACAGTTTAGCTCTGGGGGTATTTTTATGGCCATACTCCTAAAAACCACAAAGGAAACTGGGGGTATCTGCTGCAGGGCAGTGTTCCTGCAAGGGGAAAGAAACCAGTTTGTGGAATTTTTTGGTTTTGCCTCTTCTAATGCCTCTATTCTGATTTTGTATTAAAAAGTCAACATCTGTTTAGTCCTTCAAACACCTCTGGGGCATTTGGAAGTAGATCAATAGGTGTCCCAGCCTGGATAATGGCAGTGGAGTGGTTGTGGAGAGAAAGCAATGCTGAAAATGTTTTTCTGTGTGTACAAATAAATGTAACTATGCACTGAACCTTGACATGAAACAAGAGAAAACATTATATTTTGGGAAAAGCAAAAGCAAAAGGCACTGCCTCCCCTGCCAGCTGGTCTCTCTGGGACTAAATGTTGCTTCTTCGTGTGGGTTGAGTGGCCAAGACAGTTTCTGGCTCTGAACACGTGAAGAGTTTCATGTCTGTGGATGTCAGACTGAACAATATCCTGCAAAGTCACTGTGAAGAGGGTGGAGAAAACACACTTGTGAATTTCAGAGTCAGTGAGAGCAAGAAAAAGCCCACAAGAAAAGAACTACCAGTGATGTTTAAGAGTTTAACGCTCGTTTTTTGTTTGGCACCAACTGAAACTCATGTGGAGGCCCTGGCAGGAAATAGTCTGTGGTGATTTTCTTTTCTTTTTTCCTTATGCTTCTTTCAAGAGTGAAAGGCAGAGGAACATTCACCCATGCAAGCAAAAAGGAGACACTTGAGGTGGAGAGGAGCCTGTGGTGGGTGTGTGTCTCATGGGAGGTGTCCCTGGTCATGGAGGGAGGTTGGAACCTGGTGATCTGTAAGGTTCTTTCCAACCTTCATCACTCCATGGTTTCATGGCTCTAGGGGCTGGGAGGAGACCAGGCAGTGAGTAGGACATTGCACCCTAGTGTTCAACAACATGGACAGGCTGCTTCTTGTGTGCTCCCCTAATTACAAGACCAAGACCCCAGCACCTCCCTGATAGGAGATCTGCTGAGAAACCACTATTTTTATCAGGCACTGGAGGCTTCAGAGGCAGAGTTCAGAGGAGCCATCTCTGCTGCTCCCATTTCTGGGTTTTGCTTAATTTTCCCAACAAACAATAAACCTGAAGAGCTGTGACTACACACCTGGGTGACAACTTGAAGGCTGCAGTTCTACCCTGAGTCGAATGTGGCTGCAGGTTTTTCAGTCAGACCCATTTCAGGACCTTCAGCCTGAAATGCTAGAGGGAAAAAAAATACTCCATATTAATTTCTCCTGAAGAAATACACCCAAAATCAAAAGAACGAGAGAAGACAACCTTCACATGCAGTGCCAGGAGCTGAACACTAAAATCCCTTCAAACAATAAGCTAAGTGTGGCACTCAGATCCTCCTCAGTGATTTATGCCTGAGCTGTCTTGTTGTGTCCCTGGATGTGGGGGGGACCTGCTGTCCTGGGGCTGGGTGATGTCCCTGCTGTGCTGAGCACCCCAAAGCTGTGGGATGTGGGCAGTCTGTCACTGCACTGCCATGTGTCCTTGTCCCCCTGGATTGTTTTCTTCATGCTATGGGACCTGAGCTCACCAGCCCATCACTGCACCAGTGGCAACACTTGGTCCCTGGGCAGCTTTTAAAAACTAAAGGTGAGGAAATGGATAGGATCACAGAATCATCATGGAATGGTGTGGGTGTGAAGGGACTTTAAAGACCATCTGGTTCCAACCCCCCTGCACGGGCAGGGACACCTCCCACCAGCCCAGGTTGCTCCAAGCCCCATCCAACCTGCCCTTCAACACTGCCAGGGATGGGGCAGCCACAGCTTCCCTGGGTACCCTGGGCCAGACTCTCACCACCCTCACAGGGAGAAATTTCTTCCTAATAACCAGTATTTCAGTCTGAAACCATTGCCTCTCATAATCATGCCCCTGAGCTGCACATGACCTTTCCTGGAGCCATCATCCCATAGAGATCAATACCACAAAAACCTGGGCTGGACCAGACAGATCTCCACTGGTACTGGAGGCTGCAGCTTCATTTTGTTGAGAGTGATCTTGTGCTCTCCAAGGATCAGTGACAGTGAATTCCAGCAGAGAAGGAGGAGATGTGGAGTCCAGGCAAGTAGGGTCATGCAAAGAAATAACCAAGTCTGGGAGAAGTTGCACGACCCTGGCCCAGGTTTGGTGTGGCTGGTGTGGCTTCAGGTGCAGGAGCTCTGGGTTTTGGCAGGTGTTTGCCTTGTATCAGAAGTGTCCTCTGCAACACCCCCCTGCTCTGCAGAGTTCTCAGAATTTCTATTTATGGCTGATCACAAACTCCTGTGTTTCTGGAGCACCATCTCTTCCCCCAGCTCTGCCCTGTTCACTCAGAGGTGCAGGAGGTTTTAGAGCTGGCAGAAGATTCCTGTCCACCCTGATTTCCTCAGGCAGTTTTCACTTAATTACCTCCTCATTACACTGGCTTTGTCCAGGCAGCACCTCAGCACCCTGCTCATCAGATTCCTCTCCTGACTCACAGATAATGAGTTTTTTAACCTTTAAGTAAACGTTTATATATATATATAAGGAAAAAAGATATGGAGGGAAATTACTTTTGAGGCAGAACTGAAGGGCACAGAGTGGGGAGTGTTTTAAACAGCTTTTGTCACCAGGCTCTCCAGAAAGTGAAATTTTGCCCTAAGATCATCTCAGCAAATCCACCCAAAGCATTTATTACTGCACCTTTTGTCCCAAAGTGTGGGCAGAAGGAGGTGGAAGTGTCCCATGGAGTGGTGGGACTGCAGCTGGGCCTGCTGGGGGGCAGAACTGGGGCAGGGAATTGCAGAGGAGCACAGGAGGGAAAAAATGTCAAGAGGGAGAAGCTTGATGCTGAGGCCTGGAGGAGCAGAGGACTGTCCCCCTGTGTCCCTGAGCATCCTGTCACCACAACTGAGAACAGGAGACACCGAGTCCCCTGGGGTCAGCAGCAAACTCTGGTTACTGCAGGTCCCTTCCCATGGGTTGCCTGTTTCCTGACCAGACCCCTCTGACAGAGCTGGATATTTTTGATAAAATGTCAAGTGCTGGGTCATGCACTTGGGTCCCAAGAATCCCACACAACTCCTTAGGCTTGGGGAAGTGTGGCTGGAAAGTGCCCAGTGGAAAAGGACCTGGGTGGGCTGGTTGACAGCAGCTGAACATGAGTCAGTGTGTGTGCCCATGTGGCCAAGAAGGCAATAGTGTGGCCAGCAGGACCAGGGAGGTGATTGTTCCTCTGTACTCAGCACTGGTGAGGCTGCACCTCGAATCCTGGGGTCAGTTTTGGTCCCCTCATGACAAGGAGGATTTTGAAGGGCTGGAGTATGTGCAGGCAACAGAGCTGGGGAAGGGTCTGAAGCACAAGTTTTATGAGCAGCTGAGGGAATTGGCATCATTTGGAGAAAAGGAGACTGAGGGGAAACCTTCTTGCTCTCTACAACCATCTGAAAGAAGGTTCAAGAGAGGGGCACTGGTCTCTTCTCCCTCATAACCAGTTAATGGATAGAGGAAATGGCCTCAAGTTGTGCAGGGGAGGTTCAGATTGGATATTAGGAACAATTTCTTTACTGAAAGAATGGTCAGACATTGGCACAGGATGCCCAGGGCAGTGCTGGAGACACCATCCCTGGAGGTGTTAACAAAACATGTAGAAGTAGCACTTCAGGACATGGTTGAGTGGGCGTGGTGGTGTTGGCTTGACAGTCAGACTGTCAAAAGTCAGACTGACAAAACAACCTTAATTATTCCCTGATTCTCTGATTCTGCCTCATGCCTCCCAAAGCAGGATGTGCTCCCCTTCACTCTGCTGCTGCCAGGACCAAAGTTGTCCCAACTAGTGCAGAGTTTGTCCTTGTGACTTGTTTTGCCTTTCCCAACTCCATTTGCCTGCTTCACATTGAAGTGCTTAGTGTCTGCACTTTCTGATTCTCACAGCTTTTAGAAAATAGATTAATATCCAAAATAACAACATAAACATCAGAGATCTGATAAACTCAATTGGCTGAATTGCCTGATGGCAGCATTCATTCCTAAACTGGAAATAATTCTGGGAGGCACAAGATTAAACGATGATCTCTTGTCTCTGTGTGTGTGTGCAAAGGGGGAGGTGTGTCTAGAAGCACTTGTGGGTTCTTTTTGAAATCATCTCAGCATGCAAATATGTATTTCTGCTGAAATGATGTTCAAACAGTCAAAGCAGAAACAGATGTATTGAAAATACAAATACAGGGCTTAATAAATATTTTATCGTCAAATATCTCAAAAATGTCATCTTTAAAAAACATGAAAATTCAGCCTCAGGAGAACCAAAATATTTAATCACTCTCAAGAAATTCTTAAAAGGGAATCTCTTTCTATCAGATTCCTTCTAAAAAGAAGAATGGATTTCCAGGTGCTCTGAGCTATATTTATTTTAATCAAAATCAGTCACTCAGTTAAAGGAGATAGAATAATCAGTGAGGTCATTATTAAGTGAGATAACAACTTCTGAATGAATGCTCTCATTAATCTAATTATAAAAAGGAATAGTATCTTACTAATCAGGCTGTTAATTGAATCACTGAAAATGTAAGGCTGTAATCACAGTTATTTGAACCACGACACCGATGCTGTGGGGAATGAGCAGGAATCACGTTCACGGCAGCTGTTCCCGTTCGCAGGGGTGCACAGCAGTGGGGCAGATACCTGCTGGTGGAACATGACCTGCAGCTCCTCCTCACAGAGCTGAAGAACATTTAAATATTGTCTGAAACCCTGATAATTATGAAATTTGCATGCTGCAGCACTCAGTGCCTGGGGTGAGGGCTGTCTGGGGGTGGACAGTCCCTTCTGAACCTCTGCCTCCCACTTTACCTGCCCTGGTGCTCCATGCCATGGACACCAAGCAACACCCCAGGATCATTCCCAAGCACCAAGGATCACCAGGACCTCCAGCATGGTCCATATCTGCTCTTCAGAGGAGGGTTTGTAGCTGGGGAGAAGGGAGGGTGTTGCAAAAGACAATGTTTTTTGGAGAAAGCCAATTCAGTGGGGCAGGCAAGGACGGCTCTGGGTGGCCATTGGGACTGTCCTAGCAGATCCTGGGGTGGGATTCATCCAATCATTAAAGATCATTTAGTTCCAACCCCCCTGCATGGGCAGGGACACCTCCCACCAGCCCAGGCTGCTCCAAGCCCCATCCAACCTGCCCTTCA
>NW_009952709.1:380542-383846 GCF_000747805.2 Chaetura pelagica | reverse complement strand
TTACGAAAAAAACACCTAATTTGAACATTAGGACTTCAAAGACCCTGGTGATCTTCATACAACTCATCACGCATGTTCAGATCCTCCAGCTCCCAACTCCACCTACCCCAACATCTTTTGCTACCATGTTATGGCCTGTACCCTTCTCCTGTGTGTGTTATGCATTTAATTAATATTTGATTTTGGTTTTCCACTACCATTGATCCTCCTCCTGCCATCACGAGGGGCATGTAAACCCACCCTCCCCATCTTAAAAAAAATACATCCATGGTGAAAAAACAGCACAAGGTTCCTGAAGATGGGAGTGGGCAGAGCCTGGCAGGACAGGTGGGCAGCAGGTTTCTGGGGGGCCCTGACCCCATCTCTCCTGCAGATCACAGGCAGTTTCCTTCACCTACTTTTCTCTCCACGTTGATGATCAGTGGTGATTCACCAACATCAGTGTTCCTGGTCCACATAACACCAGAGTGGGGATGGTGGATAATAAGATTAATAATCTAATCCATAATAATAATAATAAATAATAATAATGACAGTGATATTTTCAGAATAATTTATAAGAACTGTAATTTTAAGAGTGAGCACAGACACATTGACCCACAACTGAGGCATATGGATCAGGCACATTGTGTCTTCCTCAGCCTGAATTGTTGAAGGAACTTGCATCTCCCATTCTCAAAATCAGGCTGGTCAGTCCTGACTTGTTTATCTGTCGCCTTGGAAAGTGCTGGCACCTCTGGCTTTTGAGGGTGCAAACAGACAAGGTGTTATGAAAGTCCTTGTGTTTCAGGTCAGCCTCCCACACAGGTGTTGCTCCTTCTCACAGCTCCTCTTGCAAGGGAAAAGCAGAAGATGCTGCCAGCACATCTCACCAGATCCAAGTCCTCCAGGAACCCTCTGAGGTTGTTCTGCTCAGGAGTGAGAGTGAAAAATTCTGCATCTCAGGTGAGCAAGGAATTCTTGCTTGTTTTAAAATGTATCCCAACAACTACACACATTGGAGCTTGATGAAAACCTAAAAAGACATACCCCTGAGTGAGCTTTCCAAGCAGCACAACTGGCTTTTAAATATTGGAGAAGAAAGATAACATTGTACACACTGTACAAAATGTGAGCACTGTTCCCTGTGCTGGCAAGGAATGCAGTTCTAGGGGAGCAGGGGTTTATTTCTTGCCCAAGCCTTTTCATAAATCCCACGCAGTATCATTCTGCATTTTTAGTTCCTTGCAATTCTGGCACAATCATTTATTTCCTCCGGGGTAAAAAAAAACAAGAGAGAACAAGGCTTTTTCGCCTACTTATTAATGCCTGCTAAGAATTTTCACAGCTATTAGTAAAAACACAGTATTTTATTTCACTTCAGCAGATACAGGAGCCAAGTGATGTCCTACTAGACATGTTTTGAAATTTCCAGTAAAAATACTTTGCCACAAATAATATGGAAAGTGCAGTTCATTATAACACACAGTTTTCTGTTGTGCATATAAATGTTCTGCAGCCAAGTGGATTCAGATTTTGAAATATGAGATAAATTGGAGTCTAAAAGAAGCAAGAAAGATTCCTTGGAACCTGTTGCATTAAAAAAAGTCTCTCCTTCCTAAAAATTTCAGGTCAGCTCCCTGTCCTGGTTTGGGCCCAGCTCAACAAAGACCCAGCCCCGTGGCTGCTCACTCAGCTCCCCCCAGGATGAGGAGGACAAACCCAACCAGAACCTCACGGGTCGAGACCAAGGACAAGGAGGGATCTTCACTGATTAAGGTCCTGGGCAAAACAGACTCAACTTGGGGAAAAATAACAATTTAATTTCACACTAATCAGTGCCCCCAGGACACAGACACCCAGAGCAGGGCTCACACACGTTATCCCCCCTCCTCTTCTTCCCACCCAAGTCACTTTGTTCCCCATTTCTCTCCCTCCTTCCCCCCAGCACAGGGGGATGGGGATGGGGTTTAGAGTCAGTTCCCAGGCTGGCGGTTCCTGCTGCTCCTTCCTCCTCAGGAAGGAGGATTCCTGACAGTCCTGCCCTGCTCCCCAGGGTCCTTCCCATGGCAGATCCTCCCCCAAACTTCTCCTCCAGGAGCCCTTCCCACCAGGAGCTGCTCCAGCGCTGCCCGCAGAGTCCCGGGGGCTTCGGGAACAGGAACCTCCCCTGGCCCGGGGGCTCCCACAGCTGCACCAGCCCAGGCCACGGGCAGCAAATCCACGTTCACCCCTCCTGGTGCCCCCAGGGAATGTCCCACCAGGTTCCTCCATGGGTGCAGGGGCACAGCTGCCATCTCGCCATGGGCTCCAGGGAAACTTCTGCTTGGGCACCTTCTTCCTCACCAACCAGCAGGATCTTCACCCCAGCACTGCCTTTCCATTCTCCAGCTCAGCTCTTCTGCTTGATCTGCCCAGCTCTTCCCTCAGTTCTTTCGTACGTTAATGGAGAGGTTCATCTCTTGTTCCTCTGATGACTCCTTGGCTGGTTTGGAGCAGGTGAAGCTTCTCAGCTTCTTACCAGAACTGCCCCTGGGGCCTTTCCCCCTACCAAAAATCCCACAAAACCAGCACAAGACCCTGGATTATGGGAAGAAGGTCCTCAGAGAAGTGCAGTGTGTGAGGCAAGAAGAGCAGGCTGGAAGGGGTGCTGAGATGGGGCTTGTTTTCTAGGGCAGCAACAGAAATTTTATATTTTCATACATGAACAGTAAAGATTGCTCAGGTGGTTCAAAACAAGTGTTTGGGTTTGAGACTGGCCAGGACCAGACACACCAGAGGAAGGTAAAAGATGCCTTTGCCAGAGGATGCCTGTTAACACATGGAAGAGGCCACAGACCTGGTCCTGCACTTAGAGCTGCTTCTATCTCAGACCTGTCTATTCCTTCCAGGCTCTTATGTGAACTTTCAAGTAAGGGGGATTTTTCAACCCTTCCTTGTAGCTCTGCTTTCCATAACTTCATGCATCATGCATGATGCTTGGACAACATCTCGATCATGAGTCCGATGGAGGATGAATTTGCTGAGTGACTTTGGGCATTTTCCTGAACATTTGGGAAGTCACGTGCTGTGTCAAGGGGGAAAGTGTCACCCTCCTGTGCACTGCATTGGTGCTCAGCACTCTCCAAGACTGAACTATCTGTCATCCAGGCATTTCCAAAGGAGATCAAAGCTACAGATCAGGAACACCAGGTGCAGTTTGAGAACACTGAAATTCAAGATATGAAACCATGGAATGGGAGCATTAGCCTAAATCTCAATGCAAACATAGAGAGAGAATTTCAAGTGCTGGTTTCTCTTGCCCAGCTATACCCTAGGTCCTGCT
>NW_009952709.1:336771-380494 GCF_000747805.2 Chaetura pelagica | reverse complement strand
CTGCTGAAGGACTGGATGTCTCCATGGAAAGTGTCCAGAGGCAACGGTCCAAAATCTGGACTGACTTCACTTGGCTTGTTGAGGGAAGGGACTTCCAGGCTGTGGTGGTTTTTTACTTACAATAGCTGGAGGTGGTTTTAGTCTTACTGGAGCCCTCTACCACCATCACCTCTGCTCTTTGGGGGTTTGTACCATTTGTGGGTTACTGCATAACACAATATCCAAGGGTGGAAATGTCATCACCTGCAATGAGCTGGAAGATTTCAACTCCAAGCAACCTGACCTGAGTTGTTGTCAAGGTGCCATGCAAACAGCCCCCCGTGTGATGGTGAGGCTGAACCTCATCTAGAAGTCAAAGATGCCTCATAAGGGATTGCTGAGGCTTGGTGGGCTCTCCATTGCTCATCAGCCCAGGCTTTGTCTGACTGTTGGAGTGAAGCAAGTTCATCTGCTCACAGGCTGGCATCTGCAGTGTCACAGCCTTATCTGTCTAAGCCCTGACACAAACAGGACACGTTCCAGTCTGGTGTCATCGTGTCTCTTGAGTTCCTCTGCATTGCAGCACACATGGTTGAAGGAAACTATGGATTTGGAATAAAGTAGATTCCTTCACCATCTAGCATGGCTCCAGAGCTGTTTCATTAAGGTCTAAACAGAGCAAGGCAAAATCCAAGCTGTCACACAGGTCAGGGAAGAACATCCTTGGGCAGTGCTGCTCTGGAGGAGCACCCAGCTCTGCTGCCTGAGGACATGCTCTCAGTAGACCACACAAACAACCATAAAATCATAAAATCCCAGCCTGGTTTGTGTTAGAAGAGACATTAAAGATCCCAATCCTCCTGCCATGGGCAGGACACTTCCAACTAGACCAGATTGCTCCAAGCCCCAACCTGCCCTTGAACTCTGCCCAGGGATGGGGCAGCCACAGCTTCTCTGGGCAACCTGTTCCAGTGTCTCACCACAATTCTCATAGTGAAGAATTTCCTACTAATATCCAATCTAAATCTACCCTTATTTATCCCCAGTGCCTTCCTACAACATTTTAGTGGTTGCTTTGTAAGCAGAGGGACTTAACTCCCTTGGCACCAAGGAAGCACCTTAGCTCAGGTGTGATGCTGCACAAAACTACCATTTCCCCATTCCCTTTGCTCGAGCCAGATGCAGCATCCTGGTGTCCATATCCCAGTCCCTGAGGTGGATCAGTCTCATGGCAACAAGTGTCCCCAGTAACATCAACCCCCTCTGACACAGCCCTTTGTCCTCTCAACCCCAGCAGCCCCTGCTGTAGAGCCCCATCCGACCCCTCGGCTTATCCCACATTGTTACACCTCCCCCCTGCCCCAAACCTTCTGTCTATGATAGATCTCAGCCACTTTGGTGCTCCTGGCCTTCCATTCTCTCCCTGTTTCCCCTGCAGCCCCTCACCCCAGCCCCCCACTGAGATGTCTCCTGCCTGTCCTGCCCACCCAGACCCCCTGGCACCAGTCCCTGGGGCATCCATCACCTTCACCCCTCTCCCACCTCTCCCCACAGCAGAAAGGCTCTGGCTCAGGCCCAGTAGAGGGGGAACCCCAGGACTGGCTGCCCTGTGGGCATCAAGGGATGATGGGGGGGGCTGGGAGCCTGCAGGACATCCCCTGGGGTGGGGATGGGATCAGAGCAGGCATCAGAGCAGGACATCATGGCAAAATTCCTGCAGAAGGCAAATGATCAGTTTGCTGCCACCAGCTTCACTGCCTCACTGGAGAGGGTGTGTGTCTGCTAGATGAAGGGTGAAGCACTTCAGATGAGGAGGAAAATGCACCGGGTATGAAACATTCCCCTCCAGCATTTACCAAATCACACAGCACTGATGCTCCCACTATTTCGCCTCAGGAAAGGCACGGTGGGTTAAAATTAACAGGGATTCTATATTCATTGCAAGCTCCTAATTAACCAGGCTAGGCCGTGCTGCTCCAGCCAGATAATTCCCCAATATTTAGCTGTTAGTTCTTTCCAATTTGGCCTGCTGCTGCTGCTGACAAGTTTGGTCTCATAAACAATTACTCTGAGTGCCAGATGTCCCGACAGAGCGCTGGGCTGTGCTGGCGGCTGCCTCATCAGCCCGCTCTGCTGGGGCTGGGGGGGCAGTTTGGCATTTGACATCCGTGTGTGTCTGAAGGGAAGGGTCACCCACAAGCCCAGCCAGGGCTTTTAATTGCAGCAGCCTCACGGGCTCAACACACAGAGGGATTTTCTGACGGGGCAGCGCCCGCGTTTCCTGCTGCGGGAGCCCCACTGCCCAGCCCAGCTCCTGCCAACCCCTCCTCAGCTGGGGTGGGATTTGCACAAGAGATGGAGCTGACAACCTGGATAGGGTGGCAGGACAGAGTATGTATGGGTATAAAGATGATATTTTTGCTCTCAAAAGAAAAAAAAAATCAAAATCTGCAGAAAACAGAGGCCCAGGCAGGCTTTCCAGCCGTCCCGCTGTGACCAGAGCCCTTGAGGAGCCATGGGCCTTCTCCCTGCAGACCCCAGCAGAACCAGGGTCATCCTGTGTGCAAGACATGCACCTCCAACACAGGATGTCCCCAGCCTGGCTTCGTGTACACTGGGGCTGAAACTGGAGCTCTGGAGACTCTTGTATGGGACCACCTGAGTGGGGCACATTGGCCCCGGGTGCTGCCTTTCAAATTTCATGACACCTTCCCAGCCAGGAGGACTTTGCTGAGAGACTAGGACTTGTCCCATGGACAATTCACCCCACAGTGGGAATGCAAAGAGGCACTGGGGTCTGTGCTCTTTCCCAGGGATGTCCTATCTCCATCAGGCTGCTCCAGGGGTCTGGGATCTCCACCAGCTTAGGACTGGTCCTGCCCTGGTGGACCAGGATGTGTGAGTGCAGCTTTTACTGCAGGAACAGAGGAGACAGTGGGAGAAGGAGCAGTTTTACTGTTTATTTAAGGAAAACTCCTTGTTTGGAGTGGATTTTGTGTTTTACATGAAGAAACTTACATAGTTGAAAAGCCTTGATTCACATTAATGTGGAGGAAAGGAGCTGCCAGCCAGGAGCTTCCAGCTCCCTGGAACAGTCTCATGAGATTCAAAAGCGAAGCAAAGAAATGTGCATTTTAATATAATATTCTTTCAGATTCCCACATAAAACGCTGCATGTTTTTATGCTCACTATGGCAGCTTACTTTTATTTTTAAATAAACAAATGCAGGTTTAATGGAAGGGCACTTGTTGACAGGCACATTAATTTCTCACAGGAGAACCAGAGGAAAAGTGCAGGTAAATTCTTGAGACAAGTGTATTTTCAGATAAAAGGCTAATGATGTTTCCTATTCCTGAGCTGCTGCTGTAAGTAGCTGAGAGGAGCTGGTCAAGGTGGAGGAGTTCAAGCTGGCTCCAGGGCAAATATTGCTGTAGCACCAGTGGGCACCAGCTGTGGAGACACAGGGGTGGCACATGGGACAAACAAGCTTGTAGAAGGAGGTGGGGTTTGGCTGTGACACTTTGTCATACTGTGATTTTTGAGCAAGCTGAGAATTCAGGAGATTTTCTAGTCTGTTGTCATTGCTAAAATACTCCAGTGGTGTCCATCCCTGCCCTATGGGGATCATACTCCCAGCCAGCAGAAGTTACTACCACTTGCTCCTAATCATGAGCATCTCGTAATTTAGGTCCTATTCCTACTCCTCATTGTTTGCAGAAAACAGTGAGCCCCTTGAGGTGGCATGAAATGCACTGCTGAGAAAAGTCAGGTACATCTCAGTGGTCCTTCTCTGCCTCTTAAATGAGGTTCTGCTTGGGAAGCACCGATGGGAAATGACCTCTCTTGCTCCTGACACCGGAGCAGTTTCAGCCCAAGCAGAGCTGTTGGGCACCTTCCATCAGGGTCAGTGTCATGCTCTGGCAGGTGAGACACAGCTCTTCAGGACCACCCCAGATGTCCCTGCCCTTGACAGGCAACACACCTTCTGCACAACTCTCCTATCAACAGGCAGTGATACAGAAGATCCCTCCAGCACTCGCTGATCGTCGCTGGGTTCGTGTCCCTGAGATCACAGCAGTGTCCTGCTGCTGGGATTTCTTGCAAACACTTCTCCAGCTCCCCCAAAATGTTGTTACTGGAGCATTAACTTCTGCAAAGAGGCGAGTTAATCAACGACCTGGACAACCTTGTGCTAAGTACAGGTGAAACCTGCCCTGGACATCACTGATTTAATCACTTCAACATATTCAGATACTTCCTGTTATACCCTAGGATTGTTTTCTCCCAAACTTGCCATTAGTGCCAGCCATCTGAAACCCACCCAACTCAGGGGCAACTCTCATGGCTTTGTAACCAGCTCCTTCATGTAGTGGTAGATTGAGGAGATAGAACCTGGAGAGAAGCCTCCAATATCAGGGGCACACGACCACAGGGCACCCACCAGCAATGAGGACCTGCACCCTCATGGTGAACCAGCCACAATATCTGTCTTTGCCCCTGTTTTGTCTCTGTGAATGTTATCTTCTTATTAAAAATAGGACAAATAATTAATTAACCAATTAATTGAAGTTTCTTTGCTTCTTATTCCAGCTCAACCTGCAATTTCAAACTGCCATAGTAGCTAAGATAACAGTAATTAGGAAGGCAGTCAGGTATATACTGGGATTTCAAGATGAACTTTGTGACTTAGAGAGAAAAAAAAAATAAAAACAAGGCCTTTTTTCTGCTTTATCTGAGTAATTTCATTCTTCTTCTTAGGACTCAAGCAGCACTGAATTACCTGTGTCACTCCAGGAGGGGAAATGGAGAGGGCCAGGACCTGCCTGTGTGCAGGGGGCTCAGCAGGAGCAGGTCCCAATGGGCTCCTCACACAGGCTGGGACCTGGGCTGAGGGATCCCCTGCACCCTCAGAGCCACAGCCAAGGGGCCCCTTCAGCTCCCCTGGGCTGTGGGAGGGTGAATTTCACCCTGACATTTTTTTTCTTCGACGTCTTCCAATTGGTTCCATGAACAAATCTCAACCACGACCGTTCCCATCTACGTTTTAAGCAGGTTTGAGCCTTCGTAGCTGGGAAAACAAAGAGTTTCCCCCCGCCAACCAGATCCATGGGAGGTGAAAGTTCCTGCCATGCCTGGTGATAATGATCCCATGTCTGTCACAACTCCTGTATGCTCAGAGCCTACTCACTGATTAGTGCCAAAATAACAATTCCTGAGCTTTCTGCATGCTTGAAAACCCCTCACAATTCTGCTATCACCAGTAATTATTATTATTTTTTTACCCTTCTATTTATGCAACATAATATAGTGACTTTAGAATTTAAATGAAGATGGAGTTTAGGACCTAGGACAATGGATAATATATTCACTCATCTGCATATTACAATTCAGAAAGCAACAAATGATCATTTATTTTTATTACAAGAGGGGTTGGCAGAACTGCCTTACCCTTCAGGTTGCCTGGCTGCTCTGCTTTAAAAGATTATTCTGAATTGCTTAAAACCTTGCCAGGTCTTCAGTTTTTGTCCAAAACTTTTCAAGTTGAGTTCCTTTCCTGATGCTTTTATAGATACTTTTTTGGAAACTGCAGCTCAACTAGGACAATAATTTCTTTGGATGAAATGAAAGGAAATCTGTTGCTGTGCCACAGAATGTTCAACAAGGCCAAGCGCAAGGTCCTGCACACTGCTTGGGGCCATCCCAAGCACAGCTCCAAGCTGGGCAGAGAATGGATTGAGAGCATCCCTGAGGAAAAGGACTTGGGGGTGTCAGGTGATGAGAAGCTCAAGATGATCCAGCACTGTGTGCTAGAGCCCGGAAACCAACCGTGTCCTGGGCTGTCACCAGCAGAGTGACCAGCAGGGCAATGGGGGGGGGTTGTCTGCTCTGCTCTGATGAGACCCCCCTACAGGGCTGGGTCCAGCTCTGGGGTCCCCAAGACAAGAAGGACATGGAGCTCTTGGAGCACATCCAGAGGAGGCCATGGAGATGCTGGGAGGGCTGGAGCAGCTCTGCTCTGGAGCCAGGCTGGGAGAGTTGGGGTGTTGAGCCTGGAGAAGAGAAGGCTCCAGGGAGACCTTAGAGCAGCTTCCAGGGCCTGAAGGGGCTCCAGGAAAGCTGGGGACAAGGTGATGGGACAAGGGAGGACAGTTTCAAACTGAAAGGGGAGATTTAGGTGAGACATTAACAGGAAATTCTTTGCTGTGAGGGTGGTGAGAGCCTGGCTCAGGCTGCCCAGGGAAGCTGTGGCTGCCCCATCCCTGGCAGTGTTGAAGGGCAGGTTGGATGGGGCTTGGAGCAGCCTGGGCTGGTGGGAGGTGTCCCTGCCCATGCAGGGGGGTTGGAACTAAATGATCTTTAAAGCCCCCTCCAACCCAAACCAGTCTGGTATTTTATGCTAATGTTTAAAAGCTCTTAGAGTTCTTTTGTGGAACAGCTCTCATACCTTCCTGGTTTGGAGCAACATTTGGGGGCTGGGAGGGATGGCAGGCTGGCTGGGTGGGTGTTTTTTGATTTTCCTATGGAAAACAGCTCAATTGACATGGCTTATGGACAACAGGAAAGAAAAAACCTGGGGGAGAAAGGGCAGGATTTTACTTGTGTTGCCCGCAAATGCCCCTGGCTATGGATTTTTGAACAGGGACACTGCTCACCAGTCTCCAAGATCTTCAGGGCTTTGGTCTGGGGATAAAGGGCTGGATTTTTGCTGGTTTTGCTGCTAAAGCTCCATCCTGCTTTTTTCTTGTTGTGCCACTGACTCTGGGTCTTGCAAGTTGAGGCCAGAGTTGGGTCAGGCCATCCCAGCCATCCCTCCAGCTTTGTAAACAATGAGGGAGAAGGAAACCCAAGCTAGAGGGTGTAAACCTTCCTCAGCAAGGCCGAGCTGGCAGGAGCAGGGAGGGCTGTTGTAGGGTGAGGGTGTTGTAGGGTGAGGAGAGAGGGGCAGGAGGGGGGACATTTGGGCTGGATAACAATGGGCTGTGGAGGACATGAGAATTGCTGGGGTCACCATCAAAAAATGTGTTTTCCTCCTCCAAGGATCATGCTGAAGGGGCAGAGAAGGCTCTGGGCTGGTGGCTGGGCACACAGGCTTTGCTGGGGGTGACAGGCCACCCCTGGGGGGGTCCCCCCCCCAGCACTTCTGATTCTAAAGCGACAAAACCCCTCATTAGAGTTTTCTTTTTGCATTTGGCTTTGGAAAAAAAAAGAAAAAAAAAAGAAAAAAAATTAAAAATGTATAAGCCCCTCTGTGCTGCAGATGTATATTTTATTGCTGCATAATTGGGATCTTCATTAGTTCCCTGGGTGGTGAAGTGACGGGCGTTTCATGTGACACAGACACGAACACGCTGTGATGCTGCTCTAGTTCTTCTTCTCTTTCCAAGATTCTCCTTCCTAAACACTTGCAACACCCCCTAACGAGGACTTAAGTCCAAAGCTGCTTTTTCTGGGGGGACATTGTCCACTGCAGCATCCCTGAGAGACAAAACTGATTAATACTTTCTCCCCCCTGCTGAAGCAGGGCTGGGGGCATGTTTGGAGAGGGAGAAAGTATAAATTATGTTAATGTGGAACCCCAGGGTATAATTGCTGCTGCTCTCAAACAAAATGCTACTTTTATCTAAATGACTAAAGTGGGAAAAGTGTGATCTGGGTTAATTTAGCCCTGGTTATCCAAGAGGACACGCAGAGCTGGGCTGTGACAGGGAAGGTGCTGGGGGCTCCTGGCACCGACGCTGCTCCTGTCTCTTCAAGGAGCAGTTTTAGTGGCCTCCCAGTGCCTGAAAAGGTTACAGGAAAGTGGGGAAGGACTTTTGACAAGGGCATGGGGTGATGGGATGAGAGGCAATGGCTTTAAATTGGAAGAGGAGAGATTTAGGTGAGACACGAGGAGGAAATTCTTCACTATGAGGGTGGTGAGAGCCTGGCCCAGGCTGCCCAGGGAAGCTGTGGCTGCCCCATCCCTGGCAGTGTTGAAGGGCAGGTTGGATGGGGCTTGGAGCAGCCTGGGCTGGTGGGAGGTGTCCCTGCCCATGCAGGGGGTTGGAACTGGATGTTTAAGGTCCCTTCCAGCCCAAACCATTCTATGATGATTCTATGATTATGAATTTCCCAGGTCCAGAGGCACTGACCCAGCTCCACTGGAGACAGGAGGGGGAGACAAGAGTGTACTAAACCTTCAGGAGGAAGACAATCAGTTTTTGTGAGGAAAAGCAGATTCCCAGCCCTCTCCTTTTTCCCTTTTTTTACCCAAATTCCAGACCCTTGCTTCTCGAGGAACCTGCAGCAGGCTTCCCCCTGCAGGCTGCAGACAGTGCCTCTTGACCAGGCAGGTTTCACGTTCCTCCTGGTGACACTTGCCTTTCAGAGGCTGCTCACTGATGTTCTCCCTGTTCTGAGGCAAAGACTAATCATATATAATGTGGCTTAGAAGTGGATATTTTTAGGCAGAGGCTGGTGTAAACACATCACGCCCTTAGGGGTGCTGAAAGCCAGCTTGATAAGGACATCCAGCTCAGATGTTGGGCATCACATCCTGGATGCAAAAGCATCATAGAATCATAGAATCACCTCCCTGCTCATCTCCCCTCTCCAGCTCTTCCTTCAGCCCCACTCATCTGCCTGTTGCCTGCTGGCCCAGGCTTGGGCATAACTGAGCTCAGATCTCCAGAGACCTTATTTCTCACCTCCAGGCACAGGAAGTGTGGAGGCACAGCTTAGACCTTTGGTGGGAGGAAAGGGAATTGTGAGATGGTGATGACTCTGCACACGTGCAGGTTGGGTCACCCATACAATGGAGGAGCTTCATCCATCTAAATCTCACAGACTGCTGGGAACATCAGAGACAATTCACTGGGTGAGATTCAGGTGCCTCCAGCAGTCACAGGTGACTAAACCTCCATGCAAGAATCTCACCCTTTATTTGTTATTTCAAGTGGGTCTGAGTCTGGTGGTATTTTGGTGTCCTACCACGTCAGATTTGTTCAATTCATTGTGACAGGCTCTTAAGGTAACAGACACAAGGTGCTTGCACAAGAGGTGCTGCTTTCCTGACCAGCCCTGGCTACGTGCTCAGCAGCATCAAGGAGCTGGGTGGAAGGAGCTCTCAATGCAGCCAACATTGTGAGGAATGGAGAACCAAGTGACTCTGCAGTCCTTGTCAAGGGCTAGTCCAGTCCTCAAAGCATATGGCAATGATGCTTGTTCAGTCATTTGTGATAAGCTTATTAGAACATGGAGTTACTGGGAAAAAAACCCAACCCTCCACCCCAAGAACATGCTCATGTCACTGTTGAATCAGATGTGACACTACATGCATTTTAAAAAGTGTATTTTTAAATTCTAGAAAACAGGTGTCCCAGTTTTTTTAAAAGACAGATTGTATTTTTAGTTCTCTAAACAGAATAAAGATCAGTTTTTTCCTTTGTTGTCAGAAATTCTGATTCACCTCTGTCCACTACTGCAATTAGTGCTTCTGTGAAAGGCCCAGCTGAGCAGCCCAACGTGTGGAAGTCACCAAACTTGCATCAGGATATAATAAGCCTGGAAGAAGGGATGTCCTGGGTCAGATCCATCCTCCCCATTGCCTGTCCCTGCCAAATGCCACACTGGGAAGCTCAGAAGAAACAGGACCAACATGGAGCATTTCCCTGGTGGGTCTCCCTGCTGCCAGCAGCCTGGGGCTCAAGAATTTTTCCCTGAGCATTGCTCTGCATCACCAGGTTTCAGACAGCATCATTCTCACCCATAAATGGGGTTCCTTGCTTTCTGAACCTGTTTGTGCCTTTGGATTCCAGCGGGAGGTGTCCCTGCCAATGCAGGGCGTTGGATCTAGATGATTTTAAGGTCCCTTGCAACCAAACCATTCTATGATTCTATGATTCCATGACTCCAGGACATGCTCAGACATCCTGTTATGAAGTGTAATTACACATTCTCAGGAGATCTTTCCATTGCTGGCTTTACACTTCTTGCCTGATAATGTGAGATACTGATTGCAGGGGTTTGTGTTTGCTCAAACCAGGAATAGCTGTTGTCTGCTCACTGCTTCTGTGTCTCTCATAATGTTTTAGGACTTTGCTCACCACAGTCCTTCTCCTCCCTGGGCAGCCTTCCCTCTTCCAAGTTGAGGAGCATTTAAAAATCTCCTGCTATGAAAGTTATTCTAAATCTGGTTTTCCTTCTTGCTCTTCTCTAAAGCTCCTCTAGTTTGACCAAAACATTTTCGGGGCAGTTTCATTAGGAATGGACATTATATTCACAATGCAGTCATTCCATCAGTTCATATTTGCAGGCAGTTGTTTGCTGCTTGCTTCTAACATTTTTTTGGTTTTCTCATGTTTCCTTGATAAGAACTACCAAGGGTTGCACTGGTCATCACAGAATCATAGAATGATGTGAGTTGGAAGGGCCCTTAAAGATCATCTAGTGCCAACCCCATTCCATGGGACACCTCCCATTAGATTAGGTCACTCCAAGCCCCATCCAACCTGGCATGGAATATTTCCAGGGATGGGTTTCCACAGCATCCCTGGGCAACCTGTTCCAGTGCTTTACTACCCTCATGGTGAAGAACTTCCTCCTAATATCCAACCTGATGTTGCCAAGAACTCGCAATAAAGATTAAATCTTTTTACATCTTCATATTTTACTTTAAAGCATCTTTATACCACACTTGGCATGACATGACACACATCCACACCTTATGCTGATACTCTCCCACCCTGCCCACTGGAGATCACCCTGAGCTGCACCCAGTGTCTTGTTCTGACTGGGAGATGCCGAGTATGGTGCAAGTTGACTGGGAAAACCCAAGCCAGAGGCCAGGCTCAAAGTGTAGCAGCATCATGTTGTCATTAGTGAATTCCACTGTTCAGGAAGTTCCCTGGCACCATTTACTGGTGTAGGCAAATTCCCCTGCCTCCAGCATCACTCTTTTGAGAAATGAAGGTTTTTATTCCTATGTATGTTCAGGTCATTTAAGTGACCATTAGATCATATAAGGACCTTTCATTTAATCCCATGACTGCTTTTGGGGCAACCATTACTGAAAGCTGTTAGGAAATCCTGGCACTCAAGTCTCCATCTGTTCTCACCTCCAAGATCTAGAAGTGCTCTGTTGGTCAGTTTGGGATGAGACAACATCTTGTTCTGCCACATGTGCCTGCTCATTTTGCACTTCTTTACAGTGTCTTCCAGCTTTCCTTGTAAACAATCAGGGTTCCCACTTTACAGTTCCTGTATTTTCCCTTCAGCTCTTTTTAATAAATTGGCAAGAAATTCTCCACCCTCTGGTGCAGAGGCAGATTGAAGTGACAAAATTCCCAGCACCATTAATAAGCTGGAATTTCATTTTTTTTTTTATTCCTTCACAGGAAAATACCATCTGGTCTTGATGAATTTTTATTATTCCATTTTAAATTTTAAACCTAAAACATAAACCAGTTCCTTGTACTCATCACTTGCAATGAAAATTTCCTGTGTGGGAATTACTAAATTCCTCTGTTTATTGAACTTTCCTGCTGTTGTTTCACAGTTTTCCCACTGAATTCCCATCTTCCATGAGCTGTTCTAGCCCTATGGCATAAGCTCAACTTTTAATGCTTGAAAAAAGTATTATAATTAGTTTTTATGTCTTTAGTAAGTTCTTTCTCAAACATTTTTTTGGCCGATATGAATCTGTTTTCACATTAACTTGCCAGAGTTTATTCCCCTCATTTGAAAGCTCTTGTTTTAGTTCTAGTTGCCCCCTTTATGCTGCTGTATAACTATGGCCAGAATTCTTTTTGTCCATTTCAAGTCTTCTAATAATGTTCCAGAGCTGCTAATACAAGGTCTTTCAAAAGTATTCCCACCAATTTCAGTAATTTTGCCCTTCTGGCCATTCCCTTTAAATTCCCTTTTAACAAGTCTCATGATTAATTTTTTTGTAGTGTCCCTTTCATCTTTCTCAGAGTGATTTCTGGGTTCCGTCCTGAAGAGTATTGAATGTCAGGCAGTTATGGTCCCTCTCATGGACCATGAGATGGTCAGACCTTGAACCAGATCCCTGGATCCCTCCACACTAAATCCAAGGTTCCCTCTTCTCTCTCCTCCAGAGAAACAGTCACTTACACTGCCTGAAAATGTCACCTGAGCCCCTCACCCCTTGGTGACACCCACCAGTCACCATGGGGGTAATTGGAGTCTGCTGTTATTTTCCTGTTTTCAGCCCTGAGACACCAAGTGCCCCCCAGGGTGGGGTTGTCCCTGCCCAGGGCAGTTCCAGCCCGTGATGCTGCTTCCCACACACACACAGAATTTCAGCCCAGAGGGATCGTGTGTTACTGACAGAGTCACCTCCTTTACCTTCCCAGCCTTCAGGATGTCTGCTCTGACACCAATTTCTCAGTTGTCACTGGGTGGTGAGGCCACATCTGGAATAGCATCCAGCTCTGGGCTCCCTGGTTCCAGAAGGACAGGAGAGGGGACAGCAAAGGGCTGTGAAGATGATGAGGGAGCTGGAACATCTCTCTTATGAGGAAGGGCTGAGGGAGAAGAGTGGAGAAGACTGAGGGGGAATCTTACCAACCCTTATAAATTCCTAAAGGGTGGGTGTCAGGAGGATGGAGACAGGCTTTTTCAGGGGTGCCCAGTGGCAGGACAAGGGGCCCCAGCCACAAACTTGAAGACAGGAAGTTCTGTCTAACTATGAGGAGAAACTTCCTTACTTTAAATGTTGCAGAGCCCTGGGACAGGCTGCCCAGAGAGGCTGTGGAGTCTCCTTCTCTAGAGACATTAAAAACTTGCCTGGACACCATCCTGATCATTCTTCTCTAAGTAAAACTGCTCTGGCAGGGGGTTGGACTAGATGATTTCCAGAGGTCCCTTCCAGCCCTGAACATTCTGTGATTCTGTGAATCTGAGTGACACCCCAGCATGAACATGCCAGGAGTTGCTATCACACTGGCAGCAGCCCAGGAGGCCTGTTATGTCAATACCTTCCTTGAGAACTGAGTCTCCACTTCATCTATCTTTATTTTTAAAATTCTGGCATTCAAGTAGATAATTGCAAATATTTCATAGAAACCCAGACTGGTTTGGGTTGGAAGGGACCTTAAAGATCATCCAGTTCCACCCCCCTGCATGGGCAGGGACACCTCCCACCAGCCCAGGCTGCTCCAAGCCCCATCCAACCTGCCCTTCAACACTGCCAGGGATGGGGCAGCCACAGCTTCCCTGGGCAGCCTGGGCCAGGCTCTCATCACCCTCACAGGGAAGAATTTCCTCCTCATGTCTCACTTAAATCTCCTCTCTTCCAGTTTTCATCCATCCCCCCTTGTCCTCTCCCTCCCTGCCCTTGTCCCAGGTCCCTCCCCAGCTTTCCTGGAGCCCCTTCAGGCACTGGAAGCTGCTCTAAGGTCTCCCTGGAGCCTTCTCTTCTCCAGGCTGAACACCCCAACTCTCCCAGCCTGGCTCCAGAGCAGAGCTGCTCCAGCTCTTGGATCACCTTCGTGGCCTCCTCTGGACTCTCTCCAAGAGCTCCATGTCCTTCTTGTGTTGGGGGCTCCAGAACTGGACACAGAGCTCCAGGTGGGGTCTCACGAGAGCTGAGAAAAGGGGGAGAATCATCTCCCTTGACCTGCTGGCCACACTTCTCTTGATGCAGCCCAGGACACAGTTGGCTTTCAGGAGTGCAATCACATGTTGCTGATTCATGTTGAGCTTCTCATCCACCATCACCCCTAAGTCCTTCTCCTCCAGACCATTTTCAATCCAAGGTTGGTTCAGCTGTTGCTTTTTTCACCACATTTCAAGACATCCTCTCTAGCCAAGGTCTGTTTTGGCCATATGGGAACCTGCATTTCAGGGACATGTCCCACCAATTCAGACTATCTATTCAGGGTTTAGCAGGTCCAGATCCTGATCCCATACACATTTTTCTCATGCTTACCTTGACACTTCTAATTCATCTGCTGCCTACTTGGTTCTGAGAACATTTTGGAAATCACACTGTTGAGATGTTGCTGTGTAAGATCCTTGTTAGCAAATTAAATTTCATGTCTAAAACTTCTCTCTGATTGCTTCTTGGGCCCAATGGTGCTCACACATCTTGTTGTGTCCATTGGGCAACTGGGCCTCAGCCTCAGCTCTTGGATTTCCACAGATGTCTCTCAGATACTGATAATGGAGCAGAAATCCAAATCTTACTGGAAAAAACAAAAGGATGTGTGTGTTCTGCTTGGGTTCCATTTGTTTAAAGTCATTAGGAATGAATGTGACAAATCAGAGTTAATCCCCAAAAACAACTAGCTGCAGCTTTCTCAAAAGCATTTGATAAGATTGCTTGAGATTTTTGATGTCCTGCCAATATTTTTTTCCAGCAAAAGATAATTTAGGAATTGAGCCAAACCACTATAGAGAACTCTGTGCTATTTCTGAGCAGTTCTGTGAAGATCAGAACCCTAACCAGCTTCACCAGGGAAAACACACTTTTCTTGTATCTCTATTTTTATATTTTTAATATGATGAGATGAACAACTGGCTTACCTGAACCAAATCACCAAGGATTAGAAGAAATTAAAACTGGAGACCAAGTACCAGAAACTAGTCTGTGTAGAGATGATTGACTCCTGGTACTAGGACCACAGGAGGAGCAGATGCAGTGGAGATGGTGGAATTAGAGAACAAGTCCTGTGAGGAGAGGCTGAGGGAACTGGGATTGCTTAGTTTGAAGAAGAGGAGGCTGAGGGGAGACTCATTGCTCTCTACAATGACCTGAAAGGAGCTTGCAGGGAGGTGGGAGTTGGGCTCTGGTCCCATGTGAATAAAGACAGAACCAGAGGAAATGGCCTGAGGTTACACCAGGGGAGGTTCAGACTGGATATTAAGAATAATTTCTTCACCAAAGCATGGTCAGGCACTGGGACCAGCTGCCCAGAGAGGTGGTGGATTCACCATCCCTGGAAGTGTTCACAAAATGTGTAGATGTGGCACTTCAGGGCACGTTCATGGTGGGGTTTGTGTGGGTTGTGTGGTGCTGGTTTTCTGGGGTGTGTGGTCATGGTTTTGTGGGGGTTGTTTGGTTTGGTTTTTACCCCGAGTGGACAGTTGGACTCTCTGATCTTACAGGTCTTTTCTACCTGTGATGATCCTGTGATTAGATTCCCAAGGAGGTGGAGAGGGAGGAAATGATGCCCTGAAGTGACAAACCACTAAGATTTAACTGGAAATTTTTTACAAGTGAAGATGTATTCACATGGTGTCTGGAAGAGAAATGGCCAAAGCCTGGAGCAGGTGGGAGGTCTTTCTTCTTTCAAACAATCTTCTTAAGACCCATGAGTTGCCCTTCCCACTGCCCCCAGCACGGCAGCTCAGGCTGGTGCTTGGACACTGTGGGATGAGACCAGTTCCTGTGGGAACAGGCAAGGCTGGTGGTGGTTCCCTAGAGCAGCTGGAGTGGCACCTGACCAGCCATGGGTTCCGTTACTGCAGGAGGTCTTTTCCTCTGAGAAATGAACTCAGAATTTATTGTTTTGTATAAACATGCTCTGCTGTAACAAACACACCCAGCATGGGAACATCTGCCCACAGACAGGCTGCAGCTGCTCACTGTGTTGTTACTTATGGTGAAGAAGCCATCACCTCAGTCACCTGGTGTTGCTTTGGCTCCAGGACTGGAATGCCCACAGCTAGGCGGAGGGGACAGCAGAATATTTCAAAGCTGGCCAAGCAGCCCGTGCAGAGAGGCAGGATCTCTGCACTGCCAGCAGGTCACACTGACATGGCTGCTTCTTGCTAAAGAAATTGGAAATACACTGAAAATCTCACAGCACAACATCAAAGGTAACACCCTGCACACAACCTGGGCAGCACAAGCTGCTCCTTCTTCCTTTTTTAAGAGCAGATGATTCTAACATTAGTCAGTGTGGAATTAAAAGGGATGAGCTAGAAAAACAGCAATGGGATTGAAGCTGGATGTCCAGGTTGTGTGAATCAGCCCAGTTCAGTTCATGGCCACATGGTTGGACTCGTGCTGGTTTACATAGAATCACAGGCTGGTTTGGGTTGGAAGGGACCTTAAAGATCATCTAGATCCAACTCCCTGCATGGGCAGGGACACCTCCTGCTAGAGAAGGTTGCTCACTTGGCCTTGGTAGAGGACATGTTCCTCTCCTTGTAGGGTTCAGGGGGAGATTCAGCTTTGGTGGTCCTTCAGAGGACCACTAAATGCTTCTGGGTGGAAGAGGAGGAACCTGTCTCTGCAGGCCCTGAAGGAAACATCCATCAGTGCAGAGGGAAGGTCTGAGCTGGAGAAGGAACAGGAAATGAGGAGCCAATGGCATGAAGGGCACTCCAGGGAAGTGCATGGCCTCAGATGCTGAACTGCATCACCCCAACTGAGACCCTGGGCTGGCACCTCCATCAGCCCCGTGGACCTGAATTTGATATTAAAATATCTCTCATTAGAAGCTTTACCCTTGGCACATCCAGGTAGGAAAGCAATTTTCCACAGCAGTTTTCAGCCAGGAGGTCTCCCTGCCTTGTTGGGACCCATTCCTCACTGTAAGAAAGTCTCCCTGCAAAAAGGCAAATCCTTGCTGTTTGGGTACAGCACATCTTCCAAAAAAAGAAGCCTAGGATGGAACAGAAGCCATCAGGAGGCAGAAGACACTCACCTTCCCTCAGAACTTTGTGCTGGTGTTTAATCACCTCTATTGTTAAAACCTTGTGGCTTATTTAGTTTGAATTTCTCCAGCTTCAGCTCCCAGCCATTAGATCTTATTAGGCCTTTCTCCATTAAATTAAAGAGCTCTTCAGTACCTGGTATTTTCTCCCCATGAAGGTACTTACAGACTAATCAAGTCACCTCTCACTCTCCCTTTCTACAATCTAAACAGATTGTGCTTTTTAAAATCATTCACTGTAGGGCATTTTCTCCCATCCTCAAATTATTTCTGTGGCTCTTTCCTGAACCTTCTCCAGTTCCTGTACCTTTTTACAAGTGTGAACATCAGAGCAGCCTCTCATCATCCACCTGTGACGTGAGCACTTGCATGTGGAGAGAAGAAACCTTTCCTTTCTCTCACTCATCCCTGTGTTAACACACACATTAACTCCTCCTGCACTAGCAGCTCACGTTTCCTCACGTGTCCAGAGTGGTCTCTGACCCATTTTTTTGAGCCACTCTTCTCCAGGAGGTTCCTTTCTGCCTTCAGATGGATAAGCTCACACTTGGCTCCACACTGGCCCTTGTGAATGGGCCCCTGTGATCCCAAATGTTGCCTGGTCAGGTACATCCCAGGCACCTGCTGCCTCCAGGCAACATGCTCCTCATGTCAACTTCCACCTCCAGCAAAAACAGACTTGTTTGACAGGATCATGCTGCTTTAGAACCAATATTTGTGTTCTTCCCTTGCTGGTGGGGTCGTTATTTTACTTAGTACCTGAGCCAGGCTCTCTTGCTTAGAAATACTCCTGTTAGCCTCCTGGCCCAGCTTGAGTGCCAGCACATCACTTGCAACAGGTATTAAAAATCAACATCAGAGTAGGAGAAATCTTCCTCAAACTGCTATTTTTGGATGCTGAAGTGGGAGCTGATACACCAACGTGCATATCTAAGATATGATGCTCAATATTGCCCTGACATACTAAGGGATGGAAAAAATACATCTGCATGCCTTGACATTTCATAGAATCCCAGACTGGTTTAGGTGTGAAGGGACATTGAAGATCACCCAGTTCCAACCCTCCTGCATGGGCAGGGACACCCAGACCAGGTAGAATTCAGTTTCCACTCATGTTGGGAGCCATTCTGCTGTTCAAATGCTTATTCAGTTTGTGCATCTGGAAGGGAAAACAGACACCTGGAGTCCCCCTTTAGGTCATTTTTAAAAATCCTTTACTTATAAAACAAGGCTGACATGAGCAAGTGCATGACAGGTCAGACAGGCTCACATGAAGATGGTGGTGAGGCTGAAAATGACATGACTTAGAATCATGGAATCATAGAATGGTTTGGGTTGGAAGGAACCTTAAAGATCAACCAGTCCCAACCCCCTGCATGGGCAGGGACACCTCCCACCAGCCCAGGCTGCTCCAAGCCCCATCCAACCTGCCCTTCAACACTGCCAGGGATGGGGCAGCCACAGCTTCCCTGGGCAACCTGAGCCAGGGTTTCACCACGTTCACAGCAAAGAATTTCCTCCTCATGTCTCACCTCAATCTCCCCTCTTCCAGTTTTAATCCATTCCCCCTCATCCCATCCCTCCCTGCCCTTGTCCTAGGTCCTTCCCCAGCTTTCCTGGAGCCCCTTCAGGCACTGGAAGGTGCTCTAAGGTCTCCCTGGAGCCTTCTCTTCTCCAGGCTGAACACCCCAACTCTCCCAGCCTGGCTCCAGAGCAGAGCTGCTCCAGCCCTCCCAGCATCTCTGTGGCCTCCTCTGGTCTCTCTCCAGGAGTTCCATGTCCTTCTTGTGTTGAGGGCTCCAGAACTGGACACAGAGCTCTAGGTGGGGTCTCACAAGAGCAGAATGGAGGGGGAGAATCACCTCCCTTGACCTGCTGGCCACACTTCGTTTGATGGAGCTGCTTTACTCTTCCCTTCTTGCTGGTTCTCAGCTGAGCAGCTTCTACAGAGCAGGGTTTCCATGCAGTGCTGCTGCCCTGGAGCCTCTTCAGACTTTCTCCCTCTTTAAACAAACAAACAAACAAACAAATAAATAAATAAGTGTATGTCTGAAAAGCATTTCCAATTATCCCACAGTGCAGCACACGGGCACAGACACAGCTACAGCCCTGTCCCTGTGCAGTGGTCCTGGAGCACTGTTGGTGTTGTGCTTCCCCCCCAGTGGCAGCAGGAGGGAAGGTGATGCCTGGCAGCCCAGAGGCACAGACCCCCCGGGGATTTTACTACAAATGTGGGGGTAAATACAACAGACCCAGGGGGGGCTGAACAGCTGAAGGGGCCATCACTGCAGAGCAGGAGAATAAACCCAGACCAGCAAATTGCAGCCCCAGGTGCTAAGCAGAACCCATCAGCTCCAAGTTCCTCCTGGGGCAGGAGGGGGTGGAGACACCCAACTTGGCCTTCTCCTTGTGCTCTGCACTTTGCTGGACCCCTTTCTGCTTCTTGGGGATCTTTGACCATCCTTCTGCCCTTGCTGTTGGGTCATCAGCCAGAAAGTGGCAAGGACCCCACTGCCAACCTGGGCCCTTCACAGAAGCAACAAGTCGTGTTGGAAAACACCTTTAAGATCATCTGGTCCAACCACTAACCCAGCCTTGCCAAGGCCACCACTAAACCATGTTCCTCAGCACCACATCTAAGCTTCCCTCAAGCCTGGCTCAGAAAGGAGCCTTAGGGATCTTCCATGGCAGCCTGCCTGGGATCTCAAGATCCCATCCCAGTGCTAGAAATCTTATTTTTAAACATGCTGTGAGATCTTTACAGGACAGTGACAGCACCATCTATGCAAAGTATCTGCCTTAGCTCCTGCTTTTACATAAACAGACCATGCTGAAGGAAAAGCAGCTCCATGTGAACATTGGGTATGAAGTTGCAATAATATGACTCTAACTAGATCCCTGCTGTGCCCACCAGCCACCAGGAGAGTCCCCAGACAGTGATTTGCTCTGCAGCCAGTGCTGGTATTTATCTCAGCACCAGGTAACTGCAGGACTGACACCAGATATGGAGAAAATGAAGGGCCTGACCCTTTGGAAAGTGAGGATGTGGGTGCTGGCAAGCAGGAGCTGCTGGAAGAGCAAGCCCAGGGTGGCTCAGCACCATCCACTGGTCCCCAGGTCCAGGCTGGGCAAGTATCTGCAGGAGCCTTTGCAACAAGGGACCTGGAGCAGCTCAGGAGGCAGAAACCTGATGTGAGCAACCTGCAAGGGAACCTCAGGCTGCATCTTCCCAGGTTGTCCTTGCTTGTGTTAGCAACAAGGTAAAATCTTGAGAGTCCTGAGGAAACTCCTTGCACCTGCCTCCAGCAAGGCTGGCACTGCTGCTCCCAGCCAGGTCTTCTGCCAGGTCACCAAGAAACAGAATCATAGAACAGTTTGGGCTGGAAGGGACCTTGAAGGTCACCTAGTTCCAACCCCCCTGCTGTGAGCAGGGACAGCACCCACCCATGTTGCTCAATGCCCATCCAACCTGGCCTGGGACCATTCCAGGGAGGGGGCTCTGGGCAACAAACATCAACCACATGTTTTTACAACAGTTTGTAGAGATTTACTGGGAGTTCAATTGTGTCTGACACAAGATTTCTACTGCATACAGATCCTGGATCTTCAGCCTAGCATGCAAATCTCTTCCTCTCTGAGTCCATTGCAGCTTCAGGCAAGGTCACCTGGACCTGTTTGATGGGCAGGGAGTCACATTTTCTCCTGATACTTCATGCCAGCTACACTATTTTTGTGATATACTCAGAGGAAACCCAGCTGGGACAGAGCCCAGGAAAGTTAAACCTAAGAGGTTTTCAGCTGTGTCCAGCTACAAAGCTTGGAAACAGGAGGTTGGAAAGGCACAATTGCCTGATTTGCACTCAGAGATGGTCCTAATTGCTCCCTACTCTGTGGACTCTAATACCAGTATTTTGTGGATTCAGGGTGACACAAAAGCCACAAGGTGTCTAAGAAGAGCAGAGAGAAGTGAAGAACAGTCAGACAGCTGCTCTGGGCAGCTCTGTGTGCAGCCTTTGATACCTCTAAGAAAAACCTCACCTGAGCATCACTGGTGGCTCTTTTGTCTTCCCTCTGCTGACTGCAGGGTTCCCTCCAGCCCGGCCTGGCTCACTCCAGCTCCCTGATGACTCCTTGGGCCATTGGCTGTGGCAAAGGAGCATAAGACACTTTCAAAGTATTTGGCTCTTTGACACTAGCCAAGCTCTTCCCCCTGAGCCAGGGTCATCTCTCTGCCCCTCACCTGCAAGGTGCACCACAAGCTTCTCTGAATTGCTCCTTCACATGAGTTTTCCTTCCTCGAGGAGCCTGTGAGGATCTTTTTAAGATCCAGACAAGCTGGGGTGGCTTGACATCCTCACCATCCTCTTGTAAATGTTGTGTTTTCAGTGGTGAATTAAGACTGATTGATCAAATCCTTCTGGCATTTTCCAGCTGCTTTGTCACACAGAGTCACTTCTTTGGCACCCTCATGCTGAGCCTTCATCCTGAGACTCTGCTGCCAGGAAATCCATTATTTAACAAGGCAGTTTCAAAGCCAGGTCTGGGGTTCCCTGTGCCATGGCCTCTGATGGGCTTTCCAGCCAGCTGGTGACATTTTCCTCCTGCAGCTCCTGCAGCAAAGCTGAGAAGAGCTGCAAAGGGAAAAGCCCCAGGCAGCTTCCCTGGCCTGGGCTGTCTGGACTGCCACAACCTGCTCCAGGTTTCCAGGTTCAGGGAGGACTGAAGAAATGGAGGTTCCTCATGCTGCCCCTGCAGACCTCCATCCCTCCCTGCCCTTGCAGACCTCCATCCCCCCTGCCCTTGCAGACCTCCATCCTTCATGCTGACACAGATCAGCACAACAGCTCCTTTGCCATTTCTCTCAGCAGGAGCCTGGTCACCTCTAACATAAATGCTCAGCAAAGAAGGCTCAAACACGTCTACTCAGGGGTCTAGAGCTGCTCACCATTGCTGTAGGGGGGAGGAGGGGACATGTCACAATGAGCACTATTTCTATTGCCATTAGACAGTGGGTGTGCACACAGGCCTGTGGCATTTCATGCAGAATCACAGAATCACAGGTTGCCACATTAGGAGGGTCCTCAAGGATCATCTGGTCCCACCTTTCCAGGTAATGATATAGTTTAAATGAGATGGCCCAGCACCTTGTGAAGCTGGGTCTTACAACTGTCCAGTGCAGGGGAACCCTCCACTTCCCTTGGGAGATTATTCCAATGTCTGACTGTTCTCATGGTGAACATCTCTCTTCTGGAGTCCCATCAGAATCTCCCCAGGGGCAACATGTGCCCATGACCCTTTGTCTTTTCCATGTGACTCCTTGTAAAAAGGGAGTCTCCATCTTCTTGGTTGCCACCCTTTAAGTACTGGTGCATGGTAATAAGATCTCCTCTTTTTGAGGGATGTCCCAGAGACCCTGTTCATCTTTGTCACCCTTTGCAGTTGCAAACTTAGGTCTCCATTTCAGGGTGCACCCACTGACTCACTTTGCCAGGCTGGGGGAGGGCAGGGCTGTGTGTGTGTCCCACAGAGCAGGTGAAACCAGCATATGTGGGTGTACAAGCTGTGGAGGTGACCAAACACCTCTAGGCCATCCTGACCAACAGTCCAGATGTGTCACAGCAGGTCTTGCAAGCTCACTGACCCCTACTTCTTCCAAACCCCCCCACCTTTTCCCCCAGCTGGTGCAGCTGTTGCCAGCACAGCCTCTCACTTCTCCCTGCCAAGCCCTGGCATCACAGTTCTGGGGGGCCAAGGAGTCTCCATCTCAAATTAACATCTGAGTCAAAAATGATAGCTTTTTTGGTGCTTCCCACTGTGTGTCATTGTAACATTTCCCTGCAGAAAGATGAGGCAATTGCAGCTGAGCTGTTCCAGGCCATTTTCCTCAGCCCCAGGCTGGTGGTCTGGGCAGTAACTGGCCCATACCATGTCCAGCTGCTCAGTGTCTTTGTGGAGGGGGAGGTCAATGGAGGTTTCAGCCTTCTGAGGTCAGGTCCTTGCCCTCAGGTCTCCCTGGGGGATGTGGGGGGCACATTTCCTTCCACCACAGGAGATGCTCTTGGCTGCTCTATCCTCTTCTCCATGGGACAGCAGGTGAACGTCCCCTTCAGAGCTTCTCTGTGCTTGGACTTGTGCCCATTCCGTGTAAGCTGCCACATCAACATGATTCAGGTCAGCCTGAGGAGAGGTGGAGCAGCTACTCCCTTTTCCACACCAGCCAGAGCCCTCAGCTTCCCTGAGACAACAAGGAAGAAGCTTCAGCTCACATGAAGTAGGTCACTGCAACCACATTAAAACCACCTTTGAACTGGCTGAATTGAGTCAGCTGGACCAGTTTAAGTCCACACACAGCAGCAACCTGAGTCCTCCTAAGTGAGAACTTTTGCTTCTCCAGATGCTTCAGAGCAGAGAAAAATAAGGAAAGCAACCCCAGGTGGTGACCTTCAGACAGATTGGTGTCCTGTAAGGAGCCCTTGGTCTGGAAGAGGCCATACACTGAGCCACAGTGTTGTGGTGTCACACCTTGTACTCCTATAATTAAAGTCTTCCCATTGTAAACTCAATTTTTAGGGGTTTTTAAATTTTTTGAAGAGAGTGAGCAGCAATGACCTGTTTCTGCATTCTAAGCAGGTTTTAAGGTCATTATGTGAGTGGTAACGTTCCGTTCCAGCGTGTTGCAATGAAATGAGTCTTTCAGGGCAAAAGCATCTCACAGTATTGGCAAAAATGAGCATATTCATCTTAATTTTCCCATCTACTTAATTTCAGGAGCTTTTGTAATTAAATGTTTGGTTGCTCTGGCAAATAGAGGAAGCAAATCCTTGTCATCATGAAAACAATCCTATCCCATCTGTGTGCCCTGCTGGGGAGGAATGAAAATAGCTTTACGTGGAGCTTCTCCTTAAAAAGCCAAATGATGATTTTTCCATGCTGGAGGAGCAGATGGGTGTTATTTTCTCAATGTACTCACAGGCCTTGGATGCTGCTCCCCAGCTGGTAGCCAGAATCACCTGCTGGAGAACTTCCCAAGGCAACTGCATGTTCTCCTGCATTGCTGGATCCAGGTCTGCTACAGCACCAAGGCTGGCCAAGCACCTCCAGGAACAGCCACCTCAAAGTGAAGCCAGAGCTGTCAGGAGGTGGGGAGTGAGAAGGAGAGCAGTGTTCGTGGGGATCCAGCAATGCTCTGCTCTTCACAGCTGCACAGGGGAACCAGGACACACAGAACCTTCTGTTTTCCACCTGTGAAGGGTATGAGCCAGCACACCCCACCCTGCCCACAGGCAGGTGGCTGCCTTCTCCGGGCAACAAAGCTGCTCAGGTGGCCACAAAACACATTGAGAAGAGTCTGGTTCACAGTAACCACATTTTTCCTAGAAGGAGACCATCACATTTTGCAGGAGGCCCACTGGGGTCATTGCTCAGGCCCACTAGTGCAAAGCAAATCAGGACAGAGCTTAAGGAGTCTCATAGCCAGAACTTCCCTCTTAGGAAGGCTCCCTTCCAGAGTGAGAAGTGAACTGTTCCCAGGGATGAGGGTCTTGCAACATGGTCACTCCCCTGTGACTGGGGACCCCCCAGCTGCCAATCATATTCCACAGGGTGCTCCTCTCATGGGAAAGCTTTTGGCACATTGGACAGGTGGGAGAGAATGAGGACTCAAAAGCTGGAGAACAGCATTGCAATTAAAAATAACCACTCAATCTGTTTGGATCAGTCCAAAATCAGGGCAACCAGATGAGAACTCACTTCACCTCCTGGGGCAAACAGTGAGGGAACGAGTAAAGAGTTTGTAGCTGGTGGCACCAGGGGTGCAGGGGGGCTGTCCCAGGGCATCAGCTTGTTCTTGTAGAAGTTCCCACTCATGCCCTGGGCTGGGGCAGGGAGCAGTGCCCAGCACAGCCCCTCCAGGCAGTTGTCAGGGTTCACATGGTTAACTGAAATATTGCGGCTCCTGCAGCTTTAATTCATTCAGTGTTGTTCAGAAGCTTCTGATAATAAGACCTAATTTATAATTAGGCTTTATCAGTGATCAGTTAATTTATAGAACCCTAATTCTCAGGAAGGTATTTCAGAGGCTTTGCTTATTATATTGTGGAGCTAATGCCCAGAGACAACCAAACAGCAATGATAGGATGGAAACAAATTTCAGGGTAATCCTGCTCCATAACTACTCTGGTTATTTACTTCAAGTGTCATGCAGCAACTGGAAAAATGTATGTCAGATCTGCAGGCAGCCAGGGACAAGGGTACTTATAGAATCATAGAATCATCCTGGTTGGAAGGGACCTTGAAGATCATCAAGTCCAACCATAACCCAAAGCCCCCCACCATCACCTAATTTACCCGTTCAGTGCTTAAATCACGTTGCTAAGCATTATATCTGTATTTCTTTTCAACACTTCCAGGGATGGTGACTCCACCACCTTTCTGGGCAGCTGTTCCACTGTCCAACCACCCTTTTGGTAAAGAAATTCTTCCTAATATCCAGTCTAAACCTCCCCTGGAGCAGCTTCAGGCCATTTCCTCTCATCCTGTCACTATTCACTTGGGAGAAGAGCCCAACTCCCACCTCCACCACTTTGTTCCAATGTGTCAGTACCAGGTGACCTCCCTGTGCCAACCAGCTGGTACCTCCTGGGGATCTCCAGGGCTCTGACATGTGCTGAGAAGTGAGTCCTACATAAGGGAAGGGAAGATGCTGGTAGGGAGAGATGCAGCCAGGGCTGGATGGTGAGAGTCATCACCCCCAAGTCTGAATCAACAGCCCACAGAGAACCACAGAAAGCTTCTCCTGGTCTGATGGCTCCAACACTGCCAGTCTGGATCAGTGTAAGCTCCTAAAAATTCCCAGCTGGTGAGATAGTTGGTGGAGCTGATTCCCTAGGTGAACAGTCACTGCTCTCTTCTGGCTCTTCAGGATGCATTTCCAAATGGTGCTGACCTTTTCTGCAACCGTGTCACACCACAAACCTTCCCACCAGCTCTCTCCCTGCTTTCAGACCTGTCCACCCAGGTATCTCACCCAGGTTTCTCACCCCAGGCAGCACTTTGCCCTCAGGTTTTTCCCTCCAAAAACTGGAAAAAAATTGAGGCAAACCCTTTCCCTCTGGGCCCTTCCAGGTCACATCCCTGTCCATCCATGCTTGTTTGCCTTCCCAGTGAAGCTCAATCCACACCTCTCCTTGCCACGTTTGCTTTCAGAGACCTGACAACTACCTTCAGATGAAGCCCAGGCCCTAACGAGCCCAGGCCCTAACGAGCCCAGCCTGCTGCCTTGCACTGCTGTGCTCTCCTTGGTTGACTGTCATTTCTCCAGCCCTTCAGCCCTCTGAGAGCTCCTCACCAACCAGTTTCAATTAAATTTCAATTAACATATCTGAGCAAAACGTTCCGTGCCACGAAGGCACCAGGAGGGCTGGATTAAAGCTGAACCAGGAGCAGCTCCCCCCTGGGGCACTTGCTTTGGGGACTGTGCAGTTGTATGAAAACCTCACGTTGTGCTGGAACCCGTGGTGGTTCCCCAGAGGGGCAGGCTGGGCTGGGCAGGTTTGTGAGCTGGGGGGCACTGAGAGGAGCCACCAGCCCAGCAGGGACCTCCTGGGCCAGCAGGACTGATGGCTGTTCCACCAGGCAGGGTCCTGCCCTCACCCCGGGGGTGCAGAGCCCTGCACAGCTCAGCTCTGGTCCACATCTTCCAGGACATCCCTCCAGCTCCTTCAGCCTTGTCTCACAGTTTCTGTTTGTTTTACTGAAACTCCCTTCGTGAAGGGAGATTTTATCAAGCCACACAGGGTCTCAGGTCCAGCTTTTCCCACAGCACTGAGCTCCCCAATGTCCTTCTCCCACCCACCACTCTCTGGCTCACCCCAGGGCAGCACCCTCAGCATTCCCACCCATGCCCAGCCGAGCAGGCAGAGGGGCCTCCTGCAGCACCCAGAGCTGATGAGGGGAGGAGGGGGAATGGATTAAAACTGGAAGAGGCATAGAGATAGTCCAGAATAACCCCAATCAGAACACACACAGTAGGGAACAGTTTAAAATGTTGGCAAATAGGGGCCACAGGGAGAGAGGAGAGTTGGAAAGGCTCTGAATGGGACTTTCTGACTGGTGGGCAGGCAGCTGAGCACAGCAGTGCCTTCAGGTGGTTCTGACTGGGCTTGGTCATGGATTTACCTCTACCAGTCTGGTGGTGTTTAAAATTTTACCTTCTGGAGATGCTGAAGGTTCTATCTGTGTGGCCGTAAGATTATAAGACCTCTGAAAAACAGGCTTCCTCTGGTTTCTTCCCTCTTCAAAAGGTTTGTTCCTAGAGACATCATCTTTTTATCAGGGGTTTATTGGCTACCCCCTCAGTGGCCACAGGAGGTGCTGAGGGACTGTCCTGGTCTATGGGTGAGCAATGATGGGATTTCCGGGCAAGCAGGTGGAGGCAGATGGTGATGGAAAGGGTGCTGTGGTGTGTGGAGGTGGAGAAGGGTCAGAGGAACCACCAAGGGGACAAAGCTTCAGCTGCCTCTTGTCATAACGTAGGTGACTTGGAATGTAACCCAACACTGGTGTCCCCACACAGCCATGTCCACCCAGCTCTTCCTTGTGCCTGTCCCAACAAGGTGGGATTTTGCTTTAGCTTAAACCAGTTTCCAAATGGCTAAAAATAAGCAAAGACAACTTGGTCCCACACTGGATGAAAGGTTCCACAGGCAGGACTTTCATCATGGGAAGATGTTGTTCCTAAGCCCCACAATGATCTGACTGGGTCTCATCAGCTTGACCCAGTTCAAAACCTGTTGGCATGTGCTCTGTTTGGGAAAAAAAGCCATCACAAAACGTGGTGCTCCAGCTGAGATCTGTGTAAACACAGACCTGCCAATTACTGCAGCTTAATGAGCTCCTGCTCATCTGCTGAGCTACAGGACTGGCCTTGTGTGTGCCCTCTTTGAAGCATAATGTCCTCTCATAAGCCACCCCAAGAGGCTTTAGGTAGGGATTCTTGTTTGAGCAAAGCTCCACAATGGCTGGTGCTGGGATTCTCAAGAATTAGGTGGTTGCTTTGCTAATATTTTCCTCCTGTCCTTGCCTCCAGTGGAGTCTCTACTGCACAGAGTAGCTCCAAACAACATCCCTGAGCTTTTATCTGCAGGTGACAAACAGAGGCATACAAGCTGGATTGGCAGGAACACAAAGAAGGCTTTCATCTCATCATTGCACCAGGCACTTACAGTAACTTCTCAAGGAAAAAAGAGATTATGCATCAACATTGTGAGCATAAAGACAATTTAAAAGGGATGTTAAGAAACTTCATGTCAGAAAAATATAGAACATCTGCAAACAGATGAGTATTCAGTAATAAGCTACATCAACAATCTTAGAGGAAAGAGCCTGTTTTCTTGCAGTGACAGGCCCATAGAATATCCTGGAGGGGATTTTCACAGGCTGAAGTGCTCTTTGTGGTCAGAAAAATGAGCTGGCAGCTTGCCATGCTTGGGGTTGTTTGGTGGGGTTTGTTTCACCTGCTGGAAGCTCTTTGCAGCCTCTCTCCAGCACATGGCTCAGCCTGCTCCACCCTGGGCAGTGGGAAGCTCTGCCCCAAGCCCACCACAGGGCTCTCCTACAAGGTTTCTAGACTTGACTTATCAGCCACTGTTTAGTTTTATGGCAGTTTATGGTTATTTTGGCACCAAGTTTTCAGCGAGGCGTGAGGGCTGTGCTAGGCTGTGCTCCCCTCAGGGTGACACAGTGACCAGTGCAGGAGCATGCATGGCACTGGTTGTTACTGGTTAATCCATAATGGCAGGGAATCTGAGTTTAAACAACAAGCTGGCTTAACTGGCTACTAGTCTATGAATGAATGGATAATTAATGGTAATACATGTTTATTCTCAGCTGTCAGTAAACACAAGTTACACTTCTGCTGGTGCCACTTTAGAGGTGCTTACATAGAATCATCCTGGTTGGAAGGGACCTTAAAGATCATCAAGTCCAACCATAACCCAAAGCCCCCCACCATCACCTAATTTACCCTTTCAGTGCTTAAATCACATTGCTAAGCATTATATCTGTATTTCTTTTCAACACTTCCAGGGATGGTGACTCCACCACCTCCCTGGGCAGCTGTTCCAGTGCCCAACCACTCTTCAGTACAGAAATTCTTCCTAATACCCAGTCTAAACCTCCCCTGGTGCAACTTCAGGCCATTTCCTCTGGTTCTGTCATTATTCACTTGGGACCAGAGCCCAACTCCCACCTCCCTGCAACCTCCTCAGCCTCTCCTCACAGGACTTGTTCTCCAGCCCTTTCACCAGGGAAGCACTGAGCTGGATCCCTGTGCTAACACAAACAGGGCCAGGCCTGCCAGGGTGACGTGGTGCCTGGATTCCTGGCTGTCTTCACCTCTTCAGGGCTCCATGCTCTTGCCTCTGCCAGCTGGATGCAGCCTGGGTGCCAGCTGGTGGGGTTTCTGACTTCTCTGAGATGTGCCTCCATTGAGCTCGTTGCTGCCTGCTGTGCCAACAGCCAGTGCAGAGCTGGCTCAGAGCTCCTCTGGGGGCTGGGGTGTCACCAGCAGGCTCACTGGAGACATCCTGAAGTGATCCAAGCCCCACTGCACAGGGCACTTTGCTGCCACCTGCACTGATGGCCATGTGCAAGTCCTTGGTGGGGTCAGCCAAATGGCTCTTGACTTTGCCATATCTTCTATTTGTGACACATTTTTTTCCAGTCCTGCCCTGCTCCTGCCCTGGTCCCAGCTGCCAGCCAGGACTGCCCTGCACTTTCTCCAGTTTTCCTGTTTCAGTTTCTCCTGTTTTTAACTCAGGGCAGCATAAATGTCCTGGCAAATGAGAACCTGGAGAAGCTGGTGGATTTGACCAGTGCTACATACAGCATTTGACCTCTCGAGCTGGAGGCCAGAGGGTGGGCACTGTCTCTGCTCCTCTGGTTTTAAGATGAAACCATGTGAGAGTTGGGTCTCAGTGCAGATTGGAGCTTGTCTCATCAAAGGGCCTGTCTGCAGTCCTGAGGGAGGTAGTTAAGTCCAAGATATATGCTCTTTGATACACTAAGTTTATGGTTGGAGTTGATGATCTTTGTCTCTTCCAACCCAAATGATTCTATGATTCCCACTGAAGGAGGCAGCCCCAGTGCTTGGTCTGTGAGCTCCTGCCAGTCCCAGCCCCAGAGCTCTGCACTGTGGGCATCTACCACAGCGTTGCAAAAACCCACTCTGAGCTCCAGGGGCTAAATTTCAAGCACTGCTTGTTGTCACAAGACCACGTGAGCAGCACATGCCCTGTTCCTGCAGAAGAAACCGAGCTACTCCGAGTGAAGCTCCTGCCACTTTCAGACACTTGTCACTCTGTTTGTCCCTTCCAGTACCACTCTGAGGGCAGAAAGACACATCTCACCTAGCTTGGCCTGCAGTGGGTTTGGGAGCCCTCCCACTGCCCCAGGGTCTAGCAGGGCTGGTTGATGGGCAGGAACCAGTGGCTGGGGAAGTGGCCACATTTTTCACCACTTGAACCATTTGCCAGTGAGCTCGTACCTTGCAAGGACAGGGAGAGCTGGAGGAGCAGCAACAGGGGGGCAGGACAACCCAAACCACCTGAACACAAGCTGCTTCCTGCATGAGTTGGCTCAGCAGAGAACAGAATTTCAACTGAAAGGTTTGAAACTGCAGTGGGCATGAAGGGTGTGGATGATCTGACTCACAGAAGATGCCTGGTGCTGTTTTAAGCACCTGGATGTTTGGCACTGGTTCCTTTTGACTACCCCAAACACCAGCAAGATGTTGCTTCTGAGGGTGACTGCATTCAGCACACTCTGCAGAAAGATCTCTGCACCATCTGCCATGGGCTGGCTCACTGTGCCCAGCCAGGGGACACTTACAGCCATGGAATCATAGAGTGTTTTGGTTGGAAAAGACCTTAAAGATCATCAACTCCAACCATTAACCCAGCACTGCCAAGGCCACCACTAAACCACATCTACATGGCTTCTAAATTCCTCCAGGGATGGGGAACTTCACTTGGGCAGCCTGTGTCAGGGCCTGAAAACCATTCTGAGGAAGAAATTGGTCCTACTATCCAATCTAAACCTCCCTTGGTGCAACTTGAGGCCATTTCCTCTGTTCCTATCACTTGTTCTTTGGGAGAAGAGCCCGACCCCCCCGGCTCCAACCTCCTCTCAGGCAGTTGTAGAGCAATAAGGACTTCCTGAGATTCACCCCCTCAAGATGTCTTCTGCTGATTTTCCAACCTTATTTGTCAAAATATCCACTCCTGTTTTTTTCCCTTAAGGGGGGGCTTTCCATGAGCTCAGGCTGCAATGAAGTGATGTGTTCCCTGGCCCAGGCAGGTCTGTGCCTTCCCAAGGACACAGAGCTCAGTGAGAAGCCAGGAGCTGTGCTTGTGCCCCCCGAGGGGTGGCAGGAGGGTGGGAAGCTCAGCAACAGCCACAGTGAAGCTGCACCTTTGCTTTGCACCATCTGACCCCCAGGTCTCCATCCTGACATGACAGTGGTGGCTCATGGGGCTTCTCTTGTGAGTGAGCCCTGGGAGACAGGGAGGCACATCAAAGGTCTTCTAGCAGAAGGGACTGGGGTAGGTGTGATGGAAGAGCAGTGTGTGCAGAAGAGGTGATGCTGAAATCATGTTGCTTGTGTTTGTGAAGGGGTTTGCTGACTTTTGACCACCTTGTGAGAATCTTTTCCACGCAGATGGCAGCTGATGTCCCTTGTGAAGCAGACTATTTGGTCTGCTTGGGAACCTAGACTGCTGAAAAGCCTTTTGTGGACCAGCTGGTCAACACATCTGGACCACAACCAGGAGTCTAGTTTGTAAAAGTCATCTGTCTCTAATTGGAGAGGATAGTTACAGACATAGGCACTGAAACATGGACATATTAACTTCTTCCTCCGTGTTAATTGTTGAGGTTCTTCCTTTTCAGACTGAAATGACACAGATGAAGATCTTAAGTACATGGTCCTTCCTGCCATCAACTGCCTTTCCCAAGTTTTGACTGAATTTCTACTTAATTAATCCAGCTTTGTCATTTAGGGGATGTTCCAGCAATAAGATATGACAAGGTGTGAATTATGGGGCAATAACTCATGCCTGGAGCATTGTCAGGCACGAGGCTGGAAGCAGAACACCAGGCATGCAACTCAGCCTGAATTATTGCACCATAATTCAAGCCCTGAGGAAACAATGAGGGACTCACCAGAGACTACCAGGATGAAAAAAAATAAATTTGGGTGAAATCTATTCATTTTACTGAGGTTGCTGGATTAAAAGGAAAAAATATGGTCTTTCCAACATTCCTGTCTGTCTGTCCCCGTGTTTTCTTTGCAGAGAAATCAGATGGGGAAAAAAAGAATCCCAGTTTAATGGGAAATGGGAGACAGGACCATCCGGGCTCCCTGCTCGTTCTTCCCTCTTCCTGGCTTTAAATATTCAGCACATGTCACTGGATCCTCAGGTACTTTGCCAGGTAGCAGGAAGCAGGAGCAGGGGCAGCTTCACCTGCCGGGGAACAAGGCAGAGCTCGGGAGGGAAGGGCACGCAGAGGGGAGCGGGTCACACCTGGTGCCACCTGAGGCAGAGGGCTGGTCACACGCGATGGGACGTGCTGTGTATGTCCTGCTGCGGCTGGAGATCCCCTGGCAGGAAAACCCCGAGCGCCTGCGGGAAGCGGGGCAGGGATTTGCAGCAGCAGGAGGGATGTCCCAGCTCCTGCCTCAGCTCAACCCTCTGCTGCATCTGGTGTCCAGCAGGGTAGGCAGCAGAGGCTCTGGAAAAGGGTTTGCTGAGTATTTTAGAGGCTGGTTTTGCAGCTTCCATGTAGTCAGGCCACAGAGGGTCACGCTTGTGAATTTTATTTTATTTTATTTTTTTTTAGTCTGAGAGAACAGCCCTCAGGTTTATTCAGCCCTTCCTAGAAAGATACTATGGTTAAAAACTAAAGCAGCCAATCTCACAGCCTCCTGTGAGAGGTCACCTGCCCCCAGGAGCCCCTAAGAACAACTCAGCTTTGCAATAGACAAGATCCAGCTTGATTCTCTTCAGAGTCTACAAATCCAAATGCCCTAACACATCCCTCTAGGATTTCTTCCATTGAACAAGGAGCCAAGTGCTCAGCTGCAAGGTGTGCTGCTCTCCCTGTGCCTCTGGATTTCTCCCTAGGGGTGTCTCCAAACCCTCCTGCAATGACAGACCTGGGACAGCCCTGACCAAGTGGGAACCCTCTTCTTCCCAGAGTTGGCTACCCCTGAAGCTGGGGCCACTGGTGATTCAGGGTTGGCTGCTGACTGGGGTGGACCTGGAGTGAAGGGCAACGTGAGGTTATCCAGGGCAAATTTTAAGTCATGATTTGGAGCTCTATTGCTCAGTCAGTATAGATCCCATTTTGAAATGTCTCATTTTGAAATGTCTCCAGGCTAATTGATTGCTGTTTCAGACAGTTATAGATTTTCAAATAATTACAATAATTATTTTTTGCCCAGCTATCTTCCTGTCCCTTCGCTCAGACAGACTGAACAGGTCTTGACAACATCTCCTTGTGGAGTCCCACACAAGAAGCTGATTTTTAGTATTTCCACTTGACAGCAGGACACTGAGACAGAGCAAGGCTTGAAGGCAGAGACCCACCTCTTACTCTGCCCCTGGGGGGACACAGGACCCACCATGATGTCCAACAGCAATGGAGCAAGGGAAGACCTCACCATAGGGCTGCCAAGGTGTGGTGCAATAATTATCATGAGTAGAAGTGGGTCACATGTTCATGTTGACTCCTTGGACATCCAGGACAGATACTCTGCAGGTTGGTATCCACTGGCTGTAGGAGGACACACCTTCTGGAAGCTGGAGAGCCCAGACACACTTGTCACCTCCCAGGACCTCATGTGTCCCTGCCCATGTTAGGACAGAAAGCTTCAACAGATGTACTGTGGCCTTCAAGACTGCAGGAGATACCAGCTCTTCTCCAGCCCTGGTTCTGCTGTTAGCAAAGGACTCCCTGTAAAAGGGAGTATTATGGATTTATTTATCATTTCACTTACAGCATCACTCAAATATGCCAAACAGGCACAGGAATTCTTTCCCAGGATCCCCACAGGTATGAGTCACAATCTCAGCTCCAAAGAAAAAGACAATGTCTTTTTTTCAGTCTAAGTAAGAGGAAATAATAATGGACAGAGATACAATGACAATGTTGATTTAAAAGTCAGTTGTATTCAATAAGATTGATTTTTTAAATCACCAGTTTTCATTATTCTTCTCAAAGTCCTGAATTACCCTGACTGATCAGAAACATTTCAAAGCATCTTTACAACTTGACACACTACAGCTGGGCTGGATGGGACTCTTATCCTGGTGGGGACCCAGTTTTGCAGCTCTTTCATTCATGGCCACAGGTTGGTGCTTTCCTGGCACTGCATGGGGAGAAGTCAGAGGGTCTTATGAAGGGTGGGAGGATCTTCTTCACAAGAAGAATAGCAGGGGTCATGAGCATATTCAAGTAAGGTAGGAAGGAATACAAAGAGAAGAATTATTTGTGGTATCCAAAGAAGAACAACCAAACTGGTGAAGGGTCTAGAGAACAAGTCCTGTGAGGAGAGGCTGAGGGAACTGGGATTGCTCAGTTTGGAGAAGAAGAGGCTGAGGGGAGACCTTGTAGCTCTGTACAATTACCTGAGAGGAGGTTGCAGGGAGGTGGGAGTTGGGCTCTGGTCCCAAGTGAATAATGACAGAACCAGAGGAAATGGCCTGAAGCTGCACCAGGGGAGGGGTAGACTGGGGATTAGGAAGAATTTCTGTACTGAAGAGTGGTTGGGCACTGGAACAGCTGCCCAGAGAGGTGGTGGAGTCACCATCCCTGGAGGTGCTGAACAAGTATGTGGACATGGCACTTCAGGGCATGGTCTAGTGGGCATGATGGTGTTTTTTTTCTGGGTTGGTGGTTGGACTGAGTGATCTTAGAGGTCTTTTCCAACTGTGATGATTCTGTGACTCTGTGATCTTCTCTGGCTCTAGAGGAGAGGAAGCAGCGATTCCAGCTGTGTGGCTGAGCAATAAGATGTGGATGGTGTGAGGTGCTAAGGAACATTGTGGGGAAGGCTGGTGGTGCCTGGCACGTGCCATCCCATTGCTGGGAGCACCTGCCCATAGGGCAGCAAAGGAAAACTTCCCCTTTTCCACGGGACACTATTGTGGGAGGTGACTGCTGGGGACCTCCTGCAGGCAGTAATAAAACATCAGTGGCACCTCTAAAAATTATAGATGATAATTTTCTAACACAAAAGAGATGGCACCTAATGTGAGGTAATTCTATTTTAGATCTTATTATGATGGATAAAGATGAATTGATCACTGAACTAGAAATTGGTGGTTGCCTAGAGACCGGTGATCATGACCTGATTACATTAATTATAGGATAATAAAAGACAGTCCCGACCAGTAATATATACCTGGTGCATCTCCCTGGATCTGTGGAGCTGAATAAAGACAGGAGTGAAACTCACTGGGAAGAAAAATTAAAAAGTAAGTGTGAATCAGTGAAAAATGCAAAGTTCCCACTAGGAGTTCACAGCCTGGTTAAAAAGTTAGATTTCCACTATCATTTAAAAAGAATGGGGTTTGATTTTGAGGCCTTTCTTGCTGAAAATGAAAGCAGCAATTAGAAAAAGAAACAGCATATAATTAAATGGGGGAAAAAACCCAACTCAAACCAAACCAAAACTAGAAATCAAAACATAACATTTCTAAGTGGTAGAAAATTGATAAGGGGAGGCAAATGCATGAAAGAAAAATCTGGCTGATGAGTTAGAGATAACAGGAGCTGCTATTATCAAGAAAATAACCCTAATTGTGGTATATACTTGAAAAAGATGATAAAAATGATAAAATTAGATCAGGAAATTAATGACAGTGACACAGAGAAGATCCAAAAATGCCCGAGTGTCATTATCTTGGTCAAGCAGCTCCTCAGCTCCTCAGGGCATTGGAGGGAGCTGAACTTTAGAGTCTGCAGAAGAATTTCTGGCTTCAGGTCCGTGTGGCCCCCGGTGCCCGGGGCTGCAGTGTGACCCTTCCCAGGCACAGACCCCTGGGGCACCTCGAGCACGGGGGGGCAGCCCCAGACCCTGGGTCAGCTCAGGGAGCTGGGTCTGGGGGGCTCAGCCCTAAGGAGCAGAGCAGCCCCCTCTGGGAGCAGCCCAGGGCCGGGGAGGGGGGTCTGGGCTGGGCACAAAGAGTTTCCCTGGCTCTGGAATGGAAACCCGAGGTTTCCAGAATGCCAAAAAGGTAATTTAAATGTTAAAACATTTGTGATTACATAAATTGCATGTATTATTCCAATTGAATTGTAGTGGGATTAATCTGACCTTAATAGAATACTACTAATAATTTATATTATTATATTTAATAATATTAATTCTAGTTAATTTTTTTTCCATTTACTTTGTTCATTTAAGGGCAGCTCCACTGAGCTCTGGAGCATTTAGCTCTTGGTGTGTGGCAGTCACTTATCATTTGCACAAGTGGGGATTCCACTAGGCAATTTTCAGAGAAATAAAGATCATCTTTCAGTGAAAGGAACTTTAAAAAAATTATAGTATTAAATGAGTGGATATTAATGTGTCATATTTAGAATATAAAACAACCCATAATCTGTTCTGAAGTCTCTTCCAACCTAAACATATACTTTTTTCCTTCTAGAGGGATCTTTTATTCTGCTGTTTAACTTGTTAGGAACTACGATTCTAAGTGTTAAAATAAAATTGTTGGGATCATCATGTCAGGGAAATAAAACCCCTGGCAGTATGATAGTGCCTCCTGAGCAGAGCATCACACTTTGTTGGTGATGAATTGGAGCTGCACATTCCATTAAAATTTATATCACAAGCCAAGGGATGAAGCATTCTTTCATTAAGTATCTTGAAATTTCACCAACCTAATGAAGCTGTCAAAATTCTATTAATAAAGCACTGGAAATATTTATTTGTTTGTTTGTGAGGATGTGTTTGCCATTATTTAATGTTGTATTTGCAATTTGTTAATTTACGAGCAGGGACTCGGCAGCGCAGCAGGGGGATGAACACCCAGCCTGGGAGAGGGGCTGGCAGGGAGGGACTCCTGGCTCAGCAAGGAACTAGAGGGTCTCACATGGTCAAGGAGCTGCTCCCCCAGCCCCTGTTCCTGGTGAGGGCCACAAATCCCTCCTTGCTGCCAGAGCACGGGGGCTCGGGGCGGGAATGTGGTTGCCAGGATTCAAGCCCAAGCCCAGCACGGTTGTGTCAGGGAGCAGAGCTACCTGCTGCCACTTCATTTTTAAAATGCAGTTTTAAATTTGCCCTTTTCTGACTTGCTCGATTGTACCTTTTTTCTTTTCCCTCTGTTCATCTCTGAGGGGGAGCAAACTTCAGTGAGAGCTGAGTGCTGCCTGATGGCTCGTGCTGCAGCGAGGGCAGGGCAGGGCAAGGACACTGGGGAAGGGCCTGGAGAATCAATCTGATGAAGAAGGCTTGCAGGAACTGGGAATGTTTAGTGTGAGGAAGAGGAGGCTGAAGGGAGACCTCATCAGTCTCTACAACTGCCTGAAAGGTCATTGCAGAGAGGTTGGTGCTGGTCTCTTCTCTCAGGTGATCAGTGACAGAACAAGAGGGAAGGGCTTCAAGCTGCACCAGGGCAGGGTCAGACTGGACATTGGGAACAATTTTCACAGCAAGAGTGGTCAGACCCTGGAACAGGCTGCCCAGGGAGTCCTGAAGAAATTGGCAGATGTAGCTGCTAAACCACTGTCCATGATATTTGAAAAGCCGTGGCAGTCAGGGGAAGTCCCTGGTGACTGGAAGAAAGGACACGTTACGCCCATATTTAAAAAGGGTAGAAAGGAGGACCCTGGGAATTACTGACCTATCAGCCTCACCTCTGTGCCTGGGAAGATCACGGAACAGATCCTCCTAGAAGACATGTTAAGGCACGTGGAGGACAAGGAGGTGATCCAGGACAGCCAGCAGGGCTTTACCAGGAGCAAATCCTGGCTGACCAACATAGTGGCTCTCTACAATGAAGTGGCTACGTCAGTCAGCCAGAGAAAAACAGTGGATGTCACCTGTCTGGACTTCTGCAAGGCCTTTGACATGGTCCCCCACAACTTCCTTCTCACTAAATTGGAGAGATATGAGTTTGACTGTTCAGAGGATAAGGAACTGGCTGGATGGTCGTGTCCAGAGGGCAGGGGTCAACGGCTCTGAGTCCAGATGGAAAACAGTGACAAGTGGTGTCTCTCAGGGGTCAGTGCTGGGCCCAGTGTTGCTTAATATCTTCATTAACTGTATTGACTGTGGCATTAAGAGCACCCTCAGCAATTTGCTGATGACACCAAGGTGGGTGGTGTGGTCAATATGCCAGAGGGACGAGATGCCATCCTGAGGGACCCGGAGAAGCTGGAAAAGTGGGCCCAGGTGAACCTCATGAGGTCCAACAAGGCCACGTGCAGGGTCCTGCACCTGGGCTGAGGTAACCCAAGATAAGAACACAGGCTGGGGGAGGGCACACTTGAGAGCAGCCCTGTGGAAAAGGACCTGGGGGTCCTAGTGGACCAAAAGCTGGACATGAGCCACCAAGGTGCAGCTGCAGCCCAGGCGGCCAACTCCATCCTGGGCTGTATCAAAAGAAGTGTGGTCAGCAGATCAAGAGGTGATTCTACCCCTCTCTGCCCTGGTGAGACCTCACCTGGAATACTGCACCCAGCTCTGGTGCCCTCAGCACAAGAAAGATGTGGAGCTGTTGGAACGTGTCCAGAGAAGGGCCACAAAAATGACCCGAGGGCTGGAGCAGCTCTGATGAGCACAGGCTGAGGGAGCTGGGGTGTTCAGTCTGGGGAAGAGAAGGCTCCGGGGGGACCTCATCGTGGCCTTCCAGCACCTGAAGGGGCTACAGAAAAGCTGGGGAGGGTCTTTTTAGAGGGGCTTGCAGTGAGAGGATGATGGGTAATAGTTTTAAGCTGAAAAGAGAGAGATTTAGGTTAGAGATCAGGTGTAAAATCTTCATTGTAAAGGTGTGCCCAGGGATGTTGTGGGGGCTCCATCCCTGGAGGTGTTGAAGGGCAGGTTGGATGGGGCTCTGAGCAGCCTGTTCTAGTGGGAGGTGTCCCTGCCCATGCAGGAGGGTTGGAACTTTAAGGTCCCTTCCAATTCCAAACATTCTGTGATTCTGTGGTTGAGTCACCATCCCTGGGTGTGTTCAAGGGTCATTTGGATGTGGTGTTGGTGGATGTGGTTTAGGGGAGAACTTTGGAGATGGTTGGACTCGGTGATCCCAAGGGTCTTTTCCAACGTGAATGGTTCTATGATTCCATGATACCACTGTTAGATCCCAAGCTTCACCAAGTGCCATCTGGCAAGGACCCAGGATTTTCTGCCAGCTGCACAACTGGATTGGGCACAGCCCAGACTTACCTGAGGTGGCTCAGCAGCTGTGGTGGGATGATAAATGACAATATGTTATGTTTTGGTGAGGCTCTTTGTCTTGAATAAGCCCATGGACTTTTTATGGGCTGTTCTCAGAGGTGATGCTGTCTGCAGCACAAAGGCACTGGTGTGCACCTGGGGTGGACGTGTTACTGAGGCACAGGGAAGCTGTGAGTGGATGGTTTGGAGCACCCCAAATGAGGGGTAATAAAACCAATTATACCAGTTCAGTCATGTAATTAGTATATTTTATTTGTGATGGTAAAAAATAGCCTGGAAATCTTTCACTTCTTCAACTGCCCATGCCATGGCTCACACTATGCCCTAACTAGGGTGTTATAATGACTTTAAAAGACAGGTCAGTGGGAGGTGTCCCTGCCCATGCAGGGGGTTGGAACTCAATGATTTTTAAGGTCCCTTCCAACTCAAACCATTCTGTGCTTCTGTGATTCTTCAAACCAATGTTTACGGCCTGACTCTCTCATGTCTCTGGCTGCTTCATGTTGCACCAGAGCAGCCACAAACCTCCTGAGATGGTTCCTCTGCGCAGCTTCACTCTGGAAGAGCAACATGGACACCTCAGCAAGGAGTTGGAATAGTATCTCCTAATAAGTTAAACAGCAGAGTAAAAGGTCCCTCCAGAAAGAAAAAAGTATATGTTTAGGTGGAAAGACTTCAGAACAGATGATGGGTTTGGAAACTGAAGGATAACCTTGCAAACCAGCTTTGCTTAATACACTTTCAGCTATGAAGTATCATCTTGTAAGGGAACACTCACTGTAAAATAAATTCTCTGAGTGAAATTTATATGCAAGATTTCAGTGAGTATTAATTACACGGGAAGGTTGCAGGGTCTGCATTAGTCTGTTAATAGGATCTTGGGGAAAAAAAAGACAGGTCTGACACAATGCATTAGATTTGTTAAAGGACCGGTGTTTAATTAGTTTTAACTGATAAGTTAATTAATGAATTTGCAAATACATATCCAGGACATGTATTCCATGTTCAAAAAGTAGATGCTGGGATTTTGCAGGGAATATTCTTTAGCAGAGAGATTGTGTGCCTGCTTTAAGTGCAAAATCCAACACAGCCATAACTATGGATCCCTAAATAGTAATTTCCATAATTACACAATTAAAGCAGAAAGACTCGATTTAAGGCATTCAAATATTCTTAATTCTGCTCTGCCACGACACTGTGAAGAAGAGACAGATGAATCTGATGATGGGCCCAGAAAGCTACAATTCCTCTCAGTCCATGGTCGTGTGTTATGGCAGAGCAGAGTCAGGATCTCCTCGGTGAGCTGCCTGCACTTCTGTTAAGTACAACTTTGACTTTCAATTTCTCTTTCTATACATGGGGATAACTGCAAAACACTTTAATTTATCCCAAAATAGTGATGATACATCTCTCAGTATAAACACCTCCTTAACATACCATCTCTCTAGGAATATCAACACCACATAGAATTTTTCAATTAAAACATAAACTCAACCTTCTCTGTCTGAGGAACATTTTGTTATCTTTTTCTAAGCTTACAGCACCTGATGTGTGGATAAAAAAATCTGTTTTTTGGGGATTTTCAGCTAAATCTATTATTTAAATCCCATTTATTAAGGTTCTTTGCTTCGGTGTCCAAATTTTCTTGGACACCTTTTTCCTGCCAAATACAGTCCTTGGTGCGAGGCACATCCTGAGCTGTACCCCAAGCACACAGCCCTGCTGCCTCTGCAGCCACCAGCCCTGGGCATCTGAACATTGCCCGAGGCTGTCACCCAGGCTGGTCACCCATCCATGCCATGGGATGTTCTCCTGCAGTCCAGCACTTACTTCCTGGACAAGACAGAGGTGCTCAAGCTCTGCTCACAGCTCTAGCACCTGAATGTTGCCTCCAGTGCAGCCCCTGGGAGGGCAGATGGGCTCCAAGCATCCTCTCCCATCAAGGTAGCTGGCCAAGGACTTTTGGCTGCCACCCCATCTGGTGAACCCGGAGCGGGACCTGCTGCCACTGCACCTCCAGATAAAGGCAGGAGAGAGTCCCATGTTGGAAGATGGCCATTGCATTATTTGTTGGAGGCAGAAGGAAGCACTTTCCTGTAGCAATAAACCTCTCACCATCAGCAGAAATGTGTTGTACAGTCATTAAGGAGCAGGTAAGAGGTGGCTCACAGCTTGGGATTTTATTGCTTTGCAGCTTGCTCTGGAGAGTGTTGTGTTTATACAATCCTAATGCTTTAAACCCCAAAGCTTTCTTTTTTAATATAGGTAAAATACACACTCACATGCTTATAAATGTTCCCATGCCCTCAAGTTTGCTTCTGAAATTTGGCTGCATCCTGAGACGTGCACAGCTCCAGCCTCTCCACAAAACCACTCGGAGCAGGGGGCTAAAAGCCATTGGCTCTGCAGCCAGGCTATGGCTTTGGTCAGCATCTCTCCAGGACAGGGGTTTATGGTCATTACCCACATGGAGCCAATCCTTACAGCTTCAGTCTCTGAAGAGGCTTTGATGCAAATGAAGAATCTGTTAATCATCCTGCAGGGTATTGCACCTAAACCCCTATGGGCTTGGGGCTCCTGTTCCACATGGATGGTTATTCATGGCATTACTGGCATCTGCCCTCTGCAGAGAGCACCAGCCCGTGCTGGATGGAGGATCATCACAGACTCCACAGAGGGACCAACAGACACTGACAGCAAGAGCTTGGATCAGACACCATCCCAGCAGAGGGGGGATGAGAAGGATCACAGCTAGAAAAGGAAGAAGCAGTTTGGTGCTGACAAGGACAAATACAATCCAACACTTCCTTTTATATAACCATTGGCAAACATTTCTGAAGAGCTTTAATGCCTCTGGGTGAAGCAAACAGGCAGCGCCGGGGTCAGGAAGAGTGAAGTGGGGTTTTTTGAAATGATTTTTATTTTTTTGCTGGTCTCGCAAATCTCTTTGCAGATAGTGGTGATTATAAATAGTCTTTTGTCATTTCCTGGTTGTGGTTTGCCGACTCTGCCTTATTTCTGGCAGCAGACAAGAGGCATGCAGCATCTCGCCCCAGCGCGGGGCTGGACGTCACGGAGCAGACAGGGCTTCAGGCAGGGAAACACAGGGACCCCCCAGGCCCCACCAGGGTAACCTGCAGGTGAGAAACCTCTGCGGTGGGATTAAGGGCATCATGAGCTCTAGATTCACCTCAGCAGGCTGCTATCAGTGATTTCCTCCTCCAGACGACTGAGCATGTGCCCCATGAAGAGGCTCCTTGCTGGGAGCAGCACAGGTGCCCTTATGCAGAACCTGCTCACCTGGCCGGGCTTCTCCTACAGCCTGTCCTGGCTTTATCCTTGGCTGCACTTTTGTTACATAGAGTTAGTTGTGCTCTGAAACATGGTTTCCAGGGGCTAAGAGGCATCTCCCTGTGACTTGTTCACCCAACAACTTTTTCCTGTGAGCAACATCCCTAGCACAGTATCATAGCATCACAGAATCCCAGACTGGTTTGGGTTAGAAGGGACCTTAAAGATCATCCAGTCCCACCCCTGCATGGGCAGGGACACCTCCCACCAGCCCAGGCTGCTCCAAGCCCCATCCAATCTGCCCTTGAACACTTCCAGGGATGGGGCTTCCACAGCTTCCCTGGACAATCTGTTCCAGTGTCTCACCACTCTTACAGTGAATAATTTTTCCTGGAGCCTTCTCTACTCCAGGCTGAACACCCGAACCCTCCCAGCCTGTCTCCAGAGCAGAGCTGCTCCAGCCCTTGGATCACCTCTGTGGCCTCCTCTGGACTCCCTCCAAAAGCTGCATGTCCTTCTTGTGTTGTAGCTCCAGCAGAAGCCACAGCAGGCTCCCCAGGTGCTCCATCAGCTCATGGTGGATGCTGTGTGGGCTGCAACTCTCATACAGACCAGGAGCTGTTGGTGCCTCAGACACATGCTGGGGTGATCCATGCCCACAGCACACCTAAAGATTGCCCAGCTTGCAGAACCAGCCCTTGTAATCTAAGTGTATTAAGACAATCTTTAATCACATTATCACATTGGTTTATTGCAGCTGGGACCCCACCTCCTCCAGCACATGGGAGGTGGGTTCCCACCAAGAATTTACTCCTGGTTCCTAGCAAGATGGCATTCCCAATCTGCACTGGCTACAGAGATTCCTTGGGAACGGGGAAGCATTGCTGCTGCTCCATTTTACAGGCAGGAAAGCAGAGGGAAGCCAGTGAGTTACCTGTGACACGCCTGGTGCCACACAGATGCCAAGGTCCCAGGGGGAATTCAAGGCTTCCAGGCTGTGGAGGTGTGAGCACCAGGAACTGGAGTAAGGAGAGAAAAGAGATTGATCACTATTGGAAAGTCAGGGGGAAGATCTGCTGCCTGGAAGGGGCCCGTCAGGAGTTACCCAATGAAGGTCTGAAGGGACTAAAAAAGTACGGATACGGGTTTTCAGCTCCAGGCTCTGATCAGAGGGAACTGTGGGGAGATAAAGCAAAAACTTTGTACCATTCAGGACAGAATGCTACTGGAGTGGCAGGGCAGAGCTGAAACATCTGGCCCTAACACACTGGAGAAAAGGCCACCTCATCGTGAGAGACTTCAGCCTGAGAGACACGA
>NW_009952709.1:334297-336152 GCF_000747805.2 Chaetura pelagica | reverse complement strand
GCTGCCAGGATTCAAACATCCTTGGAATTCCTTAGACCTAATCAATAGATCTTTCCTAACTCAATATGCCTCTACTTGTAGAGTTGGACCTCACCTGCCTCTGGGCAGAAGGGATCACCATGTGATGGTATTTGTTACACATAAAGAGCATGAAGTCCCTGCTCAGTGGCTCAAACAAGTGCTGGTTTGGGAGGGCTGGTTTCACAAAGCCAAGACCAACCAGCAGCCAGTTCCCTTGGGAGGAAAGCTTCACGCTCCAACATCTGAGCAAGAACTGGCAACTCTCTCCTGCAGGGTCCCAGCCCCACCACCCAGCATGACAGCCAAAGCAAACTGCAAGGCCACTGAAATAACACATATGAAAAAGAGGACTTGGTTGGTGGGTCTGGCACTTTCTTGGTTGCTGCTCAATTCTTGCATCCATGCTGTGCCCGTGATCAGAAGAAATGGGAGAAGGTTTGGACTGAGGAAGCTTAGAGAGCTCAAACACTGCCCTTCCAGAGGGAAGGCAGACCCCAAAAGAAGGCAAAGGGATGATTTACCTACATGGCTCATGGAAATGGAGGCTCTTCCACATGATAAAAGCACCAGATGGGAGCAAACAGGGGTAGGGTCCAAGCACATCGTGGTTTTGTCTGCCAGCAGCGGCGGTGAGGAAGGGCTGGCCGAGGCACCAGGAGCTGTGATGGACTCTCCATAGCTGAAGACACTTAACATCATGCAGTGATTGAAACAGGCCCTTAGACCTCAGGGCATGCAGAGGGGTGGAGATCTTTGCTCTCTGAGCTTTGAGGGCAGCAAGCAGCTTTCCCAAAGGCTGTTGGGGCATCTCAGTATGCCTCCTCCTCCTGCAAACTCCATGCCAGAGCGGCCCTTTTCCCCTAAACCTTCCTCAAACTACACGATTTGTTCAAGACCCTATTTTGCTCTAATCTGGTCCACAGGGGATTCTTTTCTGGCTCCTCTTCACGCCGACACTGGGGGTGAAAGAGCCTCACGAGTGGTTTTTGCCTCTTGACTTCCCACATCCCTTCTCAGCTCATTCGGAAAACATCTTCCCTTGCCCAACATCTCCACCAATTCCCCTGCCCCTTTGTTTTTATTTAGCTCTGTAATTACACTATCTGACCGTTCAGCATTTTGGAATGAAATCTGCACGAAAGATATCAAGAAAAATAAATGTGTGTTTTGCAATGTCTTTGCAGCTATCTTTAGTCTGGGCAAAAAGAGCAAAATCACTGCCAGACTCTCCACAAATTTCAAGCTTTGTGGAGCTCTTGGGAAAGGGGGTTTAATGGACCAGGGCAGGGAAATCCATGAGTTCAGATGATTGTTATATTAATACTATTAACAACTATTTTTACTGGTGCTTCAAAAGGCAGAAGAACACGGCAGGTATGGACGAGTTGTCATTATGCTTCTGGTTAATGCTGTGCTGGAAGGGGCCTGTCAGTAGTTACCCAGTGAAGGTCTGAAGGGACTGAAGAAGTAAGGATACGGGTTTTCAGCTCCAGGGGAAGCAAAGCAGTGCTTGATTTTCTTTTTCTTGTCTTTCTTTTTTTGGAGGGAACCAGCAGAGCTGCCCGGGCAGCTCGAGGGGTGTGAGCACGTGCCGAGCTCTCTGCAGAGGGAGGTGGTGACGGGACGAGTTTCCCACGAGGACGGGAACAGACTTTCCCCCCCGTTTCGTCTCGTGACGAAACAGCTCTGAACCGCGGTGGGGAGCAAGGTGGGGGCTCGAGGGGGACAGGGGGTGATTCCAAGGACGGGTGCGCAGCGGGGGGCACAGGAAGGGGCGCGGAACCGGGAGCGATGCTGCCCTGACCCTCCCGCTGCTCCCGCCCGTTCCCTCGCC
>NW_009952709.1:329587-333267 GCF_000747805.2 Chaetura pelagica | reverse complement strand
GTTCAAGGTTTGGGCTGTTTTTTGGTTTTTTTGTTTTTTTTTTCCTTTAAATTTTTTTTTTTCCATTAAAACGACGCCACCTAGAGGAGAGTATTTCGTAAATAAATAAATAAATAAAAAATTAAAATTGGGAAAAAAAAAAAAGAAAAAGGAAAAAAAAAAAAACCAAACCCCAGAGAAGCAATTTTCTGCTGTTTCTTCATTTCCAGAAAGTTGGGGGCTCAGGGGCCGCTCCCCCCCCGGGCCCCTCCAAGGGCGTTTTTCTCCCGTTTGGAGGCAAAAAAGCAGCTGAGACGTAAATGAAAAATTGAGCCGGAATTTGAATGAATTCGGGATCCCCCCCCGGTTTGTGGGGCGCTCGGGGGGGCAGCGGCTCAAGTTGGAGCCAGAAAATGATGAGTTTGGGAAAGTGGGAGAATCGCTGTTCCGGAGCAATTAGGAATTGTACTTCATTGTAATTTTGAACTTGCGCTGTGCCAAAACTGCCGGGCTTTTTGGGGCTGGTTTTTTGTTCTGGTTTGGTTTTTTTTTTTTTCTTTTTTTTCCTTTTTTTTTTTTTCCCCCCCCCCTTTTCCTGCAGTGCTTAAAGTTATTTGTTTCCAACGAGGAGTTTTGCAGGAAAATTAAAGCGTTGAAAATTTGCTGTGGACACACCCAATTTTTTTTATTTTTTATTTTTTTATTTTATGTTTTGTTTTTTGGTGATTTTGGATTTCATGCAAAACTGCTCTTAAACAATGAGGTTCTAAACACAGCCCAGGAAAACACGAGGACAAGCAACATTGAATAGTCGAATGTCAGTTTTATTTTCGAATTTCTTGGCTTTTCTGATGGTTTCTCCTGGCATAATTAAAACATAGTTTCCAGCATTTAATTTCCTACTTCTTTTGTAAAGAAAAAAAATATTTCCCTGGTAGGGCTTTTAGGGTGGTTTTTTTTCCCCCTTCTTTTTTAAAACATTCCCTGTAACAACTCCAGATACCATGGAACATACAAATCTAGTATTTACCCAGGGTTGTGATGGTGTTATGAATATGCATAATTCACAATATTGTGAAGAAAAGAATTGCAGATTTAGTGATTTTGATTTATTTTTTTTTTTCTAAACCTGTAAAATCAAAGTGCTTTGAAAGGACCCGGCCATGATATTTTTCACAATTTCAGAATCCTTTTTCCCTTTTGCTCTTCCTCTGAATCCTTCCTGGAGTCGGAATTTAAAATATTTTTTTAAATTTTTATTTTTTTTTTAAATTTTGTGGTGGTGGTTTCATTATTATTTTTTTTTTTAAACAATGCTGTTTTGTGCCTGTTATTTTGCTGTAACGGGGAGCCTGGGAGTTCTGGACTGTGCACACACTGGTTTATTATTGTAGGGTTGCCCTTGAATACTGGGGTCTTGGTATTGATCTTTTTAAAAATAAATAACAAAAGAGCACTGGAACATGCATTGTTTGAAGGAAAAAAAAAGCAATATAGGAGCGATACAGAACGGCCTTTCCACCCAAAAGTGGGGGAGGGAGAGGGAAGGAAAGATTAGGTCAACATTGAGTTTTACCAACCTTGACACAGTCTCCTCTCTAAAATGGGGACAAAATAGCAAGATGGCTGGCTCCACAGCTGCAGCACTTTGGGTTGGGTTTGGGGGGTTTGGTTTGTTTTTTTTGGTGTTTGCTTTGTGGTGTTGTTGTTTTTTTTAAAAAAAAGGCATTTTAAATTTTGAACTCAAAAAAAAAGTGAGTTCCTGGATCTGCCAGACACCCACCTGCAAATGCTGAAATCCAGGCACTGAAAAAAAACCAACAAAACAAATTAAATTTCAATCTGGAATGAAATTTTAAAATCTGAATCTCAAATCCCTGAAAAGTTTTTTTTTTTTTTTGTCTGTGTGTGTTGGTTTTTTTTTAGGTTTTTTTTCTGTTTAGATTTTTATTTCACTGTAACTTGATACTTACTTGAAATTAGGCAGGAGTGGCTGGTGAATTCAGTGTTCTGGGGCTGTTTTTCACCCCCCTTTATATGTTTCATGTTTTGGGTTGCTCAGGTTGGGGGGGCAATGGAAAAAAATTGCAAAGCAGAATAACTCTTGGGTGGAGGAGAAAATACTCTGAAATGTCAACTTCATATTTTTATTTTTGTATTTATTTCCCCCCCCCTCACCCCTCCCCTCCTAAAGGACCCACCCTCTTCCTGAACCTCTTCCTGACACCAGCACCAAGGTGGCAGAGCAGCAATGGTGCAGTTAGAGCAGGGTGGCACCTGGGGGTAAAAATTACATGCAATGTTAAAAATTAAAATTAAACAATCCCGGGGAAGATTTTATTCATGGTTTCATCCAGGAAGCTTTAACCTGGTGCCTTTTCCATATTCTTATATGCCTGGAATTCCCTTCCTTGAGCTGCACCCCGTATCTTTAACTTCATGATTATGCCCAAATAAGCTGTTTAGCTGTAATTTAATTTTTTTTTTTTAAATTTTTTTTAAGGTTTCATACATTTTTTTTCAAATAGAGATTTTTTTTTTCTGGGTGCTGCTTTTTCTCTGCCTGGCTTCACACCCTTGCCCTGAGATCTGGGGAGCAGCCCTGTGGCTGCGCTTGGCAATGGGGACACACCTTGATGGGCCCTGCATTTTAATTACCAGTAATGCCAGATATTCCATTTGGAGTCACGGTGGCACCAGTTTCCAGTTGCATCTTTGAAGTTTATCATGCCGTCCTAAAATAGAGGAGCTGGAACAGGGAAGGCCCCAGTTTGGTTCTGGTTTGACCTGTTTTCAGCTGCGGTGGGAATAAGTGGATTTTCTGACGCTGTTGGGCAGGGTCTGCTCTGCAGAGGTGGGAATGAGGATGGGAATGGGAATGCACTGCCATGGCACTGGGCTGCAACTTGTGGGGATGCTGTCACACCCACCGTGCCTACCACCACCTTGCCAGGTTTAACTCTGTGTTTATCAGTTTCTCTTAAACAACGGCTTCCATTATATGTTCAGTGGTGATGAAAAGCGACGCTGGAGGTTGCGATGGGTTTCTGAACCTCACCTTCCTGAGTGCCCGTGTCCTGCCAGGAGAAACCTCCTCTGCCTTGAAAAATATCTCATAATTTTTCATCTTAGTCTTTGAGAAAGATTTAATTTGTTTTTCCCTTTTTGATTCTTTTTTTTTCCTGGAAGGTCGATCAATATTTATCATATTAGAAATTGCTGTTTGGCAGCCTGGGAGGGGGGAGGGGCAAGAAGGGAGCCCAGCAAAGCGATACCAACGGGTTTCTTGTGACATAACTGAGATGGCTGTTTGAAAAAAAGAAAAATTTCAAGTACCTCGTCCTCGGTGCTGGATGAAAACAGACATGATATTACTAAAGCAGCAGATACCATTTACACCAGCCCCGTATGAAACCTCCCCGCAGCATTCACGTAACTCCAGAATCATTTAAATCTAGATCACTGCCATCATGCAACGCCGGGAATAGTTCAGTTCACGGGGGCAGTCACGTGGCCCCGGTGATGCACAGTCAAGTTTGCAATTATGCAAGTGCAGTACTGAAATTAGGGTTCTAAAAATTAGATTAATTTAATTTTTTAATTACTTTTTTTTCCTCGGCGGGGGGCTGGGTTGAAACCTGCCAACAGGCAGGTACAGACCCGGCGTGTGCACCCGCCTCGCCGGCTGCTTTTGGAGAGTT
>NW_009952709.1:316848-329493 GCF_000747805.2 Chaetura pelagica | reverse complement strand
CCCACAGCCCAGATCCCCATGGCTCAGCCCCACAGCCCAGATCCCCGTGGCACAGCCCCACAGCCCCCATCCCCATGGCACAGCCCCACAGCCCAGATGCCCATGGCTCAGGCCCCCACAGCCCAGATCCCCATGGCTCAGCCCCCCACAGCCCAACTCTCCTTGGCACAGCCCCACAGCACAGTTCAGGCCGTGCTGGCTGCAAATAGGTGACGTGGGGAATTTTCACCTTTCAAGGTCCCTGGCGTTGGGGTTGAGCCCCTGATGGTCTCTGCTGGAGCATCTCTGGCATCGCTTACGTTTGGGGCACGGCGCGATGCCCGTGGGCTTTGTCCCCGTAGGGCAGCATGTGGTGACACAACCCACATGGCTTCTGTGGGGCTCTGCATGTGTGGGGTGTGTTGCACATGTTAAGGGGTTTGATGGATCCCACCTGTTCCCACTGGCGTTGGAACTGGGGTGGCTCCAGTTCATGCTCACATCTTCCTAAGCGATCATTTGGGTGCTAATTGTGCTGGGGGGTGTAAAATGGGCAGGGATAGTCCTGAAGTCGTGGGGAGTCATAAATGTGACTTTGGCCAGCAAGGCTGTTGGCAGGATGGGGCCCTATTTGAGCAGAATGTGCCAAGAAAGGCGAAGGTGAGGGCTGAGGTGCCTGGGCAGGGACTGCGAGCGTGGCTGGAGGTGGCCGTTGGCTTTTGGGAAGGGACACAGCAAGTGGCACAAAGAGGTATTTATTTCTTGTAATGTCTACATTTCAGAGCATCTGCCATTACATATCCGTAGAGTTTCACATTTATGGATTCAGTTTGGCCATACAGTGTTTTCTGGGGAAGAAGTTTCTAATTTTTAAAGGTCTTTTATGGATTAATTGCTAGTCTTCTGCCTCCTTTTTGCTTTTGTTTGGCTCCTTGAATGTCTCTTGATTATTTTGTACTATGTGATGCCAATTTAGTGGTTAACTAGTATGCAAACTACATCTGGACGTGTTGACTTTGCATTAACAATCATTGATTTGTCTGGAGTGAGGGAATAGAAATGAATGATGCTGTTTACCGTGGATAGTGTATGAAAAACAACCATTTGCAATGTGTCTTTCAGCAGCAGCACACGGCTCTGGGGCAACTTGTCACAGCAGCTCTGCCTTGTCGGCCGTCGTGTGAGAGCTGAATGTTCAAATTGTGGCACCAGGAGTGGGAAAGGGAGCTGGGAAGGCAGCAGCACGTGGTGGATGGTGACAGGGTAGACTACGTGTCATGTTCTTGGTTAGCTCTGGTGATAATGGGAGTGGAGTAAAGTTGTAGCAGAAAGAGATTGGAAAGTAATTAATATATATAGCATATAACATATGTGTTGTAATATATAGCATACAATATAGTCAGTAACATACAGTGCAATATGTAACATAGGTTGTTATATATATATGTAGAAAGAGCTTTTCCTCTGGGGACATAATCAAGAGAATGCACAATGTAATAATCATAAATAAAAGCAGTGGATTGAGTTGATGGGTGGGTTCAGTGGCAGCAGGTTCTCTGCCAACGTGTGGCTGCAGCAGTGCACTTGGCTCTGGATGGAGCAGAGTTTGGTGCCTCCATTTCCACTTGGGCTTGGAGAAGCTGAGATGCAGCTGTAGCTGCTTCAGGTTCAGGTGAGTCGTGGGACATAGGAGTGTCCTGCACAGTTGTGTTTTATTCTGAAGAAGGGAAGGGCTGGAGGACATGCACTTTCTATGCAGCAGGTCCCTTCCCAAGACATATGTGCTGGAGATGTCAAAGCTAACGTACCTTACTTCTTGGACAAGGTGTTAATAAAGGCCAGATTACTTTCCCTTGGTTGATGTTGAATATTTGGACCTTGAATCTGTCCTCACCCAGTCCTGGGCCTTATTTGTTGTCTTCTATTGAATGTTTCTAGTGCTGTTGGTGGGACTGTGGTGGGGTGTGAAGTTCAGGATGAGCATTGCTCTTTCTTTTGGGCTGGGGTCAGCACTTTGGGCTCTTCCCATGCAGGGGTTGCTTTGCTAGTCTCCAAAATGTACGTAGTTCGGTACCAGAATGAAGGACAGAAGTGACCTCCTGTGATGTAGGTCTCACATGCTGATGATGGACTGTGTAAATGGACATGGAGACTCAGGGCAAGCTGCACGTTGGCTTTCCTGAGGTACTAGGGTTTTACTTATTTTGTAGAATCACAGAATCATAGAATGGTTTGGGTTGGAAGGTATCCTAGAAATCATCTAGTTCCACCACACCCTGCTATGAGTAGGGACATCTCTCACTAGACCAGGTTGCTCCAAGCCCCATCTAGCCTGGTCTTTAACACTTCCAGGGATGGGACATGTACATTTGAGTCTCTGTTATTCCCACAGCGGGCACTGCAAGATGTGGCAGAAAAAGGAGGTTGAGTTGAGAAAATCCTCCTCCATACTCTTTAAAAGTGCAGCTGAAGGCTTCTTATTCAGAGAGGTTTATTTGGACAAGGGTGCAGCATTGAGGGTATGAGTTGGTTAGAAGTCCAGTTAGAATATCAGACACTGTACTTAAACCACCTCTGCACCCATATGGAAGAGGTTTTGTGCTGTACATTGTTTGGGTTTTTTGGCAGGTAGCTCAGGTGCATTGGCTGGTCTGAGCATTCATGCCAGCATGTTGGAAGCCTTTGCTGTGGAACCAGCCAGACCCCTGTGCCTGTGCCTCTGTGGGTGTGGACAGGCCCAGGTAACTCCTGCACAAGGGCTCCTACCAGGCATTGAGACTTGTGATTGATAGAGTTGTGCTTCCCCTGGAGAAGCTGAAGGTCTCACAGCCCCTTTGGGGTGACACTGCAGAGCTGTGGTTCAGCCCAGGAGCTCTGGCAGGTGTGGAGCTGCACATCCCCACAGCTGTTACCATGCTAAGGGCCTGGTGGCCCTGGTGGCCATTTGTGATGCTGTTTTGTGGTGGGACCAGTGTCATCTTGCCAGCTCTTCTGCTGGAGTAGCCCTTCTTGGGAGTCCTTCTCCTCTGTCTTTATTTGCTAAACCTGTATTGCCCAGGCACTCCAGTGTGTGCTTGGAAAGGCTCAGTTGATGTGCTGGGCCTGCAAAGATTTAATTACACAGGCAAGGCCTTCCTAGATTGTAATTTGCAGTACTCCTGTTTGTCTTACATCTGTATTTGGCTGGTGTCATGTGAAAAGTAAGATGGGAAGTGGAAAAGCCACAACTGTAGATTGTGCCAGCACTGGTAATGGACTGACATGGGGAAACAGGGACATTGACACCTGGAGCAGAGGTTGGGGGCTGCTGGAGCCATTGTGTGTGTGAGCAACCATCAGCAGCAATCATAAATCACGGAATGGTTTGGGTTGGAAGGAACCTTAAAGATCATCCAGTCCCACCCCCCTGCATGGGCAGGGACACCTCCCACAAGCCCAGGCTGCTCCAAGCCCCATCCAACCTGCCCTTCAACACTGCCAACAGGGATGGGGCAGCCACAGCTTCCCTGGGCAACCTGGGCCAGGCTCTCACCACCCTCAGAGTGAAGCATTTCTTCCTAATGTCCAACCTAAATCTCCCCTCTTCCAGTTTAAAGCCATTACCCCTTGCCCTATGAATCCATCCCTTGTCCACAGTCCCTCCCCAGCTTTCTTGTAGGTTCAGGTGATTATGCATATGGATGTGTCTGAGAGACTTGACTCATGGATGGAGAGTTGAAATCTCTGGTGAGTCTGGGATGCTGCATGGACTGTTGGGTCTGGGCCAGCAAGTGGCTTGGGCAAGACCTTGGCAGGCCATCCGTGTCCTCTGTCCTGGTTTAGAAATTGGGGGTGTCATCACAGAAGATTAAACTGATAGAGGTGAGAACAGGTGTGTTTGTCAGACCCTCTTGGCAGTGAGCTGAGCCAGCCAGGGCAGACCTGTTCACGTCCTGGTGCTGCTGACCTGATGGCGCTGCCGTGTTTACAGGATCTTCAGGCTTTAATACTGGTTGTGATTTAATTTTACTAGTTAACACTCAGGCAGCAAGTAATTTCTTTAACTTCAGTTTTCTCTCTTTGTGGGTGTAGGTATCCTTTCCTGCCCAAAAATAGCAGCAGAAGTGAGTTTTCAGAAGAGGCTGGGTGTGCTTGTGCTGAAGGCCCGTCATTTGGGTTCTGCTTCCAGTATGTCGAGAACAATTTTAGAACAAGTATTTAATTGCTTTAGACCTAATTTTAGAAGTATTAAATCTCAGTTTTTAAAACTCTATAACCCAAGCCAACAGTTCTGCTGGTGTGGGAGAGGCAGGAGGGGAACATGGAGGGAAACCCAAGGCAAGGTGGGTTGAGCCCATTGGGAGCAAATCGTGGTCATGGTCCTTGCCAGGGGTGCCTGCTTCAAGTCAAATTTTCTGTATTTTGGTGAGGGTTTTTTTATTACTATTTTAATTACATGGCTGCATAAGGGGAGAATGAATGAAACCCTTTCTCAGCAGATCTGTGTGATGTTTTATATTAAGTCTGCAGACTACTGGGGGTAGTTTGGAAGCTGAACTGAGAGCACCCCAGTGCACAGCACACAAACAGCACCGGTAGGTTTGTAGCTTGAAACCTAAGAAGAGCTACTGCTTTCTGGGTGTAAATCTGTCACTTGAGGGCTGGTGCTCCTTAGTCTGTGGGCTGCAGATCCTGAGCTTTTACTGGAATCTGTGATTTTTGTAATTTTGAGAGTGGGAAGGGAGGGTTGTAAGGACACAGGATAATTATTTGCTGGAAACAAAAATACCTTTTTGAATTCTGTGTGCATTTTGGAAACCTGTGTGAAGAGGAACAGCTGGATTTGAATTGGGCTGGTAGCAGAGGGGAATTGGAAATTCCCTGGGGAATGGGTGGGATTTCTCTTTGCAATTGGGTGATGCCATAGATGGGACCCATATTGGGCTTTCAGGATGCTCGAGTGTATCCTTGGGAATCCAGCAGTGGCAGTTGCACTGGGGAACAGGTTGGGACGTGGCAGTTGGTGGCTCTGGGACTGCTGGGGTGGGTATTTGGCAGTGGACATGAGCTGGTGGGATCAGTGTGGGCTGGCAGGGCTGGAGATGAACTTCGCCAGTGAAGGAATTAATAATTGAACACCAGGCAGACTGTCCCTGGGTTTATTTTGACTCTGTCGTGTTGAGACTGCTTTGGGGCACGTGGCTTTGGCTATCTGGTTGTGGTTAACACCATCCAGGCATAGGGCTTATTAACTGTGAGGGAGGGATATTTTTGCCTTCTTATCTGCCTTTATTTTAGAGGCCAATAAATTTGGCTGGTTGGTGATAACAGAAGTTAGACTTTGTGTTTCTTCTTAGATTTGTTAGGACATTGCCAGGGAGGCAGCCTTGGAGGACTCCCCCTGCTCTGCCAGGGAAGGACACTGGGTGAGAAATAAAAAATGCAAGTATATAAAAATAAATGGCATTAGGTGGGGGCAGAACAGACCCAGAGCCAGTTTTTAAGGTCCAAGTTGTATCATGCATGGTCTGAGAGCAGCGATGTGATTCCTGCTCCTGGAAGTGGTGTCAGAGGGATGTAGGAATGAGTCTGCTGGAGCGTCCTCAGTGGATGCCATTTGTAAAGGAGAAAACACCCCAAAATCAAGAAAAATAAGAGGCACTTTTCCTGAAACCTTGCATATATATATTTTTTATTATTATTATTATGCCCTAGTTTTAGTTGGTTTAGTTGCTAAAAAGTAGATTCACTGAAAATGCTGCATTTACTTTTGGTTTCTGATAAGGTGGAGGAGGCAGCAGGCACTGACTGTGGTTGTTTGGTTTTTTGTTTGACTCAGAGATGTTTGTCCTTTCCTCTCTCAGAGAGGACAATTTAGCCTTCCTTGTCCAGCAGAAGCAGTGCTTGTGGTTGTAGTTCATCATGTGGTATTTTAAATGTATAAAATGAAATGTTCCTGTCTACTTTAAGCAGGCGTATGTCTACGTTTTACAAATTAACCTAATTAAATATATATGTAGAAATTTATGATCTTCAGCTCCTAGCATAAGGTATGCAATTAGCATCCATGGAGCCAGGAAGGAATTTTCCATATGTGTCTTGACTCTTCCTCACAGGATGTATAGGGTTTAGGGTTTTTTTTTTGTGGTGCTTTTGTTGTTGTTGTTGTTTTAATTTAATTTTATTATAAATCTTCAGTGCTTTAGTTTTTGTTCTTCTTGGGAATTCACTTACTGACCAGTCCTGCAGGGATTAAGACTCCTTGTTAAATTTCCCCACAAGTAGCTTTGACTCAAGTCAGTAAAAATGGTCCCTAATTCCTGTGCTTCAGCCTGTCCCTTTCACTCTGCAGGACAGAAGGATTTAGTTTTGTTACGAGAATATCATCATGAGCAAAATATAATTCTGGAGGAAAAATGGCATTAGAATATTTACTTTTTTCAAGCCTCTTCCTTCCTCCCACCCAAAAATAGCAAAAAAAAAAAATATAAAAAATTATCTGTCTTCACTGGATTTATGTAATTTTCAAGTGTTTGGCCAACTTTGTTTCCAAAACACTCTGTCCCTCTACCTTAACTCTCTCTATGGCAAGAGGGCCCTTACACAATAAGAACAAGGAATATATTCTGTTCACACGTGCTTTCATTTAAAAATGCACTGGCATCAGGAAGAATACATTTTAGTCTGTTTTCTGCCAAAGCCTTGGGTGATTTTTTCCTAATATTTAAAGTTTGATCACGTTATAAAGTTTGTTATATAAATAATTATTTGGTCTATTTTGCATATCAATAGTTGAATTTGTTTTATTCACAAAAAGCCTTTTTTCCCCCACAAACATCCCCACTGTTCCATCCCAGAAGGTACTCTTTCTTAGCAAAACCAACCCAGTAAATGATGTTCCCAGCTCAGCTATTTTAATGATCCCACAAACCCAAAAAAGCAGTCGGAAATTTTTCAAGAGCAAACTGCAGAAACATTTATTTTATTTTTTTTTGGACAGCATAACTTCTAAAGTTTTTGTCCAAATATTTTTGTTAGATTTTTCCGAGTAGGCATCACAGTGAGCTGCAAACTCGAAGAATTTGGGACTGTTCTCTCCTTCTAGAGATAGTTTTGGGGTTTCAAAGGTCACCCAAAGCTGACTCGAAGAGGATCACCCAGCAAAGCTGAGGACCCAGCAGACACACTGGCTCTGTTACTAATTTCTGTGCAAGAACTATTTATAATTCTGCAAGGGGAAGGTGGAGAGAAGAATAATTCTGTGAGTGGAGAAAAATTCTGAAGGTGGAGAGAATTCTGTGAGGAAAAGTTGGATCATAACCATTTTTCCCCACTTGGACACCTCTATGAATCCATCCTCCAGTATTTTCCTTCCACTTTATGCACTGCTGCCTTTCCCTGTCTCTGTATTTCAAGGCAGAGGAACTTCTGCTCCAAGCCATGTCTGTGAATCTGCGCCTTTGCAGGAGGTCTCTGTGGTCTCAGGTTGAGGTCGTTGGTTTTTCCTGCCCTCCCAAGATGTTTCTGGGTCCTCTCCCTTCTGGGTGGTGCTCTTTTATATGAGATGTCCAAGCCATCGACAGCTTTGATTCCTGATTCTCCATCACCACATGTTGAGTGGTGCCCAACTGCATCAATTAGAAGAAGAAAACAGTATTTCAAACTATTTTCTGGGTTTTCTTGTGAGCCTGCAGCTTGCCAGCAAGCTCTGCACAGCAGGAACCGTCTTATGCCCATGTCCTGTATAACTCCATGTATGGGATAGATGATTTACGAATAATGGCTTTATTTTCCATTCTGGCAGGTGTAGCATTCGAGCTGTTTCTTTCTCACTCCTGCCTCTCACTGCTGTTCCACCTTTTGGAAGCTCCTCCTCTCCTGTCCCCAGGATGTGCTGCAGCCTCTCATTCTGTGGATTTTTGTTAGCCTTGTGTTACCAACTGCCGAGGCAATGATTTGAATAATTGCAATGTCTGCAATTCATTTAGGCAAATAGGAGCATGAAAAATAGTTGCTTTCCCTGGCTTGTGGGGTTTATTTCAGGGGTTTAGCTTTTTGCTCGGGGAAGCAGCAACCAGCTGTCCTCTGTGCATGTTCTCCCTGCCCAGCCTTGGGGCTCTGTTTCTCGGGGCTGTTCATGGACACCCTGTACATGCTGTGGGAGTTTCTCTGGCTGGGTCACCCATGTCACCCTCCTTTGCTTCCTTTCTTCCTGCTGGATGCCTTCAGTCACTTCCCAGGTTGGCATAGCAGAGCTGTGCACTGTGCTGTGGATGCAGCTTTATGTGTGGGTACATTTTGTGTTTCTTTACTCATGGTTAGTTGTTCCTTGCTGGCTGCCACCAAACACATGCTCACACTGCTGGGGAAGTGTCCCCTTGATTGCTTCTGTGAATGCTCATGTCCAATCTAGGCACTTCCATCCTCTGTATGTCACTGCTTCTTCAGTGTGTTACTTTCTGCAGATCTTACCTGGTGCATGGAGCACATGTCTGTGGGACCACACAGCTTTAACAAACTATTTCTGCCCTTTATTTTCCATCTTTTACTCAGTTGTTAAGCAGTGAGGTAACTTGTAAAGAAGTGCATATGAAAGCATTGAGAGGGCACTTAGTGCAGGAGCCTTCATAGAGGAAACTTGCCTAAGGCTTTTTGGAAATCAGGTATGTTCCACTGCTCACTTGCCTGTTGCCCCTCCACAGCAGCCCTCAGTTTAGTGAGCCATGACTATCTGCAGAGACCATTTGGATTCCTGGTGTTTCCTCTTTATCTGTGTGAATACTGATTTTTAGTTTTTTTTAATAACTGTTTGTTCTAATTTTTCTGCTACAAAACCAAAGTTCTGCGGCTCATGGTTCCTTGGATCTCTTTTAAAACCATGGGGTCACATAATTCCTTTATGGGTCTTTGGGACTGAGGTTGATGCCAGTGATTTTGTGGTAGATAGATGACTTAAATAGCTTAATGCCTTTCAGGCTTTTGCATGGATACTGTCCAGCCCTGTAGATTTTTTTTTTTTTGCTGTTAATTTTGCAAGGCAGGTGTACATCTTTTTCGGGTTGAGGCAGATGCCCAGCTCATTCCTGATGATGAAAGAGTCCAGGAGAGGAATTGTTGAGCCCTGTCACAAGTGAACACGGGTGCTAAGCAGTTTGCTTTTTTTATCCTGTGGTTTTCTCTTTCTTCAATGCTTGATTTATACCAGAATCTGGAAGACTTCTGGTGCTTGTGTGTTTAATTATGATTCTTTTTTTTTTTAATTAGGTTTTATTCCTTCAGTGACCTGTTTCTTAACATCTCTTTCTGGACTGGTTTTTTGTGGCTTGAAGTGTAACTTCCTTGAGTTTACAATCTTGTGATTTTAATTTGAGGATGTCTTTTTGTTTGGCTTTCTTCACTCTGCTGTCAAGCTATGCTTATTTTACAAGCCTCCTTTGGTAGGTGATCACCATGTTCTCCACTTTCTCCATCTCACGTGCAAGCCCTTTTAGCTGCTCCATTAACACTCTTTTAACACATTTTTCCATTTAACTGCTGTTTTCTTTAGTTAAATGTTGGTGTTATTGACTTCCTTTGTGTGTCTCCTGTGTTCTGAAGACTCCTGGCTTTGGCTGCATGGTGGACTCTGCAGCAGGACTGGCTTTTGGTGGTTGTCTATAGTCACACCTGTGTGACCAGCCCCAGAAGATCCAGGAGCTACAGGACTGAGTGGGTTGAGGATCTCCACAGAGCCCCCACCTCATCCCTGGCAGTGCCTGGTTTGTCAATCCCTAGCAATGCTTGTGCCATTGTCCATGAAGTGCAGAGCAGGACTCATGGGCTGCTGCATTCCCTGACAGGCCTTGGCTGAGGACATGGTGCAGGGAGAGGTCCCACTTGGAATCTAGAGCATCATTTCTGTATTGAACCTGCTTTCTCATTTTCAAGTCTCTGTGGGATGGAGCAAATTCTCTTGAAATGGTATTTTCTGCCTTGGCAGAGCCCTGCAGCCTCTCTGCTGTTCTGTGACATGTTGAGCATCCTGTGCTCAGTGAGGCTGTAGCTGTGCTCTGCCTTTCTCAGGTGGGCTTCTGGTCCAGAATATTCTCTGCTACCATCTCTTACTAACATAAGAATCACATGTAATTTATAGGGCTGCACTTTGCTTGTCAACATAACTCCATCATTCCATAAATTGGATATGGACTGCAATGCCTTGAGTCCTTTGTTTCCTATCTGAATTTTTTAGGTTTTTCAGGGGTACTGTACATTTACAACCTAATAGAAGATGCCTCACTTAAACTGGATGTTCTCCTACCCTTGTTTGATTTTCTCAGGATTTATGTTAAATTTGCCTTTATATGCTGGCATCTGTTTTCATGTTGGTTTTGATGGCATCTGGCTTTTCATGAAGGGGCTCCTTCCCTTTTGGCATAAGCCCTTCTTTAGGTCACCCCTTGTGACCCTCTTAACCAGGTGGTCAGGTGGGTCCTCATGGAGTTTCACCAAAACACACCATGTGGGTTCTGACTTTTACTTTTCCAGGATCTGTTGTCCTTTTTGTCATTTATGGGGTGCTTTTTAGCTCTGCCATGAAGTGAGAACAACAGCCTGGGTTTAAAATTACTGTTAAACTGGGATGTGACTTGTGTTGTGCAGGACCCTGCACTCCCCTCTCCCCAGGCCACCCTCCTGCACGAGCAGATGTGAGCTGGGCAGCTTGTGCTGGTGAGAATTAAAAAAAGAGGAAAAAAAAAAAAACCAACACAAAAAACCAAGGAAGAAAAAAGGGAATAATAAAAGGAAGAGATGGCAGTTATCCTTGAGTTAGAAGTTATAAAGTGCAGAAAATTGATAAAGGAACTTAAAAACACAAGGGAAAAAATCTGTGACTGTCAGTGCAAGGAACAGTAAGAAAGTATTTGTATTAGGAACAAAAGAAATTCTAATAATGGTTTGTGTAGACTTCTCTTGTGTAGACTGAAGAGAGGTAAAATGCATAATAAAGCAGAAAAACTAGACATGTTTAATAAATATTGCTATTCCCTATTTGTAAGGCAGAGGCACAATTCACTTACATCCCATGTGCAGAAGAGCTTCTAGGACCAGTTTGGGTGTTGAGCTGAGGAGTGGGAGTGTTTTCCAGGCAGCACCTGTGAATGATGTCCACTGGGGACTCCTGTGGGCTCTGGCCACTGGGTTACCATCTTTTTTTTTTCTCCTAGAAGACTTGGATATAGTGAGAATATTCCAGGGAAACAGGTGAATGCTGCTGCTGTACTGCTTTAGCCTGACACCATTCTGGGAGGAGAACGAAGAGAGCAAAGGAGGGCACAAGTTGCAGGGGAGGAGGTGATGGGAGCATCAAACTGAATGTGTTCTTCAGCAGAAGTGATGGAGGATGTATTTGTTGCCTGGCACAGTGTCTGTTTTGGTGTCATGCCCCAAAACACCTTCGGGTGGCATCAAGACCAGGGTCTGGGATGACCATGTGTATCGCCAACGGTCCGATGGGGTCCAGCACCACAGCGCAGGGGGTTTGTAGTGGTGCTTGCAGATGTCCAGGGGGTCGGTGGAACTGAGATCACCAGGAGTGGCTTTTCAAAGTGTGGCTTTTTTGAAGAGGATTGCTTAGTTTCTGGTGGATGAACCTGTTTTGATACAGTGAATCAAAGGGTTTGTGCATCTGGAGGGGAGAGCTGTAGGATGTGCTTTTGGGATGGGGAGACCAGAGAAGGAACAGAGATGCCAAACCAAGCTTTGGGGTGGGAAAGGGACAACTGCTGCAGCACATAAGCACTGACCCTGAGCCTGGGGATGGGGTAATGCAACCATGAGAAACCATGAGTGTGCAGAACCAGAGAACTTTGTGAGAGCAGCTGTTTTGTCCTCTATTGCTTACGCTGTAATGCAGTGTTCCCATTTTCAGTTCTCTCACTTTTTCAAGATATTGAAAAGTTGGAGAAGACACAGAACATGTGAGCACAGCGAAGCCATGTGAGGAGTCAAAGGAAATACTCATTGGTATTTGTTCCTAAACATTTGGGGAGGTGCACTATATTTTGGGAAACTCTGCCTGACAATAAGAACCTGAAAAAAAGAAAAAAGAGGAATCTCACTTGCTGATTTTTATCTTCATGAAGCCAGTTCTGTATAGGTTTAAAAAAAAGCAGGTACCAGAGCCCTTCACATTAGCAAACTGTGTAGCAAGAAACAATACCTGGAAGCTGGATCCAAACACTGAGATGACAAAATGAAGACGCAAAAATATTTTTAAGAGTAGAAGGTGGAAATTTTGAACAGCAGGGGAGATGAGCTGTGAGAGCAAAGGACCCAGAGAAACTGGACATTGCAGATCTCAGTGCTGTTGCTTAGTCCCTGCATTTATGGAATATGGGTTTTAGAGTTTTCTGACAGACCTTTGCAGTTAGACAGCTTTGCTGTTAGATGATAAAAAAGGGCTGTTCTGTGGTTTAAACAAAAGATCTCACTTTCTGACTCTCTCTTCTGATACCCTCTTTCCCAGTGTCCAGTAGCAGGTGGCTAGGGAAGGTTTAGAAGGAACAGAGAAAATATTGAGAGAACCTCTCTTTAATATACTCTCTTGACTCCTGCTGAGTGGACCCTAAATTAGTTTCACTTCCAAACCCTAAGGAATGTTCCAAAACCTCGTGTACCAACAGGAGCATCACATCTGCACCCCCCCCC
>NW_009952709.1:303905-316136 GCF_000747805.2 Chaetura pelagica | reverse complement strand
ACAGCGTCCTCCAACTGCCCCCCCCCCCCCCCCCCCCAGAAACCGTGGTGTGAAACCAAAGTTCTTGCAACTGTTTTTTCCCCCTAGTAGAGATATAACTAATGAAATTTGTAGATAATCTGCTGTAACACTGAGCACAAAAGGCTATTTGTTTACTTTTCAGACAGGAAATGATAATGAATAAGGTAGTTAGGGAACACATGGGACACAGTCATTAATAATATGCTTAATAATTCTAATGCAGAAGTGATGGGGAAGCAGTGGGGAGAAGTGTGCCTAAAGCAGTATGTGAGAGTATGGATTTTTCTTGGTAGTGCCTTGTGGTCTAGAGGAGACTTCATTCCCTCTCACAGAGTATGAGGGAAACGTATTGTAGACAAGATGGGAGGTATTTACAAACTTCTGTAGAGATCAGAGAGGAAATTTCCCCTGGTTAACTCTGAAATCAGGCAAAAAAGCAGCAACGGAGCTGAGGTGGCTCAGTGAAGATGTAAACAGTATTAGAAGCAGTAAGCAGTGGGCTTTTAAAAAGTATAAACAGTCTGGTAAGGAGGAGGATAGGAAGATCTATTAAAATAAGCAGAAGGCAGTTAAAAGGATAATTAGGAAGGCAAAAAGAAATAGAGAAGATCTAATTGCTAAGAATATTTTGACTTCAAAGAGCTCTTTAGAACAGACAGAAGATAGCAGAGGAAACTTGTCCACTGAAGATGATGATAGCAATTGGAGGCAGGAGGTGTGGGAGTAGAGTGTTTGTAGATGAGCTCTTTAATGCCTCTGGTGGGTGTCCTGTGCCTCTGGTAGGTGCCAGGCCTACCTATGTCCAGGACCCAGTCTGTGTCACGTGCTGGGAGTTCCATCATCACCAAAGGGAGTTGGAAAACGCTTGGGAACACTAGTTTTATGTGGATATTGTTTTTAAACTACAAAGTATGTGCTGCTTGCCAGGAACCTTGGAGTCTTCTCACTGCACAAGAAAAATGCCTTGTTGCTGCTCTCACCTACAAAGAGTAGAGCTGACCTCATGCCACAGCAGTTCCAAGGATGAACTTTTTCTTAGGACCTGCTCAACTGTCAGGCACATATATATACATATATGTGTCTGTGTTGTGTATGTATAAATATTTCACACAGAAACACCAAGCTTGTCACCTGGAAGTGGATGTTTTTTATAAAAATAACTGTATTTGCATATGTCTGCTTGTTGTATGCATCAGTTCCAAAATGCTCCCTCTCACATACAATCAACAGGCATGTAAATCAGAAGTAAAAAGATAATGCCACAAACAAAATGCTTTCAGGCTAGAAGTTCATGAGTCTTGTGCATAAAAACCTGGGGACAATTTATGCAGTGACTAGGCAAGCTCACAAGATACTCTTTTTTCTGGACTACAGAAGGGGCCTGGGATCTTTCATCAAAGTTGCTTTTCTCAGCAAGCTGCCCTTGCAGTAGAGCAGGAGTGTTCCGGACTCCTTTGTGTGTGCAGTTAAAAGCCATCTTCTGTCTTGGTATCACACTGTGGCTAATGTTTCAGTTAGAAAAATGGGTTGGCTTCAACAGTCTGGGAAAATTGGGGATTCTTCTGGTGGCTGCTGCAGGGGCAGTTGGGTCTGTGCGCTCCTCTTTGCCTGGTTACCCTGGTTGGGCGAGGAGGTTCAGCAATGCCAGAAGATCTTGTTTTGTTCTTTTTTTTCTTCATGTTTATGAGGCTGGATTCCACGTTTCTGCCGCGCTGGAAAAGTTGTCAGAGCCCGCGGCTTGGAAGCTGTCCCAGTGGTGGACACCTCTGTGCCCCATTGCTGGCTGGTCAGAGACATTTCTGGAATCCCGGGTTCTGAATTGCTGCTTTTCACCCAGCTGCCAGCATAATCAGGATTTCAACACATTTGGGAGGAAATCGGTGCCGTTTGAAGCGGCTGCATCGTGCGGTGCTCCGGCCGTGGGCCTGGGGTGCTGTGGTTGCACAAGCAGGGCTTTGCCAAGAGCCCAGTTCCCGTGTCAGTGATCGCCGGGTGCCTGGTGTCACATCTCGACTGGAGGGTGGAATTCGCCTTGTTGGGAATGTGACCAGATCTATTGTTTGTAGATTATGGCTTGTCCCTTAAACCATTACAACAGTGCGCAGAGCGGGTCGGGCTGGCAGCCTCCCCTGCCTGTGCTTGGCTTGGGGTTGCCAGCTCTTGTCTGCTTGAATGAGGTGTCCAGCTGTGCACGGCCTTGGTGCTGCTTTCAGCACAGTTTGTGCTCCCTGTCCTTGTCCCACAGAGGCCTTTGAGTCTCCTGGTTGCTAATCCCTTGACAGTGGAATACGAAGATCCTTCCTGATGAGCTGGCGGGGTGGGAGGTGGCAGCAGCACCCTGGATTCACACCCTGGGGCTCAGGGGTAACCAGCAGATACATTATCAGCCCATTTTGTGGTGGCTGCAGGATGATATTCTTTAAGCTGTTACATTCCTAATGGAGTGGGGAAATATCCTAAATATTGAAAACTTAGATTTTCAAATGGGTTTTGAGAGGTTCTTACTGAACGTTATTAGCCCAGATAAGAAGTTACAGTCTTCGGAGTGAAAGAGCTCCTCGTATAGAGAGGGAGCTTAACACTGATATTGGGCATGTTCCAACAGGTCCAGAGTAGATGTTTTCCATGTGCCCACGCTGTTTTAATATTAAGCCCTTTTATTCTCACCTGCATGAAGTGCTAATGAGAGCAGGGTGTCTTTTGGGCTGAATGGGAAACAAAGCAAGACAAGAGCTGCATCTCTTATCATGCTCTGCTTTCCCCTTTCCTCAAATCAGATATCCTTCAACTTTGGGTTTCGTTTGACCAAATTATGAATAGAGGAAAATGGGAATGTCATTTGAGGGGAGTTTTTAAAGTAAAAATCAATATGTGGGAGATACGTGTGCAAAAGTAATGTAGATCTTGAGGAGAAACTTTGGTAAATTGACAGATGTAATTGGAGGCAAAGGGAGTTGTGTGTTGTACTGGAAAATAGAAGGAGGGTTATGGAGTCCTGGAACCATCTGCCCAAACAAAGAAGAGATGAAAGCAAGAAATCCTGGTGGGGGGAATGGTTTGCTAATGAGATATGGTTACCACACCAAGGCTCACATGTGCTGGAGCTGGCACTGCTGCTGTTTTCAAATCACAATCCACTTTGGAGAGGAAAGTGAACATATTGCTTGTGAGCTGCCTGCAGTAGAGGATCTGCTCCTGTTCCAGCTTCTCTGAGTGTGTTTATGTGGTGCAAACTCAGTATCAATAACTTGCTTGGATGGAGAAGAGATCTTACAGTTAGTGTTCACATGTGAGAAAGATGTGGAAGTACCCAGCCTCAAGTCTCTGTGTCTTACGGAGCTTGTTAGAACCAGACTGCATCGTAGGAAAATCAGAATATGTCCTGTGGGTAGGGAAAATGTGGTATTTTGACAGACCTGGTCTTAAATTCCTGGTTTGCCCCACAGTGTGCCCAGGGTAATCTGGTCAGCTTGCTGTCTCCACCCCAAGGTTGACTACTACTGCCATGAAACATGGTGCAAATCATGATATGACTTCCACTAAGGGCAGAAGTGGTGACCAAGGTGGTGTTGGTTTTCACTTGACACAGGGGCCTGGGTTGGAAGAAGAGCAAACCAGCAGAGGTGACTTAAGTTACAGAAGTGTGGAAGTTGAGCTGTGGGAAAGAAGCGGCAGGATGTGTGTAGCTTTGCTTGGATGTGCAGCACTGCAGGATTTTTTTAAGAACAATTCTGGATCACTGCATGGAAAAGTAAAAATGTGAACAAACCCTAGAGAAGGTTTCAGATGTTGTGACCTCTCTTTGTTCCTCTTCATGGAAGATAATTGAGGCAGGAAGCTTAAAAATGAGATTGAGTCTGTTGTCTAGACTGTGTGAGAGCTTCTTTCCCTGTTTCTGCAGCCTCCTGAGAAGTTCATCCTTGGCATTTGCTGCGGGATTATGGAGCCAGAAATGTGCTGCAAAGCTGCACCTTCTGTCCACCATCAACTGGACAGGGAAGGATCTCACCGGGTACACCAAGATGCTTCTCCTGTTTCAGGAGCAGCAAAGGGCTTGGCGGCTGCTTTTACTATGGTGCAGTGAGGCTGGGAGGTTTTATTCCTGTTCACAGTTGAACAGTGAGAGTTGTCCATTGTAGTTGGTGTGGTTCATTGAAATGTGAAGACTCTGTTTCTGAGTAGCCCTGACCTGTCCATGTGGAACCATGGCCATGTGCTGTGTCAGGGGCTTGAGGTTCTGCTTGGGCAGGGCACTGTTGCAGAGTCAGTGCAGGAAGAATATCCGAGTATCTGTTTCCATGGTGCAGATCTGCCAGATGTACCTTCTCAAACCATGCAGACTCAGCTCTGAGGTAATTTCATTGAGGTCCAAGTCACCCCCAAAGCTACAGCTGCTTGCTGTTTTGGGGAAGATCCCACCAGTACGTGGATAGAGGATGACATTACATGAACTTGAAGGATTTTTCCTCTGTTTAAATGTCTGCAGTTGCTGCCTGTGACAATAGAAGATGGGCATTGATTGATTGTACAGTCTGAGTGGTGTTTCAGCTTGGGAAGTTGTACCAGTGGTAATGATGCAAAGGAAGAGGCTGGAGATAACAGTCTCTGTGTCTTCCAAAGGGTTGAAGAACAGAGATGTTCAGGAACTCTCAGGGAGAGCCCCATGCTGCTGGAATGTGAGGGATCTCACACCAAGCATGAGTGGAAGAATGGGAATGTTCATGGGGGAGGTGGAAGAAAACCAAGGGTGAGCCAGATGTGCAGTGTTGCTAAAATGTGCTGATGTAATTAATATTTTAGGGGTCAGCCTTTTTGGTGGACCTCGCAGTTTGCTTGATGTTAAAAAACAATGTTAAGATGAAACCACTCTGCAGTGCTGGTCCCTCTGCTCTCTCCCTACATCCTGTGCTGGAGAACATCCCTTCTGTCAGCCCAAGTGGAAGGGAAGGAAGGAGATGGCTGAATTGAGTCACTTAATGCTGATGCCTTTGGCACAGGTGTGGGTGGCTGCAGCAACATCACTTTGGGATGCAGGATGCTGTGTTGGGACTCAACACTCTCAGGAGACCTTTTGTTCTGTGAGACACATCCCTGGAGCTCAGGTGCTGGCAGGAGAGAGGTGGTTGTGTAGATCTTCCTTCCGTAGGACTAACAGAGGTGGATGAGACTGGGGTGTCACCTGAGGTGCCAGCTGTGAATTGTTTGTCTTTCTGTTCTATTTGTGAGAGATTTTCCAACACTCCTGTCCTTCAGAGACATTTAGTTTGTGGTCTTGCTGCTTTTGATCCGCCCCGGTTACTGGATTTGTAGTGAAATGTTACTCTTAAAAAGAAGAAATTCTGTGCTTTCTATTTCTGGATATTAATCCTTTTTCTTCACCGGTTCTTTGATGAAAGGATTTTTGGAAGCTGTTAGAGGCTGGATAACAATTTTCAGTAAAATTCTCACTCCAGGGAGCTTTCACTAATTGACCCGTTTGCATCAGCTCTGACAAAAGCAAGTGCGAGGCTGACGGGACCCCCAGCCCGGGAGGTGACGTGCGCTGCGTCAGAGCAGCCACCAGCACTGCCCGAGTGATTCCCAACCTCCAGTGAGCAGCTGATGAGTCCTCTGGAGATCCTCCTGCCATGCTCCTGGCTACGCTCGTGTGTCTTTTGGCATCCTGCGGCAGCCCCGTGGCTTTGGCCGGCGCTGCAGCCTCGCTCCCTGCTTGGCTGCTGCTGCTGGAGCGGCGTAAGGACGTGGTGTCAGACACCAGATCCAGCCCATTGACTCCTTGGCTTGACGTACCTTTGCGGCTGCCTGCTGCCTTCACATTCAGAAACATCCAGGATTTCCTTTAAAAATAGCTCTGCACTTTTCATGAGGAGTATTTTCCAAGTGCAGCCTCAAGGGCAGAGCAGGATGGTACAGTCTCCCAGAGGTTGCCGGCAGCGCTGCTGAGTCCCTTGAAGTGTGAGCTGCCTTAGCTCTCCTCTCTGGGATGTTAATGACACCGAGAGTCATCCCATGGAAGGGAGGAGTGGGTGGCAAGCAGAACTGGCAGGATGGGGAAGGGAGCCCAGCCAAAAGTGTGCTGTTGCCAAAAGATGGAGGTGCTGGTCCTCTGCCTTCTGTCCATGCTCTTCTGCTGTTGATCCTGTGTGCTGGTGTTTGCTGGAGCCTTCTGGGAGTTGAGCTTTATCTCCCTAACCCAGGAAAAGCACATTATGAAAAAAAAACAACAAAAGAGGAGAGGAGGGAAAGGCAGGAGCTTCTGCCAGGTTGGTGAGTACATTGGCTTATTGAGGGAAGCAGTGTGTGGGAAGCAGGGAGAGGAGGAGGATGGGTGGTAGGAGTAAGGCACCACACGCTCCATTAGACCACTTCAGCCACCCCAAGGATCGCCTCCCATGTGATGTAAGGGCCTGGGGGCTGTGGCATTAAAGACAGAGGATTGAGGCTCAGTGATGGTGCAGATGTGAAGGGAGAAGTTTCCTTCAGCAGCCTACTCTGCAGCATGGTCAGCAGCTCATGGGGACATGGTTGAACCTGCTCGGGGGGTCGCTGTGACCTGGGTGGGGATGTTGCCACAGTGTTGTTCAGCAAAAGTCAACATCTTGTGTCTTAATTGCCATTTCTTTGCTTTTGCTCTCCTTGGACTTGCTGCCTCTCTGAGTGTGCTGCTGCTAGAGCCTGATGGCAGCTGGGAATGGCTGCCCTGCCTGAAGCTCTTCCCAGCCACCATGGCCATGGTGCAGAGCAGGGGGCTCAGCTCCTTTCTCACCACGTGCTTGAAGGCACAGTGTGGTTCAGGCTCGGCACCGAGTCTGGAGTCATCATCCCTCTGTGGTCTCAACATCAGAACTCTGACTCAGTTTTCTGGCATGACTTGGTGGCTTGTATTGATTGCATCAGCTCCTCAGCTTTGCTGGCTGAGGTCAGGTCTCACGGTGCTGAGTACTGTGGAGTCACAGTTTCTAGTCTGGTTACAAGTGGTTGAAGAATAAATGATTCCCATGGTTTCCAGAGCCATGGACAGGAGCAGGACCTGGGTTTCTGGAGCAGTGCCATGTCCTCTAGGTCACGGTGCCACCCTGCTGTGCCCCACCTCCACTGGACTTGGACCAGACCCTGTGCAGGTTCCTGTCATTCCACTGAGTCCTGGGACAAAAACATCTCCAAGCAACACAGTCACCCTTCCAACTGCTGCTTGGCCTCCACTGGATAATCACCACCTTAACTGCCTGCAGGCTTCACCACAGAGTGTGGTGAGCTGCTGTGCTGCAGCCAGCTGTGACCATGCAGTGGCCATTGAAGTCCTAGTTTTCCGAGAAGAAGTCAAATGGAAATTTTTATTTTAGCAGTATAAAATAGCAATATAAAAATATTTGTGTCTCCATATCTTCCTGCTTCTTGAAGTCACTTATGTGCTCCTTTGCAGCCCCAGAAGAAGGGGCTCCGAGAAGACACATGGAAACCCTCAGGCTTGCTCCACTCACCCTTTCCAGCCCTCTGCCCTCTCCAGAAATCTTACAGCTCTGGATGTTGGCTTTGAGCAGTTGCACTCTCTCACAGAAGCGATTCTTGAGCAGTTTCCTTCAGGTGGACCAGCTTGTTTGGTTCATGCAGAGCTGTTGGGTTGGGTGTGGGGTGAGAGTGGTGGCTTGTGCTGGGCAGCCCGTCCTGTGGACAGGAGCTCAGCAGCCCTGTCCTCCAGCAGTGGGTGTTCCTCCTGGAGGGTGATCACTCCTGGGCTGTCACTTACTAATTTGGAGCCTGTGGGATGAGGATGGTCTTCATGTCCTGTGGTCTGACCTCTCCTCTCCCAAGGGAAGGGGAAATGAGGTGTGCTTGGCACAGCTCCAGCTCCGATGGTGATGGCAGAGTAGTCTCTTTATTTCTCACCAAATTTGCAGTGACTTCCCGAGCTGTAGCTCACCAGGGTGTGTGAACAAGAAATGAAAGGAAAGTGACCTTCTCTTCCCAACTTCAGAGCAGGCTGGTGTGCTGGAGCAGCTTTCAGTTAGCACCTCAGGAAAAAAAGGGTAAAATCCCAGAGCTGGTAAATCCAGCAGTTTTTCTGAGACACTTTATCAGGAGAGTGTCAACGAAGGGCAGCACCTAATTTCACCAGAGACCAAACTGTTTTCTGAGCAAACTCTGCTCTATTTGCCAGTGATACCACAGGGATGGACATGAAGGAATCAGCTGGGGTTTTGCTTTTGCTGGGAATTCATTACAGTTTTACTGGTTTGCTGTGTCAGTCCCTCTCTTACCCTTTCTCCATAATTACAGGGGCTGCTGATTCCCAAGCACTGGAGATGGAGATAAAGGGCCGTTTGCCTCATGAATTTTGGAAGAAGTCACATTTTACTTTGATATTTTAGGCTTTTTTTCCCCATAAAATGCTGCTAGGCAGAGCTACACGTGGCTACCCTAAATGTGCAATGCCTGAAGTGTTGTGTCTGATACTTTATTGAGACACATTGTGCTGCTTAAATTTACAACAAGATTTCACCCTGTTACTGGGCTTCTTTTCAGCTAAACTGAAAAATGTGCAAATAAGTAGTATTGAAGTACCACTGTGTAAAAAATTGTCTTTTAAAGAAGTTAAAGAACCTGCTTGAATATTTAAATATTTTGTACTTTTGTACTCCATTTCCCAAACAAGAAATACTTGAACCTTCTGCCCAGAATGCCACTGCTGTGTCCTCCCCTGCCTCTGCACTGGTCCCAGCAGCAGTCTTGGCAGCACAGCTGGCAGTGCCGGGGCCATGAAGTAGTGAAACTCAATGGATTTCCGTTCCTGAGGTCAAACAACTCATAATTCATCCCCTGCTTCCTTTCCCTCCAACTCGAAGGACGTTCCCCAGCATCCCGTGGTGGGGCCCAGTGGTACAAAACATTGCACCTCTCTCCAAGGGAAACACCTCTGTGCTGCCTTGGGGAGGAATGGCCAAACGGCCACCCTGCTGTGGGCATGACCATCTTGGTGGGGTCTGTGCCGTCTTGGTGGCTTCTTTTGCATCTTGGTAGGATTTGTGCCATCATGGTACGGTCTTGGCTGTCTTTACCATCTCGTTGGGCTCTTTGCTGTCTTTGCTATCATGGTTGGGTCTTTGCTACCTTTGCCATCTTCCTTTAGCCTTCAGCAGAAGGCTCTGGGAAGATCTTAGAGCACCATAAAGGGGCCTACAGGAAAGCTGGGGAGGGGCTGTTTGCAAGGGCGTGTAGCAATTGGATGAGGGGCAATGACCTTAAACTAGAGCAGGGTAGATGTAGATTGGACATTAGGAGGAAGTTCTTTACAACGAGGGTGATGAAGCACTGAAATGGGTTGCCCAGAGAGGTGGTGAAGGCCCCATCCCTGGGAACATTCAAGGCCAGGCTTGACCAGGCTCTGAGCGACCTGATCTAGTTAAAAAGGTCCCTGTGCACTGCAGGGGGGACTTTATTAAATGGCCTTTAAAGGCCCCTTCCAACCCCACACATTTTATGATTCTGTCATTCTGTGATCTTGGTGGGGTCTTTGCCAACTTGGTGGGGTCCAGACTGGAGCATCAGAGTGGTACAAACCCCGTCCCTCCTGTGGCAGCCAGTGCTTACACCTGCAGTGCTGGGGGATGCGTTGAAGCACTGTCTCCCATTTGAGGTCCCATCTCCTTTTCGCCCATTGCCTCCTCTCAGCTGAAAGGTTTTCAGTTGTTTTAGTTCTGCTACTGGTGCTCTTGCTCTCTGCCTTCCCCAGAGGGAGGCTGTCTTGGGAACAGGGACTCAAAACCCCAGGCTGTGTTCAAACTGCCAGTGTGGTAGGGACATGTACATGGCACAGTTGTGGTTCCTGTTTATTTTACCTTTTTTAACAATTCCTTACCTTCTTTATTCCTTTTCAACCACTAACAAGCACTGAACTTGCAGTCCCAGGAGACTAGAGAAACTCCTGGTTGATGCTTATCCCTGCTTGGATCAAGGAACTAGTTGTGGCCTTCACAGCTGATTGCTTTCCAGGAACCTGCAGACTTTTCTCTGAAGATGCAGGCTATGTTTGATGACATCAGGTGGTATCCATCCCTGTTGGGGAGTTGGTGGGATTTACTATGGACAAATACATGATCATCTTATTGAAAACAATATGGGTCCTGAAGTTCTTGTTTGAATTTTTTATAGAGTGTTTTTATTTGAGCAAGCCAGAGACATGGGTGTGTCCTGCTGCCTGAGGACTTGTTTGGTGGGGGTGCAGCCCTGCAGGTATTGCCTGTTTGACTTTTCCCACCTTTGGCACCTCTGTTGTAGATTTTGAGGCAGCATCACATAGGATAGGGGATGAAATCTGGCTTTGGCTGCTGCCTTCATTGCTAGGCTGTGGATGGATATCTTCCTGGAAACAATGCTGGTGGGAGATTTTACTTCACTTAACTTTGAGCAATGTCACCCAGGTTAGCATTGGTAGTTTCTGATCTGGGCAGTCACACTTCAGTTCCAGAGCAGTCAAGTGCACTGCTGAGGCCGTGCTTGGGGCTCAGCCCCTGCCAGACGGGTGAGACTGTCACCCTTCTGCCCAAAGCCCTCCTGGACCTTTGGGACGTGCAGCTGGAGAGGGACACGCTGCATCATGTTGCAGCCTTGTAGGGCTGAGCTGGCAGGATTAGAGCTACCACAGCAGGGGCAGGAGCTGATGGTTTCTCCTTTGTGAAAATACAGGGCCCAGGCCACAGAACCCCCAGCTGGTTTGAGTTGGAAGGGACCTTAAAGATCATCTGGTCCCAACCCCCTGCATGGGCAGGGACACCTCCCACCAGCCCAGGTTGCTCCAAGCCCCATCCAACCTGCCCTTCAACACTTCCAGGGATGGGGCAGCCACAGCTTCTCTGTTCCAGTGTCTCACCACCCTCACAGTGAAGAAGTTTTCCTCATATTCAATCTAAATCTTCCCTCTTTCAGCTTGAAGCCTTTCCCTCTTGTCCCATCACTACACCATCCAAGTCCTTCCGCAGAAACCCCTTGGTCCTGTTCCTTGGGTCCTGCTGGGCACAGCCATGCTGGGGACATGTGCAGAAGAGGCTGGTTTGCTCTATGATGGTCCCACCACATCTAGGGCTGCCAGGGGGGACATGGTGGTGTGTGAAAGTGCCTTGGCATTAAGCACTATCGGGGGCAGCCTGGCCCCCAGCCCTGGGAGGCAGCCCTAGGCTGTTCCTGTTTTCTTGGAAAGCCAGATGCCTGTGCCTGCTCCCCTGTGCTGCCCATGGTCATGTTCCTGCCTGTGGTCTCATCGTTGCCAGGGCTGGGATGCAGCTTGTGTTGTTTGGAGCTAATCCACCTCTGGTTGCACTTTATCCTCTCCCGTAATGGAGGAGGAGGCTCCTCTGATCTTTGACATCCCCCAGCTAAGAGGAATGATGACCAAGACCAGACCCTTGACTCCATGCCAACGTCTTGGATCACACACAACCCTCACATGAGACACCTGAGTCTCAACTCTGGTCCTGTTGGTGCAGATGTCGGCAGCATCCATGGGGCTGGGGGCACCTTCCTGCTGGGAACCACCCACCCACCCTCAACTGCTGCACCCGCGGTGCAGTGCACCCTTCAGCCAGGAGCTCACAGCGTGGTTTTCCTGTCTGCTCCTTGCACAGTGGGTGGAATAACTAGAAATGTGCCATGACTGTCCATAGGAACCAGGCTGGTAGGGCTGGCAGGCAGCAGATGGGGCAGGGGGAGGAGGCCTGTGGCCCCAGGCAGCTGCTGTTTGTTTAGCAAAGGAGCTGCGCCGTGTGGGGTCGTGGCCTTTAGGAGTGGGTCCCTGTAGGGGTGAAGGAAACTGGTTGAAAGGTTGGATTTTTCTGGACTCTGCTGCAAGTGGTTTCAAACAGTTCTTGAAGTTTTACTGGACTGGAAAACCTTTAGGAAGTGATTTTGAATCCATTTGGTTGATTCACTGCTATTCCTGCAGTAGGATGCAGAGCAGTGATTCTGTAATTAATTTAATTACATGCTTATTCAGTCTTTCCTAAACTACTAAAATTTCAGAATGCTTTTCAATTCAATGAATTTCAATTCAATGATTTTCAGGGACAGAAGGAAGGGAAGGCAGGGAATTTCAAGTTCTGTTTCTTTCCTCTTGCTTCATGTGCCAGCCCCCTGGCCCCACAGTGCCCGCTGCCATGGGCACCCCCAGCTGTATTTTGGTTTTTTGCCAAATTCCTGCCTCTGCTTGGTGCTTTCCTG
>NW_009952709.1:264169-303696 GCF_000747805.2 Chaetura pelagica | reverse complement strand
TGCTGAAGGGAAATCTTTCAAAGCAGCTTCATGAATGAAATAATAAAAAGCCTTTTTCTCCTGTCCCCCACATCTTCCATCTTTGCTGTTACCTAATGTTCATTTCTCTCTCTGCTTTTATTGCCTTCAAATTTGGCCAAAACAATGTGTTATGCAATTGGGCTAATGAGTTCCAACCTACTCTCCATCTTCCCGTTGCAGCACAGCAAGCAGCTCATCTCTTCCTGGTTTTCCTTTTTCCCCTTTCAGTTTTTAATTTAAAAGTATCATTTACTCCTCCTCGCTAAGTCTCGTTTTTATATGTATTTTTTTTAAAGTCTGCAGAAGGCCTTGAATGAGTAACCCAATATCTCCTGGGCTGTGGAATTTAACAGTCTTTGCCCTTTGTTCGGCTGGGTCAATGCATGAATTCACAAGTTACTAAATTAAAAAGGAGAAAAAAAAGGCAAATGTCTGATTGTGGATTGGATTTGTTTGGTTTTTTCCCTGAAGAAATGAAATACAAAGGGACTAGTATTTTCAAATAGTTTAAAAAGTAGTAATTTATTGTCAAATCTAGTTGTATTGAGGCCATTTCTTAATACAGAACTAAGCACAGAACTACTTTACTAAAGGAAAAATAGCAATATTGAACTTCCTATATTTAAGATGTTATAAAATGTAAATCTACATGCAGCATAAACACGGGTAGGCTGGACTAAGGTTTGATGGGCAGAGGTTATGCCTGGGGCATAAAACAACTGTGATGTCAAGATGCTTTCTTTAATTTTTCCTGCTTGAAGAGGAAAACAGTGTTAGTTGTTGTGTGTAAAGTCAGTGTAAAGCAGCAGAGTGTGCATGGGCCCTGTGTGCAAGGAGGGACTGGGGCAGCCTGAGCAGACCTCCATTCAAGTAAGTGTGTCTTTATAAAAATTAAAATAATTTTAAAGGTGATGTTTGACAGGCTCTGCAAAAAGGTGATTGGGTCACCGTCCCTGGAGGTATTAACAATCTGTGTAGATGTGGCACTTCAGGACTTGCTGTAATGGTTGTGGTGTTTTTATCTGGGCTGATGGTTGGACCTGGTGATCTGAGAGGTCTTTTCCAACTGTGAAGATTCTATGACAAGAACTGAGGGCAGCAGTGCTGGCTGGTGTGGCTGGGTCTGGTTTCAGCATCTGAGGGGTTGGCCTTGGCTGTAGCTTTATTCCTAAATTGAGAGCCATCCCCTGGCCAATATGGTACCTGGTGTGGGGAATGCTTTGGGCTGGTCACTACAGCAGGAAAATGGGTGTTGGGAGTACTCCATCGTTGTTGCTGCTCTTCATAAACATGAGGGTGCTTTTCTCTATCTCTTGATGAAGAGCTGCCCAAGCAGACCTTCCTTGGGAGGGACCAGAGCAGCTTCAGGCTTTTCATAGGGATCCTGCAGTTGCATGAAGTGCTTCATCGTGCTGTACCTCTCCACTAGTGACTGACTTACAAGTAACAGGACTCACAAATCTCAGCCAAGTTGGTTACTGGGTTTGGTATTTTTGGGGAGGTTTTGCTTGAACTTTGTTTCTCTTCTGTGTCCCACATGGCAAGGTGAGGCAGCCAAGCTCTGTGTTGGGCTGTCATCATGGCTGTTGAGCTGCAGCAGAGCTGCTGAGGCTGCCTCGTGCTTTGCATCTTTGTGATATTTTCCATGTTTGTGGGAGACACCTCCCACCCTCCTCCCAGTGGCCTCTGAGTCACTTCTGAAACATACCTTCCTCTGCTCCAGCTGCTCAAGAAGATGACTTCCATGCTGCCTCCTCCTCATCTCGCGGTGTTTTTAAGCTCTGAATGGAGGATGTCTAGGAGCAGAGCTGGCTGGTGGTGGCAAGCAGAGCTAGTGGCATTAGTGCCTGGTGCTGCCACAAGCCCAGGTGAGAGGCAGTGTGGTGTGAGGACCATTGGGTCTGCCATGGGAGATGGTTCAACCCAGATCTATAGTTTGCCTCTGTTTCCTGGAGCAGTGGCAGATGATGTCTGGTAATGTGTGGTAAGAAGAGACTTGAAGCTTGGGTTCTTTTACATTTTAGTGTGTTGCAATTGGCAGGTCGTCCTGATTTTGGTGACTTTGGCTGGTGGCTGCCTCAGCATCACCTGTGCCTTTGAGAACGTCTGCATTCAAAATGATAAATGCAACTGGAGACCCTAGGTGACCTTAATTTCTCCTCATGCCCAATGTGACAGCCTCAGAGTTAAAATTAATATAAATTTTGTAAATCAGTAGACTGACCTTTTGGTGAACTGGAAAGAAATGTCAAATTTCTCGTTTTCTCCGCCCCACCCCACCCCAATCAGCAGTCTGTAGTGAATGAATTATTCCTAATTTCAAGATGGGAGCTCAAAAGAGCACTCAGATGGCTGAAATCCCATAAGAAAGGCTGACCTTTTGGTTGTCTCTGATGAAAATTCAGGATTTTCCTTGAACTTAGCAGTCTGTAATGGACTGCACAAGATGCTGCCATAGCTGGTGGAAGCAGCTCTCCTTTCCTTCTCTTCATATATTTAGAGTAACACTGTGTGAGCCCCAAAGTGCCTTCACAGTCTGGTAGGAGCATTCAAGGTGTAGTTGGGATCACAGAACAACGGGATCACAGAACAACAGAATCACAGAATTACGTTGGTTGGAAAAGACCTTGAAGATCACTGAGTCCAAGTGTCAACCTGACACTGACAAGTCCTTAACAAAACCTCAGTACTATGTCTGTATGACTCTTGAACCCCTCCAGGGATGGTGACTCCACCACTGCCCTGGGCAGCCTGTACCAATGCCTGGCAACACTTTCAGTGAAGAAATTCTTCCTAATACCCAATATAAGCCTTACCTGGTGCAACTTGAGGCCATTCCCTCTTGTTCTATCACTTGTTCCTTGGGAAAAGAGAACGACCCTCCCTGGCTCCAACCTCATCTCAGGCAGTTGCAGGGAGCAAGAAGGTCTCCCCTCAGCCTTTTCTGCAGGCTAAACCACCTCAGCTCCCTGAGCCTCTCCTAAGACACGTGTTCCAAATCCTTCATCAGCTTCGTTGCCTTTCTTTGAGCATGCTCTAGGAGCACGGAACTGAGCACAGTACTCAAGGTGCAGTCTTGATTCCAGGGCTTCTCTGTAGGTACAAAGCAACTGTGAAATGAGTGATTCCCCTCCTGCTCCATGAGGAATTGAGCATTTGTCAACCCCTGAGTTGGAGACAGTGACTGTTCTCCCTGTCTGCTGCAGGTTTGGTGATGCTGGGTACATGGAGGGGGGTCCTCCAGCTCTCTCTTGCTTGAGATGAGAGGATTTGGAGGTCTACAAAGAGCACTAATCTGTGTTCTCCACAAGATAGTTAGTACCAGTGGCCATCAATCTGTTCTTGCTCAGAAGCTGCTGGAGAGAGTTCTGGTTTTGGAAAATGCCTTTATCTGATGGAAACACTGTGTACTAGCAGGGCCCTGTGCGGGCAAGTGTGTGTTTGGATGCTTTCTGCCAGAGGGATTTTTCTTTTGGGGCATTAGATGGGAAACCTCTATGGAGCTGGGTAATAAGCTGTATTTATATGCAATGTGTCCTCTGTGTGGTACCCGAGTGTGCTTTTGGTTGCTTAGGTGGCTTTTTTGCTTCTGGGTTGGTCAGGTTTACAGATGATGGATGGATGAGGACTCACACGTGCTTTACCTTCATAATTTATGGAGATAAAAACTTCGATAAAACTGACCCATATTATGAAATACTCAACTTCATGGGGCTGGGGGTCCTGCTGACATTGTCTCTGTGGCCATGGTCCTGCCTCAGCTGTGACCACCTGGGGCTAAGCCCCTGCAGAGCCCCAGAGCCGGGCTCGGGAGTCTCGGTGCTGCCTGGTGCTGGTCCCTGGTCCCTGCCCCGTGCCCAGAGCCCTCCTGCTGGCAAGGGACAGGGCTTGAACCTTTACAACAAGGGATCCAAATCTGTCTGGGAAAAAGGCAGCACTAAAGTGGACTGGGTGACTCCTTCTTTACATTGCTGGCAGAGGCAGAGGTTCCTAGAACCAAACAAGGTGATGCATCCATCCTATAAAACTCTGTTTTGCGGCTGTTTTGGAGAGGAAACAGGCTGAGAGCACTTGTGCTTTTTGTTTTCTGATTCTCCTCTACAATTACAGCACAGGAAAAAAGCAGCATTTAAACTTAAGCTCAGTTTTAATTTTAATTTTATGAAATCCTGAAAATATTTCTAGTAGAAATAGATTTTGAAGTAGATTTTGCAAATTGTACTGCCAGCAGCTTTGAAACAATAACTGTCAAGTGTTAAATTATTTGACAGTGTTTCTCAACTATCCACATGCTGGCTAATGGTTTAAAACCTGGTCTCCTGTTGGCCTTTTCAGCTCTTCTCTCAGATAAGAGAATCTCAAGGGAGATTCTGATGGGACTCCCAGAAGAAAATTTTTCACCATGAGAACAGTCAGACATTGGAATAATCTCCCAAGGGAAGTGATGGATTCACCTACATTGGACAGTGTTAAGACTCAGCTTGACAGGGTGCTGGGCCATCTCATTTAAACTGTATTATTACCCAGAGGAGTTGGACCAGATGGTCCTTGAGGACCTTCCCAACCTGGCATCTTGTGATTCTGTGATAATCAAGCCCATGGACCATTCAGCAAAATATTTTGGAACTGCTGTCACATCAAGCATTAAAAAAATGGTACCAAAAAAACCCAACAATCCAGAAGGTTTAATGTCCTTGGATTCGTGTAGTTCATTTAAAAATTAAAAAAAAAAAAGAAAAAGAAGAAGAAATCCTGGTGATTTGTTTTTTTGAGCCTGCTGTAAGTTGCAGGGACTTGAGAGTGTGTGTAGAGGAGCGGGATTGCTTCGTGCCTTGGCTCGCTCGAAGGGCTGCCAGCCAGCTTCCAGCAGGCTCTCCAATCTGAACATTTGGTTCAGAAATGTTGCTGAGCCCACCTTCTCACACCTCGGGAATGTTTGGTAACAGTCAAGTCTGCCACAGAATTTTTCATTTTGTTCTTTAAAATCTGTGTGGTGCAAAAGGCGGCACAAAAAACCAAAACCCAAAGCTGAAAAATCCTCCCCCCCAGCCCTGCCCACCCTGCAGTGATTGGGCAGTGCAGTGTGAGGCTTGGGAGGAAAAACCAAAGCAGACAGAGATGTGGCTGCAGCCTGTTCTGGTGCTGAGGGTGGATGGACATGGTCCTTGTGGGCCCTGCCTTGGCTTCCCCCACACACCCACCAGAGGGGCCTCCTCGCTCTGCTGCTGCTTAAAAATGAGTTAGTTCTTCTAATTATGCTCCCAACGAGGGGTGAGGGTCTTGTGTGTTGGGCAGGTTGGTGAAGTCGTGTGCCCAGAGGGGGTTTTGATGACTCTGCTCTCACCAGGTCACCTTTCAGGAGCTCTTTCTCCATTTCTTTTGCGCTTTCAGGACTTCACGAAGCACCTTGTTTTAAATGGATTTTATGGGAATGTTTCAAGCTTCTTCCCTCCTGCCTGTGTTTGAGAGTCTGGCGTTAGGTTTTATATTTATAAAGTATTAAAAATCAGCAACTGGATAAATTAATGAAGGAAATGTCTGCCAGCAGCAGCCAAGCACAAAGGCAAGACCTCTTAGCCATGAAGCCCTTGAGCTGCAGCTCAAGGGGGGTGGGAGACGTTTGGGGGATGTTCTCTGTGGTTTTTTCTGATTTTATGTTCTACAGAGTGCCCTTCCTAACCCAGCCACTGCTGGGGACAGGATATTGGCTTATATGGACACATGGTCTGTGCCTGCTTAGTCTTCCTCGCATTGACTCTCTTGCACAAGGGTGGTCCAGCTGCTTTTCAGACATTTGTTCAAAGGCTTAATCCTGCACAAAGCTGAGTGAGAAACAGGATCCAGGAGCCAGAGTGAGTTTCACTCTCAGTGTGTGCAGACTGACAGGGCTGCTGGCATCTTGCAAGGTTACACCACCCTGAACCAGGATTCTGCCTGTGCTGGGAGAGCACAATAATGATGCTTTCCTTTCTGAGAGGTCTCTTCCTTTCCGAGATCTGCTACAACAGCCAGAGAGGTGTTTTTCATCCATGTGTCCTGGGCTGGGCAGCTCCCATTGCTTTAGCTTGCTCTATTCCCAGCACTTGGAGAGCATTGCAGGAATGAGGTGAAGAGCCTGAGCCTTCATCTGTGTCCAGGAGAGTGTAATGATGGGGTTGATGTCGTGTCCACAGCCTCAGTTGGGCCCAGCAGTGTTCATCCTGGTACAGGACATCTCCATTTGTTGCAAACTATGGTGGATTATGGATTCAGTCTATCTGCAAAACTCTTTGGTGTTGGCTAGCTGGAAGGTTGTATTTTCTTGGAAGTGTAGATGTGGTGTAGGAGGTGAGAGAGCTGAGGAGGTGGGTGCTGTGCAGGTGGATGGAGCTCTGAGCCTCTGGGCATATTCGGGATGTATCTGGGCATACCTCCCACTTGCCACAAAAATAGGAGTTTCAGAAATGTTCTTAAGTTGCCTTTATCTTTTGGTTCTGTATCAGACATCACATTTATTCATGGATTCAAAATTTGTGTTTCCTTTTTCCTGTGCCTTGCCAGGCACTGGGAAGCATGTGCCAGGAAGCTGTTGTTGCTGGCAGCTTTCAGACTGATAGCACAATTTAGCAAAGGAAAAATATTCTGTTACCACCCCTACTTCTCAAAACTTGGGCCTGAGTTTATGTAGAAATGTTACTCCAGGCCATGACCCCCTCTAGGATATCGCTCTTAAAACTGGCCAGGGTGGGTAGTTTCTCAGCTACGTGGCTCATGTGCCATTTGAAGTAGGATTTTCCAGAAGCTTTAAAGATAGGAGCTGTGTAGTGCTGGAAGTTAAATACATAAAAATAAAAACATGGAGTAAGTATTTGGTCCTAAAAATAAGTGCATGGGTAAGATGTTGAAGAGCACAGGTCTGTGTGGCAGGTGTTTTTGGCCTTTCCATCTGCTTATTTTCATTGATTTGTTCAATAATTCATTTGAAAATGAATTAGTGCTCATGAAGGCTGACATTACTGAGTGACACCCAGAGTTGTAGGCCCTCAGTGTTGTGGGTAGTCACAGAGAGTGGGAGCTGTTCATGGTCTTCAGCAGTGTTTGCTGCCTTGCTCAAAGCTGTGGAAACTTGTCAGAGAATAGAGCTTGTATTGACCAAAGGCAAGTGGGTTGAGATTGGTGCTTTGCATTCAGCTTGTGTGCTGTCCTACACACAGGGGGAAGACAGCAGTTGCATTGGCTTTGCAGGGACGTAGTTGAGAGCCCTAAGACCTGAGGTGGCTGATCTGGCTGCTCACATGCCAGGCCTCCTGTGCTGGTCAACACTGTTTGATACTTGGCCAGTGGGCTCGGGTGCCTTGCTGAGTCAGTGAGTGTCACTGCCTGCTCCTCCTGTAGGACTTGTGTCACTGCCAGCCATAAAAGCTCTGCAGTTGCATTGTGTGGCAGAGCAGGAGTTGAGGATACCTCCAATTGTCTGAAGAGCAAATCCACTCAGTTAATTACCAGAATGAGGCAGGAAGTGTCACTTCTGTCCCGAGAAGTTACTGTGTCAGGGGGTGACTTGGAGCCTGGGCTCTGGCTGTTTGAATATTGGGCCTCAGTGGAGAGGCAGAGGGTGCTTGGGGGAAGGGTTGGGGGGATAGAGTGAGGTCTGGACTCTGATGATCAACAAGGAGATACCAGGAAAGGTTTTTAGGTCTTTAACTTTGGTGTGTTTTTGCCAAGGCCAGATGTCACTTTGGTAGAAGCAGGAGGCCATGGCAACTTCTTGATGTTTCTGCTCAGCAGCTGATGACAGTGTCTGGTTGTGTTACCTGCCACGTGGGAACACTTCAGGAAACCTTCATTTTTTTTTTTCCTGAAAGCTACCAACAGACTCCAAAGAGCAGCACCTGGTTATAGACCAGAGTTGCTTGTGTGTCAGTCTGCATAAACACTCCTAGGATAGTGTTTTCCATCACGGAGTTCACCACCTGGTCCCTCCAACCTGGAACACCCTTCTTAGCTTTGGAAAGCAATCAAATGACCCTGTTTTCATTTAATACTAATTGCAGTAGCAGTAAGTGCTTTGGAGCACTCTCAGTATTTTTCCTTTCACTGGGCAGGTTGTGCCTGTTGGCTTTTTGATGATTCAGCTGCCCAGGAGAGGCTGGGGATGACCCTTGGCACTTAGATAACCTCTCCAACGAAGGAATGATTTTGTGAATGAAAAGCAAGACTGAAATTCAAGAGATAAGTGTCTGGTTTCTTGCAAAATCTTTTTCTGTGGCTCCAGGCAAGTTTTATTATATTTCTTGGATTTCCCAGCGCAACAGCTGGAGAGAAATGACTTCATCAACTCACAACAAAACAGTCAATAATAACTAGTGTTTGGGAGACATCAGGATGTTTTAGACATTTTGATTGGTGTTTCTCATAACTTTGAATAGTTGGAGTGATAGAGTTTTACTTACTCAAGGTTTACTTGAGTCTCTGGAGCCCTTTTTCCATAGGAGCTATTTTCAGTTGCCTTGTCCTTGTCCTCTTCAGAGGTAGAAAAAGATACTACCTCATTGCTTCAAGGTAGCTTTGTCCTGGCAGACTTGACCAAATATTTTGTAGGCTATAGAGGAGCAACCAGTTGAGAATCAGCCAGCAGACTTAGCAAAGGTGCTGGGGATTCTAGAATACAGGGCAATAATTGCTGTGTTTATTTGCAGGTCAGAACTGAGGCACCCCAACAATAAACTCCTGTCAGTCTTCTCTCCTTCCCTGGCATTGAATTTTCATAGAATCATAGAATGGTTTGGGTTGGAGGGGACCTTAAAGATCATCCAGTTCCAACCCTCTGCATGGGCAGGGACCCCCCCCCCTAGCCCAGGCTGCCCCAAGCCCCTTCCAACCTGCCCTTCAACACTGCCAGGGATGGGGCAGCCACAGCTTGACCTGGGCAACCTGTTCCAGCATCTCACTACCCTCACAGGAAAGAACTTTTTCCTAATGTCCAACCTTTTCTTCCAAAGTAGCAATAATAATAATAATAATAATAATAATAATAATAAATAATGTTATTTCTATTTTGTTGTTGGGTTTTTTTGAGTGCTGACAATACCCTTTGGAAAAGTCCAGTTTTCCTTCCCCAGAAGGTCTCCATGGCTACTCTCCGTGCAGCCTTTAACAGCCGTGCTGGCTAATGCAGCAGAAACAGATTTGGCTTTTCCTTTTGGATGTAATGAATAACAAACTGCTGCGTATTCATTAAGAGAGAAGCAACTTGCAGAGGTGAAGTGTTCCATCTCTGGAGCTGCTGTCTAGGGCAGTAATAAAAAATAAATTGGGCAGCCAAGGACGAGAAGGGGTTTATAAGACATTAAGTGGGAAGAAAATAATTGCTACTTCATTCCTTGTTTCTTTCCTTGGGTTCTGCAGCTCTAAGTCAGGATCTCTGTGTCCAAGCTATGCAGATTTTTGTTAGATGCCATCAAATTTGTTGGAGAATTAGCTCTGTTTTTGACAGGTACTCATCTGACTAATTCAGCAAAAATAAAGAAGCTCTTTGGCTGCAGTCATCCAGTCCAGGAAGGACTGAGGAAAATGGGGCTGGCTTCAATGTCTGAACAGTGCTAGTGTGAGTCCTGATGATGCTCTGTCTGCTTTTTGTGGAAGCTTTTGAGGCTGGCAAGGCTTGTGATCATCCAGCCACAACCTCCTGCTCTGCCCAGGACAGCAACTCCAGCATCAAACCCATGGGTTTTGTTTGGTCTGAGGATTATCTCTAGGAAAAGGTCTGTAACCCTGATTTCAAGGGTCTGGAAATGATACTAGTCTGTCCCGGTGTTAATGTCCACATCCACAGTGAGTGAGGAAGGATGAGCACGTTTGAGACACCTCCTTTAGGATATGAGAAGTTGGGTGGTGGATGTGCCTCCTTCTCTCCCATCTTGTTTGTGATTGTTACACAAGAAAAGGGAACAGCACAAAATAACGATGTCACTGGTGGTGTCAGGACTTTGCAGCCTCATCCTCCTCTCCTGAACACCCCTGGCCTCCTTCTCCACAGCCTTACGTGGGCAGCAGAACTACTCCCTTTGGTGTCCACCATGACAACTAACCAGTTTTCAGCCATTCTTCCAGGACACTGCCCATCTGCTGCATGTTGGTTTGTTTTGTTGTTTTTTTTTCTAGTTGTTTCTTGTGTTTGGCTGCATAAAAATGCATCTTGCTTAAATGAGCCCAGCACACCATCGATCCAGATGGCATTGTATTAGTGACCCGTCCTCTTTAATTATGTGCAACTAATTTTTAATTTTATGTTCTCTACAAACGTTGTCTGGGAATGATTTTCTGGCTGCTTGTAAATCATTGATAGATATTGAATCTTTTCAGGGATTGCTTTCTCTTGGAAAAAATGAGGATTCCTCTGTTACAATTAGTTTTCAAAATTTATCAGATAGCTATTTTTTTCATCCACTTGGGATGTGCTTACATTGATTTCTCTTCTGGGACTGTTTTGTTGTGTTTGTTTTTTTTAATCAACATCTTGTGCAATAGCAAGCCATGCAAAAATCTAAGTTTCTTATAGTTACCTTTCTCAACCAAAGCCATAAATCTCATCTGGAAGTGATGCCAAGTCTGTTTGACAAGGCTGGTTTTCTTTCTCCGTTCCCATATGAGGATGTGGAGGCTGAATGTCTTGCTGAGACACTTTTAGCCAGGTTGGCACAGGATGTTCACACCTGCAGAAAAATTGTTTCCAATCCTTTGCCCACATTTTTCTATCTGAGGTGTGTTCATTGGATCTGCTGAGGATCTGGGAGTCTCTCTCTTTTGTCACACAGTAATTACCATTTCTTCAAAATTTGGTGCTTACAGGATCAGTCTGAATCCTGAGCTGGTTGAAGATCCATCTGTTGTAGAAGTCCATATTACTGTTCTTTTCTGATCTGACCTGTTGCCACTTGATGTGGTGGGACGAGGTAGGGATGCTCATCAAAGACCTGGGTCTTGTAAAGGAGTCTGAGGAGGAGGACCTAGACTGGGGAATAGTCCAAGGGCTATGAAGGGATGGGTGTCCCTCCACTCTACTCATGGTCATGGCCATATTTTCACAGATGGCTTGGCCTCAGCTGTTTCATGTCCATAAAGTGCTTTGGTGTGGGAGTAACATGGCTGTCCCCAGGGTCATGGCAGGGACAATCTGAATGATCACCTACAGTTCCTGATTTGGATTGGGTTGAAAGTGGTGTGGAAAGTGTCTTCATTGCTCCTGCCTAGATCCATGTTGCAAGCACCTGTTGGTAACTCATCCAAAACACTGCTGCCAGCATCAGGAGGGATGGCTTGTGGTGGCATCAGCTCTGTGCCTGCCCCAGGTGGGACCAGGCTCTTCAGTTTTGTTGGCCAGGAATGAGTTACCTGCCTCCAGCCACACTGGCAGCACCCCTCAGTTGAATGGCTGTGGAAGTCATGAAATCTGCCTCCCAGTGAATTTTCCCCCATTAGTGCTGGTGTTCAGGAGTCAGTTACTTCTCTAGGTAGATCTTGAGGTGTTTCTTTGGGCAAGAATATGGTCGGTGTTGGTGGGTAACATCTGACCCCTCTGGGAAGAGTCGTGTATCCCCGTGCAAGTCTGGAGTGGACCAGGGATCCATGAAGAGCTGCCTTGCTGTCTGACCAGTGTGTTGCCTGCAAAAGGTTTTGTTAGACGAGAGCCACTTGTGCCCTGGAGCATCACTAAGGGACTTACTGAGCCTTTCTGAAGGCCACTGAAGCCACATTGAAAAATAAGCTAAAAAGCCTTGAGACGAGATTTAGAGGGGGCCAAGAAGTTTGGTGGGTCTGGGCTTTGAGGAGTGCTGGAATTGTGAGACCTGTTCACCCTCTGCCCCAGTCTCTGGGGCAGGAGAGTGTGAAAACAGCAGAGGAGAGGATGGGAAATGGGGATCCCATGGATGTGGTTGTGAGGAAGATGGGAAGCTGGAGAGTGGAGGGACCATATCTACATTAGCTGCCTCATCTGACATCAAGCTCCTTATTTAACCTGTTTCAGGTTCTCCTCTGGTGGTGTTTTGGGCAGGTTCAATGTGACAGCCCTTGGTGGTACCCAGCTGTGGAAGGGCTGGAGAACTTGTGTCTGCTGGTTCTTTACATAGTGAGATGTGAAAGCTCATGTGCTAGGGCAGGGGTCTGGGGCTTGTGGGATGGGTGTGTGTCCTTGTAGCTCCATGGTGAGCAGATGACCCTACTCTGTGCTGCAAACATGTCATACAGTGCCAGGAATCATCCCTGGGGCTCAATTCCTACGTTTAAGTAGAACCAGAAGGCAACAGAAGCCTGAGCAGAAGCCAGTTTGTTTGAAGGTCTTTGAATAACCATTGGTTTTTTTCATTCATTGGGCTGAATTTGTCGTTCCTTTTATGGGTAGAACAAAGCCTGGGGGTGAGTTAGTCCCTTTAAAATGCCACGTGCTGTGATCTGGAGCCTGCTGCTGGAAATCAGTGCTGGTCAGAGCATGAGAATTCTGAAGCATCTTAATTTGGATGCAGAAAGCCTCCATGTTCGTGCAGCTCAGGTATAAAGGTTTTTATTACAGAAGCCCCTGTAGTTGAGGGTCAAAGCCAACCATGGGCTGATCCAACGGGGCATCAGCATCCTGGTGCACGGGATAGGCTGTGGTTGCTCACTGAGAATCCCTTCCCCTTGCTGTGCCTTTCAGCAGGTGATGTCACTGCCACCACCAGGACATCCCTTCTGCTGCTGCCACTCATTCCCGTGGCTGGTTTGTGCTGAGGGGATAAAGTTTCAGGAGCTGAGTTCTGGTGGTGCTTTGAAAGAGGTGATAATTGCCTGGTGGGCTGGAGTGCTGTAGCAAAAGAGGGGAGTTTGGGTCTGTGGAGGCAAAACCAACGCTTGGGTGATAAAGAGGTGCTGCAGGGCAGGCACCCAGAGGGAGCAGCCACAGCATCCTCATCAGGGAGAACTTTTGTGTGGTTCTTGGAGCCCCTGGAGAGAGTCCAGAGGAGGGTGACAGTGATGGTTGGGGGACTGGAACATCTCTCTTATGAGGAAAAGCTGAAAGGGCTGAGATGGGGCTCCTTAGCCTGGAGATGAGAAGGCTGAGGGGAGACCTCATCAATGTATATAAGTATCTAAAGGGTGGGTGAAAGGAAGATGGAGACAGGTTCTTCTCAGTAGTTCCCAGTGACTGGATGAGGGGCAATGGGCACAAGCTGGAACATTGGAAGTTCCATTGAAATACAAAGAAAAACCTTACAGTGAGGGTGACAGAGCCCTGGGACAGGCTACCCGGGGAGGCTGTGGAGTCTTGAGATACTCAAAACTCACCTGGATGCAGCCCTGGGTAAAGTGCTCCAGGTGCTCCTACTTCAGTGGGAGAGTTGGACTAGATGATCTCTCTCTGCGTGCAGTCCCGGGCAGTGACACTGGGCCCCGGCTCTGGCAGCTGCTGGTGCCACCTCGTGGTTAAATAACTTCTCCAGAGCCACCCAACTTCTGTCCAACCACTGCCCTTCCACTGGAAAGGGTGGAAAACATCAAGTATGAGTTTCCAGCAGGGTATTGTTGCACGTCTTTGCACAGGCAGGTGCCTGCAGCGTTGGGTGAAAGTACCAGTTGGTGCTGCCTCGAGCACTGTGTGTCCTACCTGACCCCCCTCACATGAGGATGTTGTTTTTCCAACCTCATAACCTCCTGTTCCTGCAGGAGAACAGCTGCCTGCTCTTTGCACTCAGGGTGGCTCAGCACACTGGTGCTCCCTGCTGACTGTCCTCACCTCAGGGCTCCCCTCAGGAGGACGAGTCCAGGTGATGGCATCAAATGCCTGTCCCACAGCTGGCAGCTTGGGGGAGAAGATGGAAAAGGCACCCACATCCTGGGTGCTGCAAAAGGTGATAATCCCCAGATCCACAGAAAGCACCCACAGCACAGGTAGTGCCCTCTGTGCTCTCATTAAAAGCTACTTCGTTAGGAGAAGTGCAAGCACCACTACAGGTTAGGGGTGGATCTGCTGGAATGTGGTTTGGAGAGTCCTGATGGACAGTAGATGATCCATGAGCCAGGAATGTGCCCTTGCTGCCAGGAAGGGTGATGGAATCCTGGGGTGCATAAAGAAGAATGTGGCCAGTAGATCCAGGGAGGTCCTTCTCCCTCTCTGCTCTGCCCTGGTGAGGCCACAGCTGGAGAACTGGGACAAGTTCTGGGCTCCCCAGTTCAAGAGAGACAGGGAACTCCTGGAGAGAGTCCAGGGGAGGTGACAATGATGGTTGGGGGACTGGAACATCTCCCTGATGAGGAAAGGCTGAGAGAGCTGGGGCTGTTCAGCCTGGAGAGCAGAAGGCTGAGGGGAGACCTTGTCAATGGATTCAAGTATCTAAGGGTGGGTGCAAGGAGGATGGACAGGCTCTTCTCAATAGTTCCCAGGGTCAGAACAAGGGGCAACAGGCACAAGCTGGAACATGGGAAGTTCCATTGAAATATGAGGGAAAACGTCTATACAGTGAGGGTGCCAGAGCCCTGGGACAGGCTGCCCGGGGAGGCTGTGGAGTCTCCATCTTGAGATATTCAAGACCCACCTGGATGCAGCCCTGGGTAAAGTGCTCCAGGTGCTCCTACTTCAGTGGGAGAGTTGGACTAGATGATCTCTAGAGGTCCCTTCCAAATCCACCAATTCTGTGATTGTGTGATTATGCAGAAGGACCAGCAGATCAGACAGGTCCCTGTAGAGCAGCAGTGCCATCTGTGCAGGAGGGATTGTCACACTCCTTGGGACATTGCCAGAGGGATGTGCTGAATGGTGGGAGGAAGGCTGGAGAAGGCTTTAGGACTGATCTTTGAGCATTTTTTCGATGAATCAGAGGGAGAAATCCAAAAGAATGTAGGAAAAATAGAGTTGCAAAATGAGCATGGCATGGTGTGGTGCAGGAGAGGGACAGTGGCCTCTCGAGGGAGGTGCTGAGAGGATGCTGATAGTTGGTGATTTCCAAACTCACAGCTGAAATCAGCAATGACACAACCCAGGAGTCATCTGACCTTTCTCATCTGCGACCCGGTCGTGATGGAGCTCTGAGCTAGTAGTGGTGCTCTTACCAGAGTCATGAGCAACACTTGGCCATATTCAATTTTGACTTTACTAAAATGAATATCACGGGCTTCTTAGTAGTCATAGGAGCATAAAAATCCCAGTGTATCACAATTCATCATACTTTAAAAATTGAATTTGTGTTGAATTATGCCTTGCTGCTGTAGTGCTGTGGAAAAGCTCTTATTATTCATAACTATAAATACAATGATGTTGAGATTTAACTGGGGCCTGAGGCTTTATGCTGTACTTGGGTATTGACAAAGCAAACAGTCTTATGGATTGGTGGAAGTTTGTGGGCCCAGAAGCAGCTGAGCCCTTCCTGCCACTGGAAGCAACAATCCTCCTCTCCAGTCCCGAGCTGTCTCTGGGCAGGCAGGAGAATTCTGGACCAGTTTGACCCTTCAAGACTTAGATAACGGGCCATGAAAAGAAAAAGAAACAAAATCCACTTTGTGTGAATGCTTGTCCTCTTGGGTACGAGCTTGGTCAGACTGGTGGAGGACATGTTTCAGGACCAGCAGGAGTTTGGAGGGAGTGCTTGAGTTTCTGATGGTAGAGCAGGTTGCATGGGCTGAAGGACAAGTAGGAAGAGCTGGAGAAGGGGAAGGATCCCCAAAAACTGCTTGAATTGCTCAAGTCTTCATCTTCATCAGCACAGAGGAGCGAATGGATCTTAAATAAACTTGAGACTTCCCATGGGAAGATTCTTACATGCTCTCTTTGGTGGGCACCATGTTCTTCCTCCTCCCAAATGAACATGTAAACAGACATTGGCCCAGTTGTGCAATTGCTGATGAAGACAGAACTGTCTGGGTAGGAGTTTGGTTGGATTTACATTTTGCTTTTTGAGAATCTGTTTTGGGCTGGAAGCATGGAAAAATCCCACAATTTGGTGCTCAGCTGAGGCTGAATTTGAGCCCTTTGCATGGATTTTAATGCAGCACAAAAGAGAAGTCAGTTAATATTTTACAGGAAATAATTAACATATGGAAATAATTTTTTAACCCCTGATTGGGTAAATTTGGTCTCAGGGGATGAGGGGGGAAAGATTCTTATTGGATTTGGAAGGATTTTTTTGTGTGTGTGTTTATAATTAGAAATTTACACATGGTGAAAGCAGTGTTGCTGTTGGATGTTGGTTATCAAGGCCCGTAGGTTATTTGGAGTTTTGTTTGTTTTATGATCTCTTTTCTTAATATAGCAATTGGGCTTTGCAGAAGTTTGGCACTGGCCTGTTTAACTTTTGACTTAGTTTGGACATTTGATATTTTTGTTACAAAAGAACTCTGCTGCATTTTTTATTTATTTTTTTTTTAAAACAAAAATTAATAATCTCTTGGGAACTGAAATTCTGTATTTGAGAAATTGCAAAGCCTCCATTCTGGGCTTTGTTCCACTGAAAGCGAGACAACAAAATCAGTGATTTCATGGAAGCTGTATTTTGTAATTCATATCCAAACTAGTGTTCATATGGGCATCCAGAGAGATAAGGAAAAGTGTTAAAAAATCAGATGCCCAAATGTTTTGCCCTATGGCAGGTTGAAACAATGGGCTGGTTATTAAGTGATAATTAGTGAGCTGAGCTCCTGCAAGTGAAAGTGCTCAACACTTTTCTGGAGTTACTTGAAAACCTTGCTGAGTGTGCAGGGGGATTGGTGCTGGCACAGGACCTCTGAGAGCAGGCACAGGGCTCCTCTCTCCCTCTGGGGCAGATGTCCTGGATTCCCTGCACACATCAGGGCTGTTGGGATGTGTTTGGAGGAGGATGGAGGATGGTGCCAGCAGCTGGGCAGGAGTTCCTCCCTTTGTTTTTGCAGAAATGTTGGGGTTTTGCATTGAAACTACTGATCCCTGAACAGAAATCATTACTGTGGAGGAGTTTCCTAATGAAGACCTTGAACCTGTGGGGTGGTGACTCCTGAAGCTGGAGCTCACTTTAACAAAGCATCACACTTTAATGAAAGGCTGCTTGAACAGGGGGAGAGTTGAGCACGTGGAAACCTAGTGTGGCTGGATCAGACCTCTTCCTCCTCTTCTATCTCGTTCTCCTCCTCCCTGCTGCTGCATTACTTGTGAGAGCAGCACCGACCCCCTGCCTAGAGAGACCCTGGGGAGCTGCAGGCACCAGTGTGGGGGGACCATGGACACTTTCACAGGGGACAGGGCATGAGGGGCTCTGGGAAGCTGCTTGCATGGGTGTGGAGCTTGGAGGGGTGGCACTGGCTGCTTCAGTGTGCCACTGCATGGAGAGGAGAGGGAGCTGCTGCTGCAGGCATTGAAATTTGACATCCAGGGATTCCAAAGAGCAATTTTGGCAGCATTTCCTCATGCCCAGGAGATGCTTCACCAGACTGCACCATGACCTGCTCTGCTTTCCCTCCACATTCAGGGACCATTAATTTGAAGGAAAACAGGAAAAACTGGTTCAGTGCTTTTAGGAGACTTGAGAGGACAGCTGTACCTGTGCCTCTAGAAATGGATGAGGTGGGGGTCCCCATACCAGCCAGGGGGCCTGGACTTCCTTGCTCCCCCTCATTCATGCCTGGCATACGTTGGGCAGCATTTGCACAGGCTGTGTCCTTCATCTCTGGGCTCGGCGTTTGTAAAACTTAGATGAGCTATATCCTGGAATCATAGGTTTGTTTTGGTTGGTAAAGACCTTCAAGATCCTCAGGTCTAGCAGTTGACCCAGCACTGCCAGGTCCACCAATAAACCACAACCCTAAATGGGGAAGCACTGCTCAAAGAGACGCTCTGGCTGCTCCCAAAGCCTGGTGCTTGCTCAGGGTTTTTGAAAGTTTTTTGTTTTTTTTTTTTAAAGACATGGATTTTCTGACTCATGGCTGTGAAGGAAGGACGGGTTGATTAAATGAATCCCAAATAAAAAGGGAGATGTGACTTTTCCAGGTGTGGGGTAAATCACAGAGGGCAGCCACCACAACGGGGACACCTCGGTCGTGGCCGTGTTTGCTTTGTGCTCCCAGCACATCTTTTAAATTTGGGAGAAGGCAACAGGTTTGTTTTTCGGCACACATTGATTTGGAGTTTTTCCATGGGAATAGACACTGAATCTGAGCCTCTCTGGGCTGACAAGAGGTGCTGGCTCCTTAAGCGTGAGATTTCACATGACTTTCCCCAGCGAGGCAAGTGCGTGGACTTGGTGCCCATTGGCCTCCCTGGTTAATGATTGCCCCATGACTGCTCATAACTTGACTTGGAAAGTGTCTGGAGCGAGCGTGGAGCTGAAGCTGAGTAGTGGGACCATGTCCTGGTGCTCACCCTGCAACCAGGCCCAGCGAGCAGCGCTCGGACAGGACCCACATGTTGGGGTTGTATCTGGCTTCCTTCTGAAATCAGTACAGAGGGCCCTGGTGCTCTGCTCAGATTCACTCTGAGTATGAGAGACATTGGAGAACTGTTACCTGCTTTGCAGAGCTGAGCTTCAGGTGGTGGCAGCGCCTCAGTCCCTGGTGCATCAGCAAGTGGATAGAGGAAAACACACCTGTGCTGTAACTTTCAGTATCAACTTTAAATACAGACTTTGCTCATTGCAAATCTGCTTCTTGCAGGAGAGACTCCAGCTCAGAGCTCCAGGCCTCCAAACAAACAGATATTTTTATTAATAAAGAGAATGCTTATCACTACAGAGACACTTACAGTTGCATGTTTCTTATATATCTGCATCTGTGTTGAGGCTCTCAGGGGGTGCAGGTGCGTGGGGGGATGACGTGGTGCAGCTCGGCTGCCCTCCCGTGCCAGAGGAAACCCAAACCCCCTGAGCTCCCAGCACCACCTTCCAGTTACAGCCACCAAAGGCCGTTTTATTTTTATCGATTTACCAACAAACCAGTTATTTCAGAAATGACTGGCTGCTGCCCTTGGTCATTTCTGGATGACCAGTTGGCTTCGTGTCCTGTGGTTTAATGATTGCGCACTTTGTGCTGGTTAAATAGTGCTCAACAAGGAAACGGGAGAAAAAAACACACTGGGATAATCTAAGAAAAACAAGGATTATAAAAATGGCTCTGAGGTGCTGACTGCTGGAAGCAAGGCCTATTTTGTGGTTTTATTGCTTCACCTTTGCTTAAAGAAAGAATTGGAGCAGTTGTTCCACTCTTTCTCAGCAGATGGGCTACTTCATTGCCGGCACGTTCACCCGTCTGGAAAGTAATTATGTCTCTTGGCCCAGTCTTGATTTCTGCTTCTATTAGTGTGTGCTTAACTATTTCTTCTGAAGAACACTTGATAGATTAGTTCCCCTTTAATAAAAAAAAAAATTAAAACCAAGCTCATGATGTGCCACTGAAAAAATTATTTGAAAAAAAGAAAGAAAAAAAAGCCATTTTGATTCAAAATGTTTCAAAACCTGTTGTAAGATTACCTGAAATTCAGGTTTTTGGTGCCAATGCAAGAGGAAATTTGAAATACTATTACTGATTGCTGCATGCCATCTCCACTGCCTTTTTTACAGCATTGTTGGCCATGGGAAATTCTCCTTATGTAGGTCAAGAAATTCACCGTTAATGTTTTATGTTTAATTTGCCTCTTGTTATAGGGAAGGACACAATTCATGACATAGGCATTCCTGTGCTGCCAGCAAGAGCTGCTGAAAAAAGTTCCCATGTCAGCTTGTGCGAGGGTCTCCAAAACTGGCCAGGACAGGGACAAGGACTGGGCCCTCTCTGATCCCTGTTGGGCAGAGCGTGCTTTCTCCCTCAGATAACCTTACACTTCTATCTCTGGTGTCAGCCAAAAAATATAGATCTGGGTGGCTCAGTAGGTGGGTGTACTGTGGGGTGAAGCTCCTGGTCACTTATGACCCAGGGGCTGGAGCACCTCTCCTGTGAAGATGGACTGAGAGGGTTGTGGTTATTCAGCCTAGAGAAGAGAAGGCTCCAGGGTGACCTCATAGCAGCCTTTCAGTATCTGAAGGGGCTCCAGGAAAGCTGGGGAGGGACTTTAGATGAGGACTTGTAGTGAGAAGACAAGAGGGAATAGATTAAAACTGGATGAGGGGAGATTTAGGTGAGACATTAGGAGGAAATTCTTTGCTGCGTGGTGGTGAGACAGTGGAAAATGTTTCCCAGGGAAGTTGTGGAAGCCCCATCTGCAGAAGTTGAATGGGGATTGGAGCAGCCTGGTCTAGTGAGAGGTGTCCCTGCCCATGGCAGGGGGATTGGATCTAGATGACCTAGAAGGTCCCTTCCAACTCAAACCATAGTACAATTCTGATACGATTCTGTGATATCTGCTAAACCTTTAATAGGAACTACAAAAAACCCCAACATATAAAGCCCTAAGTGGTTTTGCTTTTGTTTGTTTGTTTTTTGAATGCAAGACTTGATGAGCTTGAGGTATTAAAGGCTTTCCCAAAACCCAAATGTGCGGGTGTGTGGGGTGGGGTTTGCAGAGCACCTGCACCGCGGCTGTGGGCGAGCGGAGCCCCCGGGCACGGCGAGGGACGGGCGCCTGCTGGGGCCTGGGCTTGTGCTGGGGCTGTTTGTTTAAATTCTCCCCAACTTCCTTATTGCCCAAATATCTTGTCTGGTTTTGCTCTGACAGCTGTGTTGAGAAGGGCATGGACTAACGATGCTTTTGTATTTATTTCCTAGTTCTTTTTGAAAAATAAATGAGCAGGAGTTGGTGGTGAGTCCTCAAGGTCACCAGGCATGTGATATGTTCATGATTCATTAATGTTAATTCTTCTTCACTTCATCAAAAGCGGAAAGAAAAATAGAAATGCACCAACAGCCCAGAAAAGACCCATTTGGCCTCAGTTTGCCTGATCTGAGCTCTCTTGTACCACCGGCTGGTTGTTTCATCCTCACGTCCTCATGTTGCCCTTACTCCTGGAAATAGTTAAAGGGATTTGACTGAACCACTCTCATGCAGTCACATTTTGGCTTTAGCTTTTCTTTCTCCAGCTAAAGTCAAGTACAGAGGAGGTGTGGGCTGGGCTGGGTGTGCTGGAGGGTCTGTCCTGGCACTGGGTCATGCTGCGGAGAGTCCTGGACTGGCGGCTGCTGGTGGGAGGGCCCGTCTATTTTTGTGTATAATAAAAGTACCACTTTGTTCATTACCCAGGGAATATAGGCCGTGACTGACAGCCATTTTGCTCGTCATTAATAGCTCTAGTTAATCTCAAAACAAGACTTTTCCTGTGATATATCTGTAAAACAAAGCAAAACAAAACAACCTTTCTTCCTTCAGTATCTCTAGTGCGCCACCCCCCTCCCAAACAAACAAACAAAAAATGCCAATTCCTGCCCTCCTCTGATGAACAATGACTCATTCAGCTTATTTTTTTTCTGTACTGTTGTATTTTTATTTTATTTTATTTTTTTTTGTATTTTTCATGTTGGCCTTTGCTACCCTTGGTTGCAGGCGGAGGTGGCAGCGGTGCCGCCGGCAAAGATTGCCCAACGCTGCCGAGCCCCTGCCCTCCACTCCTTATAACTCTGCCAAAGTGTTTAAAGTGCTTGGGCTGAAATTTTCCAAGCCAGGTGTCTGCCTAAGGGGAAAATTTGTTTGGAGAAGTTGCAACAAAAACTGCCTCTGCCCTGGCTGATGAATGAGGCTTGGAGGAAGCTGGGTTTGCCCACAGTGAGCCCGAAAAACTGATGTGGGTGTGGGGGAAAGTGTGTTATGCTGAAGCCTGGTGTTTTCTGGGTCCTGCATCTCAAGGGTTATTTTGTCTTTTGCTGATCTTCAGGAATATTTGTGGGATTTGAGACCATCCCACCTAAATGGGGTTAAATGACCCACTGGGCTCGGGGCTGGCACAGTCACCAAACTCTTTGCTCCAGGGAGGGAGGCAAAAACTGCAATTGGGCATTGAGTGGAAAATTGGGAGAACTTTTTGTATTTCAAGGAAGTAGCACTGTGGAAAAACACCCTGATCCAGCTGAATTATTAACCTTGGAAAGAACTTGAGCTGCAAATGCTCAGCTGAGCATCGAGAGGAACGGGCAGCCGGGGTAGGATGCAGTTGGTGCTGGGGGCTGAGTAGAACATGTTTCCCACACCCTTGGTGTCCCTGCATTGCCCAAACCCATGTAGGCAAACTCTTTGCTCCAGGGAGGGAGGCAAAAACTGCAATTGGGCATTGAGTGGAAAATTGGGAGAACTTTTTGTATTTCAAGGAAGTAGCACTGTGGAAAAACACCCTGATCCAGCTGAATTATTAACCTTGGAAAGAACTTGAGCTGCAAATGCTCAGCTGAGCATCGAGAGGAACGGGCAGCCGGGGTAGGATGCAGTTGGTGCTGGGGGCTGAGTAGAACATGTTTCCCACACCCTTGGTGTCCCTGCATTGCCCAAACCCATGTAGGCAGGAACACACTAATACAGGAAGAAAAAAAAAAAAAAAAGCTTGAATGTTGCAGAATCAATGACCCAGTCATCCAGCAGCAGCCCTGCCAGCTCAGTCTGGCTGGCCAAAATAGGGTTTTTTTCCTCTTTATTTTAATATTTTTCTGAATCTGACTGAGTGCAGGAGGAGTTGAGGGTCCCATGAAGCAGCAACGTGTGTTTGGGCATCTCAGCGCTGTGTCAGCTCAGGGCAGGGTGGTGGCATGTCCCACGGGCTGGATTCCACCCAAACTTCGGCATTTTCCGACTTCTGATTTTGCAGCTGTGTTATTTTTTGATGTGGTTTTCATGCAGTCCATGCATGGGGTTAGGTTTCCAGTAGGGGCTTTTAAAGATGGATTTTTGGAATGGTGCCGTTCGTTGCTGCTCAGTGGCCGTGGTTGGTCGCACTCAGCATCAGCCTGCCCAGCATTAATGAGCCTGTCGGCTGCTGCATCCCCTTGTTTACTTTCCCTCACTTGATCTGCTAATTTCCAAATTCTTTCACATTTTTCCTTTCAACCAAATGCCTTAATTCTGGTGCTTTATTAATCCATCTAATTATGTTGAGTTCAAGTTGTTTGAAATCCACTTATGTCGATATAGGAAGTACTTACTATATTAATCAAGTGATCCAAGGTGGCTTCTTCTCTGAAGTCCTTAATTTGTGCCATACATATTCCTCCTAATAGTATCAAACTTTGTAACAATGCACGTTTCCTCTGTGTCCCCAAGGAGACACTGAAATACATTAATTCTGCAATTTTTCTGAGTACACTAGTAATTCATCCCGGAGTGTGATGTTCCCTTGCGCAGACACATCAAACACCATCAGCATCCCAGGATCTCTGCAGGGTCTGCAAAAGGCTGGAGGGGAAACAGCTGCTTATAACATTAAATAGTTATTCTAAAGATTTCAAATATAGTAATATTTAAATTGCATGTTGAGTATTGAATAATGTAATAAATATAATAGAGTTTTCTTCATTGTCTGTATTTGAAATACGTATTGTATATAAAAATACATATTTCAAAAATTTATTTCAATAAACTTCTAGGAAGGACAGTCCAGGCGTTTTAGGTGGAGAGCATTTCTTTTGCAATCACCATTTTGTTTCTCTTTCTGGGAAAAGAAGAAGATGGTGACACTTGGTTTTGCTTGGCGTGTATTTCTGAGCAAACTCTGTTGGCTGAAGATTTGCTCGGTCTCTGCAGGAGCAGAATGGTGTTTCCCACATGTATGTACTGGATTTTTGTGAGTGTTTTCCCTTGTTGGGTCATTTGGGCAGTGAAACCTCATAAGGGTAATGGTGGGGTTTTCCCCCAGATTTTGCATCCCCCGCAGCTCCATGGTGAACGCTGGACCAGGGGGAAGATCCTCACCAACCTGCAGAGACTGAGTTTCTGAATCACTGGAGGTTCAGAGAAGGGGATTTAGTTCTGGGTAGATCTGTACTTTATTTAAAGCAGTCAAGCTGGGGAAGGGAGGGTGTCTCGGAGAAGCTGAGCTTAATTCTAGGACTGCCAAACCCTGGTGCCAGAGAAGCTAAATCTACAGGGTTTAGTCAGAAGGGCCCAAAAGTGCTCAAGAGGCAGCATCTCAGTCACTGAGATGGTGGAGACAGTACCAGCCACAGCGACTCTTTGCAGGAAGAGAGGAGAAATGTAGAAATTAGAGGCATTTAGGACCATGAGTGCAAAAAACCCAACAGTTTTTGCTGATATCTTATAAGTTTCTCTCCATCCAGAGCCGTGCAATGCTGTTAGTGACACTGGGGAAGTGGTCAGACCTTCCACAATGGGTGGCTGCCTCCAAGAGCATCATGCTCTCTCTGCTGGACTGCAGGCTTTGCCTGCTGCTTTTTTTATGGATCTGGTAGAAAATTAATTAAACGAGGTGTTGTAAACATGGAAAGCTTTGAAGATTTAGTTTAGCTTTTCTAAATAAACAGAGAACTGTCCAGTGCATGAATGTGTGCAGGAGAGGACAGGTTGGCTTGCAGGGGTGATGAGCATCCTGCCTTGGCGTGTTGACATCAGGGACTTTCTTCTAGACAGCAGCTATCAGAATAAAGGCTGGGTACCCATTTTTTCCTCCCCTTGTCCAGTTTGTGATACTCTGTCTGTGGAAACCAGTTGGTTGTTTGTTGGGTGGTTTGGGAGCAGGAGTTTTCCCAGCTGGACTGGTCCTTGCAGCACTGGGCACATACCAGATAACAGTGCCCATCCCAAGTTTAAGTGTGTCATGCCAATAATAGCAATAAGGTTTCAAACTGAAAGAGGGATACATTTTTTTGTGGGTGGTGGTTAATGGTTAATTAGGTCAAATTCTCCAAATTTAGACTGCTGGAGAAGGAATGGGCCAACAATTTGCATTTGACAAAACCTCGTGACAAAAGTGGATGGGGGCTGTTTCCATCTCCTCCCCCCACACTCTGTCCCGTGCCCCAGACTCACTTCTCCCCAGAAGAGGTTCATTTTCAAAATTGTATCCATTAATATCCCAATTTCCTTTCTCCCTCCCCCCCCCTTTTCAAATCTTGCATTAAACCCCTGTAGATTCTGCTTTAAGTAGGCAATTAAACTAACAACATAATTATATCCCTTAGTGCTCATTTTAACCGGTTTAGAGAAGAAACAAAAGGGAAAAGCAGCTTCAAATATACAGAAATAAAAGCTCCGTTGCAAAGATATTTTTTATACTGTCAATAATTTGTACAAGGTGCAGAGTTTGCCTGTTAGTGGCTGCTGGGGAGCCTGGAGGTCACATTGAAGAGCCTTCAAGGCAACATGGAGTTTTACCTTCTAAGTGTCCGTTTTTGTGAACCCTCTCCCAGGTGCACATTTTGGGGAATCCCAGAAGACTCGAGAGTATGTCCTGTTCATCTTGCAGTGTGGCCTTGTAGGTTTTTCTTTCTTTTATTACCGGGGCAATTAGTCACCAGAGACTGATGATGCACTGAGTCTGCAAGCTGCTGGCCTACCATGTGTCTGAGTGGAAAACAGAGCACTGCAACATAGCATTTATGGAGGATTATTGTAGGGAATCTGCTGATGGAGTGAAGCTCCTTTGCTGGCCGTGCAGAGGGAGAGGCCTGGGGGAATCGCTGCTCTGTGCCCTCCTGGTAGCCAGGAGAGGAACTTTGTGGGTTTCTGCAGAGCACACCATGTCTGCAAAAGTTTGCTGGTGATGCAGGAAGTTTTATGAAGACCCTTGGAGCTCAGAGCCAGTACCTTGCTTTGGCATCTTGGATCTTGCTGGAGAAACCAAGTGCTTGGCTGGAGTTTGACGTTCTAAACTTGACTGACAATGGACAGATGGGTGTTGCAGTACAGGCACAAGTCACTGTGGACACTGCTGGCCTTTGCAGAAGCCTGTGTTCATTTTCACTCTTTTGCCCATGATGATTCCAGTAATGACATGGAGATGCCGTTCTAGCGGTTTGACCCATGTTTGTGGATCCTGGGAAGAGACATCTCAGATCAGTAAGGGTGCTGTCTCAGGATGTGAGTGGCAGTGATCATCATCTAGTGAGAAGCACCAGCTTGATCATCTTTTTTTTGATCATTCAGGTGGACATAAAGCAGTATTTATCTTTCTTAAGAAAAAGAGCTAGGGATAACCTGAGCTAAAGTAGCTGGGATCCTCCAGCAGAGGCCAGGCCAGCAAGGTCACATTGCCTGCCTCTTCACATTGGACATGATGTGGAGGCACTTTAGTTTCTGGGAGCAGGAAGTTTAGACAGTGAAATATTTAGATAATTCCTTCTTTGGGACCTGTGATTAGACATGCTAGATGCTTTTCCATGTGTTCACCAGTCCCTTCAGGAGACTTTGTGGGTGCTATCAGCAGATATTTCTTGAGACAACCCACTCTAGCTTATCTGCAGACACTGCTCACCACAGTGGCTTCACAGACTGGAGCTTCCCTTAGTTCGAAGGAGAAGGTGGCTTAGAGTTTAGTTTTGTTTGCACCAATAAAGAACCATTAGTTAATAAGAATTTTCCATTTTTGCTAAGGTGATCTGGTTTGAACCATTGAAGTAGGAACTGAAAGTTGTCCGTATTGTTCCTAGCGTGCAGGGAGATGGTGCTTCTGTGTGGGTTTTGAGGTTGTGGTTGGCCAAGGACTGCAGTATGATGGACTGGATATTGGCAGTTGGTCTTTAAATGCTTGATACAGAAGTGAGGGGATTGGCTGGTTGGGTGGGTGTTCCCTGGGTTGGATAACATCTATTGCATGACATGCTAACATGAGAGGACGGGACATTTTCAGAGGAACATCCTCGGTTGTCTCCAGTCCCAGTTCAGTCACCATCCTGCTTTTTGCAGGGGTTCAGCTTGTCTTGGCAGGGTACAGCTGGTCCATGGGAACTTGCTGGGCTCTTGAGCCTGTGCCCTAATGCTGGAACAGTTTGACCTTACTTTTACTTTGAGCCTGAATAGGGATTACCTGCTTCTTGGCTCTTTGGGAAAACACGATGTCATGGCTTATTGCCAGGTGTCCCCTGGCCCAGAGCAGAGCTCTGACCTGCTGTAGTTTTTGCAGCCCAGATTTTGGGCTGCCTGGTTGTTCCTTCAGGGATGTGTTGCAGTGGGTAAGGAGTTAGAGTCACGGAGTTGTCAGGGTTGGAAGGGACCTCTGAAGATAATCTAGTCCAACCCCCCTGATATATGGCATTTGTGAAGAACTGGACATGCCCCAATTAAGTAGCCAGTTTGACAAAGCAGGAGAAGGCTGGAGTGAAGATGCTTTTGAGTATTTATAATGGTGAAGCTCTCCAAGTCCTGCCTTTCTCTGGGGGGTGCATCTCTTGCGTGCCTGTCTCTCCAGCCAAACTTCTCCTAGACTCAGGAACGTCCTATGTCCTCCTTTGTATTCAGGACAGTATGGAGGCAAGTGCAACAAGGTGGACATTCCTCACCCAAGATGAATTTGAGAATTCAAGGACAGTCCTCAGTATTCACGGGGCTTTTACATGGATACCCTGACTTGTCACAGCTTTACCTACTTTTGATCCCACACTTGGAGCGTTCTGTGCAGAAAACAGTTCTTAGACTGAAGAAATTTTCTGGGTGTTCAGCAGAACAGTTGATTGGAGATGATCTGCTCTAAGCCAGTTCTGAAGTTGCATCATACCATGTTCCTTGGGTGCAAACCAGTTTATATAGACAATACCCATGGCTGCTGCTGAGGTTTTGTATGATCTGAGTGGAAAACAATGCACCCGAGGTGAAGAATTGTGGGGCTGCCACAGCATGAAGTGCAGGTGAGAATCATATTTTCTTTTTGAAATGAAGAGCTTGTGGAAGTTGCCCCACAGGAGCCTTTCCCAGCCCAACACCTTCTGCAGTTGGTGCTTGCAGGGGACTGGAGCAGGCTGGTGGCTGAAGGATTTCTGGTGACACATCTGGAAAGGGAAATAGCCCTTTGCCCTAGTATTTTATTCACACAAAAGGACCTGAATGTGCCTCTCTTGACTGGGAGGCAGACCCAGCCCTGCCTGGGCCTGGCAGTGTTTGGAAATCAGGCTCCAATGCTGGACTCAGGGATTTCTCTCTAGTTCTTCGACATGACCCAAGGCAGCATCTGAATTTTGGGAAGGAATTCAAACCTGCTGCCTTTTCTTCCACCAGCCTTTACAGCCACAGCTGGCCTGCAGCCTGGCAGAGGTCTCATGATGCCACCTGCAAAATCCAATCTCAAAATGGGTCCTGTAAGAACATCAGTACCTTTTTTCTCATCATGGTGCCAGTTCTGTCTGCTCCCACAGATCTGTCTGGCAGTGGGGCTGTGCAAATAATAGATGATTTTTATTTTCTTGAAGCTCTGACAAATTGAAAAAGTCCTTTTCAGGTTGAGCCAAAAGAAAAAATATATTTATTTTAATTGTTGTCGTTGAGCAGAAAATAAAGAATTTAATTTGGTGTTGCATAGTTTAGAGCTGAACAGAATCTGGGGCTTCTGAAGGCTTTGTTTAGATTTTGAGCATATATTCCAGTTCTTGCTTTAAAAAAGAAATAGGACAGATATTTTTCCCATCTGAATCAGAAAATTTTAAATGTCAGACTGTGTCACTTCCATTTTTTGAAAATGAGTGTCATATTCTCTGGTATGAGTGGTTCAGCAACAATGACACTAATCCATGCCATGGTCGCTGTCGCTGTAGCTCCACTTTGGGCTGAAAATCATTTCCCTGCAGCTCTGTGCCTGCATTTATCTCAGCTCCATGAACTATAGAGAATTGAAGGTCACGCAGGTTGGGTCCAAATGATGTTTGTCCCATGCAACCTCCTTGAAAAACAGTTTCTGGAGCCAAAGGATTGCTCTGAGACCTCGATTTGGGAGTGACAATGGGTGATGGTTGGAGGTGACATCCAGCCCTTCCCGGTGCTGGGCCCAGTTTGAGGACTTTGGGGTGAGGGTTGTGGGGTCACCATCCCCTCTGCCCCAAGGAGAGCAGTTGTGCCTGGGCAGGATTGTTGCTGCAGCCTTCACAGGCTTGAATGTACCCAGAAAAGTTGTACTTTCTTTTCCCTTATTTTCCAAATTACCACTGTTCTCCAGAGGCTGGCAAACCTGCCCTCCCTGGCTGAGCAGCCTGACTTTTCCATGCTTTTTGGTCTTTTTTTCATTTTGGTTTTTCTGCTTTTTTTTTTCTTTTTTTAATCTGGGAGGTTTGTTTGTTTATTCATTGATTTATATCTGCTTGGGGAGTCGATCTGGTGATATTTATAGGGTTTGTGGTTGGCCAGTGGGAGTTATTTTGTAAGCAGAATTTCTAAGATTTCTACTTCAAGCCTGTTTTTTCTGCAGCTTCCTTCATTTCCCTCCCTTCTTACTTCTCTTTTCTTTTTTTTCCTCTTTTTTTAGTATTTTTCTTGCCTTTTTTAAAAAATTTTATTTTTGAGGGTGCCAGGCAGACTAAACTCTGAATTCTTCCCCCTGTAATTACTGCTCTTTTTTAAGTTTGAAAAAATTACCCAGCTTTGTGTGCCTTCCCCCCTTCTTACTTTTAGATTCATGTGGTTTGACTTTTTTTTGTTTCCTTTCCAAAATAAAATTACCACCATTTCGTGCTATTAAAAAAAGCCAGTCATACAAAACTGGGAGAGAAGGTGACTTCCCTTAGGTAACCTCCCAACAGTAAATGTTTTAATTTCAACCTCAGAACTTGCCTCTAAATGTCAAGAGGGATTTTGTTTATAAGGATAAAGTCTATATTTTGCAATAGGAATTCTTCCCTGCTAGCACTGAAAGGAGTCTTTGGTACCAGCTTTTTGGGGACCCTTGGCCAACGCTGGACCTCTTTATGGGCCTGTTCCTGACACACTCACTGCAATATTTATCAAGTTTCCTGCTTTTTTTCAATTCTAGGTACTAATTTTCTGACTGAGATGACCATGTGTTAGACAAATGTTTAATTTTTCATGAGCTCAGATTTCAGCTGAGCATTGTCAGTACCTTCCATCTGTGCCATGCAGTTAATTATGGAGGGACCCGAAACATTCTCCAAAATACACCAAAGAAAAGAGTAAAACCAACCCCAAAATGTACAGTTCTGCCCAGGGATCACATTACTCTCACGGAAACACAGATGATTTAACCATGAGCTGGAGCAGCTCCTGTGGGCCATGCTTTACAGCCTCTGCAGATTTGAAGGGCAAAGTTTTAGTCTTATGAAAAGTTTCTTGCAAGAAATGCTTCGTTACAGGGCTCCTTGGCTCCACGACCCACAGCTCTGTGGCCAGTGGTTCCCACCAGTGCCAACTATCCTCTGAGGAGGATTTAAGATGGGTCAGTTTTGGTTTTAATTTTTCCTCACATCTTGGGTTGGGGCTTCTTGAAAGTCACGGACTCTTGTGAGGGACCAACATGATGATCTGTGAGCCTCTGTCCTTCTCTTGCTGGGGTTTCTTGGGCAGATGGGAGGTACCTGGTTTGTAGATGGTTTTTCTCTAGATGCAGGCTTGGCTCCCTGATTTCCAGCATCCAGGATTCAAGCATCTACAGCAGCTCATGGCCCATATCTGACCGGCCATCTTGCTCTTGGGTAGTTGTCCTGCTTTGGTGTGCACGAGGGGTGCAGGCCAGTGATGGCAGCTCCATGGAGTGTCTGTGGTGCAGTGTCATACCTGTGTGTTTGGATTTTACAGATTGGTTTGGGTTGGAAGGACCTTAAGGATCATGCAGTTCCAAACCCCCTGCATGGGGAGGGACACCTCCCACTAGACCAGGTTGCTCCAAACCCCATCCAGTCAACTTCTGCCAAGTTCTTCCATGTGCAGTGGATATAAAATGGTTTTTTAGGTGGCCTCCCACCCGCCGTGCTGGGGGGAGAGCCTGTGCTGGTGCTCCCAGCCTGCTTTCTGAGTGAGCTGCTTGGTCTTGAACCTGCCATTCAGGTCTTGCCCACTGCCTTGTGTTGGCTCAGTGGGAAGGACTGGAGCTCCACGGGTTGGTGGCTCCTGGTGGTCCTTGCTGAAGGTGGCTCATGTGGTGGGACATGTTGCAGCCCCATGGGACATAGCATTGCAGAGCAAAGCCAGGAGCTGTGTCTGCTCACAACCCCTGGACACAAGGTGTTCCACAGCACCTCTGTAGTAAAACCCATAGGATTCCAGGTATAGATAAGTCCTATTTTAATATATAATTTTTTTTCCATGTACACTCATAGCTTGTTAGAGATGTTTGTTTTATCAACTTGGAAAAGTGCCTGTAACAGGATTTTTTAAAAATTGATTTCCTGAGAGTTTCCTGTGAAACTGGAAACCTGGAAAAACTGGTGGATTTCTGAAATGCTCTTGCATGGCTCCTTCTCCCCCTTTTTCTTCCCCCCAAGTAAAAAATAATAATTCCCTCCTCCCCCCCAGGGTTTCGTTCCATATACATTTATTCTTCAAAAATATTTCCAGCTGTTTCTTTCGCTGGGAAACTCATCCCATCTGTAAACAACTGCTTGATGCAGATAATTCTGTTGTTTTGCTCGGTCACTCCTATTTTCCAGCTTTTATAATATGAGAGTTCAGAAGTAATCAGTAATGCCTTTTCTCCTCTTCACCCCCAATTTGATTATTTTTCTCCTGAAGAATGGAGGAAGGAGAGCACTGAGCAACAGGAGGTGGAAAAAAAAAATATTTTGATTACTTTTCAGTTGCTTATAATCAAGGAGTGACTCCTGAAATCCAGATCAATTTGCTGCATTGATTTCATTCATAATTTTAATTTCATGACTGTTTTGGGGGAAGGAAAAAAAAAAAAAAGATGGTCAGTTTGAAGCTTTTTAGGAGTTGTTTGAACATTTCTAGTTTTAGGTTAAAATTTATTTAATGTTCCCTTTCTTCAGTCTGCTTCTGCCAGCATGTGCTACTTGAATTTCCCTGGGCAGCCACGGGAGAAAAATTGAAATTCAAAGCACAGGTTCTGCCAGTACTTTCAGCAAGTTCATAAAATTACTCATATGAATATTCCTTCAACCCAAAGGCAACAGCTCACAGCCCTTAAGCTTGTCTGCAGCCACCTGAGGAGCTGAAGGGGATGGTAGGTGACACAAAGACCTTGGGTCCTTCCAAGGCAGTTTTATTCCATTTGAAGAGGGTTTGGGTGCTTGCACAGCGCTCCTGGTCAGCACGGCCCCGTGGGTGCCTTTTCCAGCAGGGATTTAACCTGTGCAGTTGGGAAGTTTTTAGAACTTGTAATTCCAAGTTACTGAGACAGCTCAGAAACGGGGTGGGTGGAGGCAACACGCCCCAGTTATTAACTTCAGATTATAAAATGGGAAGATAATAAACAGCAGGCAAGAAATAAATGCAATTACATTGAATAATTTCTAGATTTTAATCATGGTTCTTTATTATTACTGTTTGCCTACTTCCAGTTTTTACCTCTGTGCTGCAACTCTCTCTGCCCCAGATAAGAATATGGGGAGAAGTTTGAGCAAACCCAGTCCTGCCATTTGCAAGGCAAGAAAAAAATAAAGAAGTTAAAGGAAAATAATTCTCCTGCCAATATAAAGAGAATTGAAATCAGTGTAGAGGGGGCCCTGGGTTAAGTTTGAAGTGAAAGGACAAGAGCAGTGGGGATCAGTCCTGGCTCAGCTTTTCCATGGAAATCCCGTGCTCAGCCTGACATTTGTGTTGGGCTGATAAACCTCCCGGCTGGTCTTGTCGTTAGTGTTTGTTGCTAATTAGTGTTTGGGAGGCACCTGGTGGCTTCAGCAAGTGGGAACCTGTGGGAAGGCGAACGGTGAGAAACCCTGTCGGTGGTTAATTGCCCTGGCACGGCGGGGATGGGCACCAGGGTCGGGGGTCCCTCCACACCCTGGGTGGGACTGGGGAGACCCCGGCCTCAGCTGGGATAGCTGGGCAGGGGCAAGAACCTGGTCTGTGGCTGCAGTGCCCTCGTGGTGGGAGGTCCTGGATGTCCCTGCCTGAGCACCATGATGCTGCAGTACTGTTGCCCTTGGTGATGGTGTTCACTTGCTCAAGGTCTTCCTTGACATGCATCCTCTTGACCACCAGCAAGAAGGGGCATGCCAGGGGCCTGGCCAAGCTTGGGTGATGCAGAATTCCCATCTAGAATCCACCCATTACTTTTTTTTTAGGCTGAGTAGCTGTCTCCAGGAGGTGTTTGTTTGCATGTGTAGATGTGGTAGAGGTGCTGCTGTGGGTGAGGTAGCTGCTCAGTAGACTGGAATTATTTTCTGCTCAAACACCCTCTGGACACACGGGTCAGAGCAGCTCTTGGGGGAATGATGGGCTCCCTGTGTCCCCAAGCACCAGGTGCTCCATCTGCCTGATGCAGGGGTGCTGGGTTATGTCCCTGCCACGATCACCTTGGCAGCTTCCCATGGCTGAACACGGGAAATCTTGAGGTTAAAATAAGTCTTTCTAAAAATGGGCTTAAATAATGTGTGTGTCCAGGAGTAACCAGCACCCTCCTGCCACACTGGAGAATTTCCCCTACTCTGCATTAGAGCTCAAACATGACCTTTGGTCTTCACGCCGATGGGTGGTCCATGGGCTTTTGGTACCACCACGTCTGAGATGTCCCCATGTACAGGTGTTGAGCATCACCTTCATGTGTCCTTGCGGGGTTTAGTTTGTTATGGTCAACACCTCTGTCATGCTTCTGCCTGCTTGAAAGCTCATCCCTGGCTTGGTAGGAGCAGCCAGGGTGGGATTCACTGCCTTTTTCTTCTGATGGCCTCAAGCAGGAAACACTCAAGCTCGGAGGGTTCAAAAAGCTCAGATTTTTTTTAACTGCTGGTTTTTCCCACTACCCTCAGGACAGAGCTCTGCCCCTGGCCAACCTCACGCTGGTTTTTTTCACTGCAAGGCTGCAGCTGAGTAAAAGGGTGAAACTCCTCCAGATGTTCAAGAATAATTTTGACACTACTATTTTTTAAAGCTGCTGCTGGCATCCCCAGCATGTGTCCCAGCACTATTGCCCTCATGGCCAGGACCCAGGGGTGTTTGCAGACCCCATGATGGGCATGGAGGGACCCTCACTCCTGGGGCTGGGCTCTGCTGTGGAACTGGAGAAGATGCTTTGGTAGAGCTCAGATTTCTTCCTTGCAGATATTTTTGTTATTGTTATTTTGGTTGTTTCTTGAGGGGAAACTGCAGCTGAGGAAATAGGCAGCACATTCCTCCAGCCCAAGGAGGCTGGTCTTAGGGATTTGCAAAAGCTCTGTGGGACACACCTGGGCATGGGTCCTGCTCAGCTCACCATCAGCTCAGCCTTGTTCCCTGCTCTTCATAAGCTTTGGGGGAGATTTCTGACCTTGTAGGAGTGAGAAGGACAATGTGGGGGTGATGGAGAGGACTGTGGTACCATGCAAAGCTGGGTTTGAGTTTCCTGAGCATCCCTTGTGTTGACAGGAGGAAGCAAAGCTCCAAAAAACAAACCAGGGGCACAGGCGTATTTATGGGTCCTTGTGCTCTGCAGATGTTTTGGTGTGATGTGGGGCTGCTTTTTTTTTTTTTTTCCTCCTACTATTTAATGAAAATTAAATAGGAAACTGCCAGTGTCTCACCCTTTGTTTAAAAAAAAAAGAAAAAAAAAAAGAAAAAAAAAAAAGGCACTTCCTGCATTTTCTGTTGCTCTGAAGTTAATAATAACAGACAGCGCAGGTAGGCAGGCCTGCAGTTATTTTTATGGCACATTCCTTTGTGAGACCTGTTTTCAGCTGCTTCTCCTGTTGCCAAATTTTTAATTATTTGGGGGGGTGACATTTTCCACGCCGGGTGCTGCTGCTGCTCCTGAAACTGGGCAGGTGATTCCGTGTTTTGCCGAAAATTCTTCAGCTGTCGTTGGGAAAGTGCTGGAGGAAAGTAGGTTGTGGGTTTAGGGCTTTCTTCCCCCCTTTTTTTTCTATTTTTTTCCCTCTTTTCTGTTTTTTCCTCAGGTAAAACAAGTAACTCAACCCTTTTACAAAGCATCTGAAGAGTCAAGCTGACTTTCCTGGCTTCTGCAAAGCCCAGTGGATTTAGGGACATCTTCCCTCGGCAGAGCTGGGGTGAAGCTGGTGGGAAATCCCCAGGGGATGGTTGTGTGTGAATAAATACATGGAGTCAAACCTTTTTTTTCCACTTTGGGAGGCCTTTGCTGGTGGCAGGTTTGGGGTCCCAGCACCCCCAGCCCAAGGTGGTCCTCAGGCCCCCAGGAGCAGATCAGTCTGTGTACGTGGATGCAAATCCACATGATTTGAGTAATTGTTTTTAATTGTCATTTAAGTGATCAGGCAGCCAAGGCTGTGCTTTAATCTTTGGAAATCTCATTTAACATTTTTACAGAGTTTAGTTATTTATTTTCTTTCATGGTAACTTAGAACATTGGAGGTTTCTCCCAATATAGTGGAGCCCTTTCTGTAAACAAGCATTTCTCAGGTCAGTTAAACATCTGCTTGGACTCCTTATTTTTTACACTTTATCCTGTGAGAAGATGTTGACTGATACATTTCTTATTTATCACATGATTTCCTTTTCACTTACAACTTGAGTCGAGGAGCATATGGCCAGAAACCACATTCTGCTTTCATGCATTTTAATTTAAAAGATATTTATTAGCATTAGTTAAACAAAACTACTTTAAGCATACCCAGTATGTACAAAAGCAGCTTTGGGGAATCATCTTTTTGAATTGTAAATTATTCCATGGGAGAAATGTATGACTAGTTATCCAGGCTGTGTTGCAGAGCCCCGTGTCCATCCTCTCCTGCTTGCCAACTCGCCAGCTCTGCTTCTTGGCTTTCTCAATTTGAAGGAGTGACCAAATTCAATTACTTGGGTAAACTGGGGTGCAGGAGATTTCTCTTTGCCCTTCCCAAAGATGCTGCTTTGTCTAAAGCTGCTCTGACCCATTTCAGTCCAGTCTGGTTGTTGGTAGTTACATGGTGATTTCCAGCAATTCACTGCTTGGATTTGCTTACGGTATTTATAGTCCTTAAATACCACTTTTTAGAATTTAAATGCAACGTTTTATTTTAAATGGATTAATAGGGTGGCCTGCAAAAGGCATCATCCCCTTGCGTTTGATTCCAAACGGGCTTGCTGCAAAATAAAAGGAAAAAAGCTTATTTCAGCCAGATTTTAAAAAATACGTGTATGCATCTCCAAGTGCTGAACTCACCAGAGCTGTTCCTGAAGAGTTTGTAACCCAGACAAGTTGCTGGCACAGAAAATTTGCCCGTTAATTGCGTGTTTGGAAACTGGAGCAGTGTGTGAAGGTGTCTCCTGGTGGCACCTTTGGTGAGGATGGGGCTTATTTAAGCATCCAGAAACCTGTAAGACAGCCAGATCTGATTTTGCTCAGACTTGGCTTGGTGTTTGGGTTGAATGGATCTGAAGTAAGAAGTCAGCCAGCAGCTGCAGCAGCCCAAACCCAACCATGCTGGCTCTGCCCTTGTCCTTTGGTGGGTTTTGAGTATTTTCCCCAGGGGAGATGCCCAGAAGAGTCCTCCTCTCCAAAAACGTCTTGGCTGGTGTGAAGCCTTCTGAGATTTGAGCTTTTATTTCTAGGGGCTCCTTTTTTTTTCTTTTTTTCTTTTAAAAGAAACTTGCTAATGAATTTCTCATGAAAAGAGGTCAAAAAGCCAGAAAATTGACATTAGAAAAATATAAAAACAGACTAAATGAAAATAGAATTGTGCATTTGCCCCAGAGGTGCCAGGCAGTCGCTTGGGGGTGGTTGGGATGTGCAGAGGCTGCAGTCACCACCTCATTTATTTCCAGCAATTCATTCCCTCAACTCCAAATACAAATATGAAAAGGAACATAAAATGAATTACCCATGTGATCCTTCATGGAGTAACACCTGCACTAGGGTTGCTGGTGAATCACACGGGATTCATGTGTGTAACCAGGAATAAATACGGCATCGGGACGTGGGCGCATCCTTGTGTTGGGATCCCCATCCCTGCAGGAACCCTTCCCCAAAAGAATTTATATCTAATTAAATTCTTGCTGACATGGAGGATGAGTAACTGGGCAGTCTCAGGTGGTTTTCCAAAGCTGAGGTTGGTTACATGCTTCCCAAATGGAAATGCTGTAATTTTTGGTAATACTTAGATAGCAGTTGGTGATACGGTGGGAGTGGATGGGACTGCAGGGCTGTGGCAATGGTGTCCAGGCTGAGCCTTCAGCTTTGCCATCTGTATTTTGTGGCTTCACGAGCACTCATCTAGGCAACCTTTATCTCCAGTGGGTATTTTCCATGTAGAATTGCAGTGGCAGAAGCCTGGGCAATTCCCCTGTGAGCAGGGACTGTGGCTTGCAGGGGACTTGCAAGGTTGGGTTGTGCAGAAGCTCTTGAAAGGGATGGGAATGGCAACATGTCCCATCTCCAGGAGGTTTTGGGTCACACTGATGCCCCAGCACCCACAGGGTTTCTGCAAATGAAATCTCCTTTTCCCCTCCCCCCTTTTTTTTTCTTTTTTTTCTTTTTTTTCCTTTTTTTTCCCTGCACACTCAGCTCTGATCTTTATAGAAAATGCCTCGAAGGTTTGAGCAACCTACCAGTTGCAGGAACCCATAAAGCTGCTGCTGCTTTTTTTTTTTTCTTCTTTTTTTTTCTATTGTGTAAGCATGACAAATCATTAATTTTTGATTGATTGCTTTGAATTATGGGTGCTCTGACATCCTTTCTGTAGCTGAACAGCTGTATAACAAATGAACATATCAATGCTCACAAAAGATTGGAGATCTAACAGAAGCAATTACATTGTCAGCTCCTCCCTTCTGGCTTTTCCTGGGTAATGGGGGGAGGAAATTTTTTAACAGAAATTCCTCAAGTGGCTAACAATAATAACAACAATAATAAAATACCTCTTTGTAATCGAATTAGATTTTTATCTCTTCATTTCCAGTGGATTTCTTAAAACTTGGGAATCCGGGATGTGTTTCTGCTTTGTTAACTCAAAGAATCCCTTTCAACAAAATTTCACAGCAAGAATTAAAAAAAGAAAAATCAAATTGCAATTTATTTTTTTTTGGTTGCTATTCCTTTAAGATTTCAGAATTGCACCAGTGCACTGCATGTGACCTCCATAACTTTTAAATTAAGAATTTATGCTGGCTTGAAATTTATGAAATATTTCAGCATGAAAGAAAGCCTTTTTCCCTCAGGAAAATTGAGCAATAAATCACAGCACTCTCGATTTACTGCCCTCCAGCCAGCCAAAGATAGGATTTTTTTTTCCTTCCCCCCTTCGTTCTGAAAAAAAAAAGAAAAAGAAAAAAAAATGTAATCATATAAGACAGCTTAGCTGCTATCCTCCCACTCACTAGAATTTTTAATTTCAGCTGTTTCTGCTTGGATTTATTTCCAATATTCCTACTCGGCTTTTCAATTTCCTCAGTTATTAAATTTTAATTCAGTGCATTAGCATTTAAATTAAAAAAGGGTTTATTTTATCGAAATCGTTGGCTGGCCCCCATCCTGCTGCACATGAATTGCCTGTTTCTGCCATTTGCACAAAATGTGAAATGCAGCTAATATCTTTTAACTTGTATTTGCACAAATTCAGAAATAAAATTTCTGGGTTTGGAATAACATTGTCTTTCCAAGGAAGCCTCTCACCAGAGAGCTGAAGGGGGAGACCCTGGTTGCTCCCTGCTCAGCCCCTTCTCATGGCCCAGAGGGGCTCAATTAGGCAATTCATCGCTAACGAAGGGAGGTGCACAGGACCTGCCCCTCTAATCCCAGAGCAGAGCCACCTCAGCACTGGATTTGGCTTTTTCTGCCTTATTCCCCTCCTCCAATTTGCATGTTTTTGCATCCAAGGAATCATTACATTAAACGTCAGTAAAGCACAACAAAATGATTGTGTGAGAGTAACTGGAGCCGACGCAGAAAGTTGCCTCCTTGGTGGATCTGTGACTGAAATCCTGCCTTGGTCTCCTCCAAACCTCTGCTGGGGTTCAAGTGCTCAGCATGTCCCACCAGTACTGGGATGGGATGGAGAAGCCCTGGGTGTTCTGGTGTTGCGTGCTAGCAGGAAGAGTCTGGAGGGTGGTCTTACCTTTCTTCACCTAAACAGCCCTTTTTTCCATGTCTTTGTCCCCTTAGGCCGACGAGAGCAACAGCAGTGGGCGGAGGAGCTCGTCCAGCAGGTAGGGCTGGGTCTGTGGGCAGGGGTGGGAGGTGGTGGCAGATGTGGCTCCGCTCAGAGGGGGTAGCGAGGGGCGGCTGTGGAGCGGGTGAGCTGGGAGCTGCTGGAGCAGCGTCCGCACACCCACCTCTAGGGTTTGCTAAAAAGATGCCAGAGGGATTGTTCTGGACTTGGGGACTGTGAGGGCAGGTGGTTTCCAGGCAGTGTGAGGTGGTGTGGCTGGGTCCCCTACATGTGCCCACCGGGGTGGAGTGGCCATGGTGGGATGAGGTTCCTGGATGGACACCTTGGGCCACGCTCTGGTGGTTGGGTGCAGATCCTGCTCCTATGTGAGAGGTGAGCAGGGGGTGTTTCCCATCCTCCTCTGATCCCACCAAGGTTTGTCCTCTACAGCTCCTGCTCCAGCGGTACAGGGTATTTCAGGTCCCCCATGGAGGACTCAGGTCCCCTTTGCTGCCACCCCTGCTGTGGGCAGGGTGCCTGGG
>NW_009952709.1:260949-263760 GCF_000747805.2 Chaetura pelagica | reverse complement strand
GGGGGGCTGTGGAGCGGGTGAGCTGGGAGCTGCTGGAGCAGCGTCCGCACACCCACCTCTAGGGTTTGCTAAAAAGATGCCAGAGGGATTGTTCTGGACTTGGGGACTGTGAGGGCAGGTGGTTTCCAGGCAGTGTGAGGTGGTGTGGCTGGGTCCCCTACATGTGCCCACCGGGGTGGAGTGGCCATGGTGGGATGAGGTTCCTGGATGGACACCTTGGGCCACGCTCTGGTGGTTGGGTGCAGATCCTGCTCCTATGTGAGAGGTGAGCAGGGGGTGTTTCCCATCCTCCTCTGATCCCACCAAGGTTTGTCCTCTACAGCTCCTGCTCCAGCGGTACAGGGTATTTCAGGTCCCCCATGGAGGACTCAGGTCCCCTTTGCTGCCACCCCTGCTGTGGGCAGGGTGCCTGGGACGTGCAGCAGCCCCCAGCCCATGTGTCCCAGCAGCCCAGCACAGTGAGGGGAGGAGGCACAGCCTGAGCCCAGGTGGCAGGAGGGAGACCTGGCACACAGGAGAGGGAGGTGATGAGGCTGGGTCTGCCCTGTGTGGTGGCCTCTCCACCTCCTGCTGATGCTGCAGGACATCTTGCCTTGTTGGGCAGCACTAAGGATGGTGCTTCCTCCATCCCTGGAGCAGTGTCCATTCCCAGCATCCGTGTGTCTGAGCTGCACCAGTGCTGGGGTCATCAAAGCAGCCCCCAGAACGCAGCAACTTCGGGGTGCAGCGTCACCCCAGGACAGCTGTGTTTCCATGGGGAATGTGTGCTTTGCACTGGAGCTTCCATCAGTTGAGGGGACCTGCTGGGAAGGTCTCCTGCCCTGTCTAGTGTCCAGTGTCTGTCTCTGGTGGAGTCAGTGCAGAGCTGTGAGGTGAGGAGGAAGGGGCAGGTTTCCACCCTGGGCCAGGCACAAATTCCTTTTTGCTGGGTCAGAATATGGTGGAAAAAAAGAAGATGAGCAAATCTGTTTAAAAAAAATAAAATGGAAAAAAAAATGTAGTATTTCAAGAAAGCTCTGCCAGTGACAGGAGGCTGGAATGGGGCTTTGGTGAAATCTGAGGTTGCTGGTGGCTGCAGATACAAGGCAGACGTTTTCCAAAGTTGTTGCTGCTCAAAACTCTCACTAATTGAATTTATATCAGCAAGAAAGATACACACAAAACAAGGTTGCCAGGACAATTTTATCTTTCTTCAACTTGTTTGTTTTGTTTTGTTTTTTTTTAACTTGATCCTAATGTGGTAACCATAGTATTGGATTGATGCTGTTTTTATTTATTGATTGTATTGAATTCATTTACTCTGTTTCAAGTACATGTTTCAAGCTCTGAAGGCCTAGGATTTTAATGATCTTATCACCTCCCCAGCTTGGATGCCTTTGAAAGACCACGGTTCAGTGTGTGCAGATGTTTGCAGCTGAGAATTAGTGGTGGCAGAAGGTGCTCACTGATCTCTCCCACCTTATTGAGTTGTCTGTGGTTCCTGTCCCTCAGTGAATGCCTATTAATGGGAAATTTTAGCAAGTGAAGAGAATTAATAGGAGCATAGGAAAAAACCTGCCTTTGAGGGAGCTGGAAGAGACGTGGCTGTTTGCCTTTGAGAAGATGACAACTAAGAGACAACGTGACAAAGCTGTGCATGTTTTGGAATGCTCCAGAAAAGGTAGATCAGAGGCTTCTTTCTTCCTTTTGCAAGGGAAAAAGAGACAGTCAACAAAATTAAAATGCAGCCAATTAAAAGCTGATAAAAGGCAGGATTTTTTTTTTCTTGCATGAGGGGCAGTTGCAGTTGGAGCACATTGCTGAGGGTTGGATGCTCGAGTGGGCTCCTGTGGATGGGACATGATGCCTGGGGATCAGTGGCCTTGCTACTGTCTGCTGGAGAGTCTTGAAGCTTCTTAAGTACCTCCCTGGAGGTAGAGAGAGTTATACAGACACAGTACTGAGGGATATGGCTTAGTTAAGGACTTGTCAGTGTTAGGTTAACAGTTGGACTCAATGATCATAATGGTTTGGGTTGGAAGGGACCTAGAAGATCATCTAATTCCAACCCCTCTGGCATGGGCAGGGACACCTCCCACCAGACCAGGATGCACAAGCCCCATCCAGCCTTGAACAACTCCAGAGAGGGGGCAACTACAACCTCCCTGGGCAACCTGTTCAGTGCCTTCCTGCCCTCATGCTGAAGAATTTCTTCCTAACATCTAACCTGAACCTCCCTTCTGCCAGTTTAAAACCATTACCCCATCTCCTATCACACACCCTGGTAAAAATTCTCTCCCCATCTTGATCTTGATCAAGATCTTGAAGGTCCAGCCAAGGTAGTTCTGTGAATCTCTGATTCTGTGATTATTCTGAAGCCCTTTCTAAACGTGGTGGATCAGATTTGGTATCACGCGGTGATGGGAGCCTGTGTGACCAGCCTTGAGGGCCTGGGGGGGCCTGGAGGGCAGTGTGGGAGCAGCACTGGGAGCTGCAGACCTCGGGGTGATCCTTGGGAGTCTCCATAATGCGATCGTCAGACTAACTACTTACCAATAATTAATGTCAGTGTTCAGATGGTGGGCTCTGGATCTTGACAAGGAATAATTGAAAAACCAAATGTGCAATTATGTCTGACAAGCAGCGTGTGCTTTTCTTGGTCACCAGAGCCTTGTGTAGTCATGTGTTAGACACGGTTTTATATAATTATTATTGTTTATATGGTGGGTGTCAGAGGAAGGAAAAATTTTAGTTTCAAGTCCTCCATTGGCTATTTATTTTAAAGTCATTAGATTTGTTTTCAGACTTAACTACGCTTAATGTGCGAGACTC
>NW_009952709.1:234679-260931 GCF_000747805.2 Chaetura pelagica | reverse complement strand
CTGAATAAATCAGACCCTGCTACAGGAACTGCATCTGTTGGTGGAGGGAATGGAGCCAGCTGGAAGCTCAGCCCCATCTGCACCAGGGCTGTCACCAGCCGGGGAACCCCTCGCAGCACAGATGTAGCTGTGCAGGAAAGCATCCTCCAACCCCCAGTGAAGGTGAAATCCCAGACCTTCTGGGCTCCCAGCCACCCTCTGTGGCTGAGAGGCTGGATGGGTCTCCTCTTCATTGCAGCATTAACAGTGCTGTGGCAGAGGTCCCAAAGAGGGACCATCTCATGGAGGTGGAGGGCTCTGCAGTGCTGGCCTGGAGGGAGGCAGAGGGCTGTGCAGGCAAGAGCATCTCCAGCAGCTGCTTTAGGCTGGGGCGTGAAGGTCTCCCAGCTTGGGCAGGGTAGAGTTTTCCCTGATACACCAGACCAAGCTGTGGTGCTTGGGTAGTCTGATCATTCCAGTCTGTGCCTTAGAAGATGTGACTCTCCAGCTGGAGGGGAAGGTACCAAAACATGGTTACACCTACTTTTCTTCTTCTCAGTTCACCCTTCTGCGGTCTTGATTGCGTCTTTCCCTCTCCTGCCCACATTGCTTGCTCTGTCCCTGGCAGACACGTCCTCCCTAGAAGCTCCTTTAGCCCAGCATGGGTTCTGCTCTGGGATGGTACGAGCTTTTCTGCAGGCTCCTCTCCCAGCTGACCAGTCCTAACCAGGTCCCCAGGACAACCTCCATGTGTGCCCACGCTGGAAATTGTGGTCCTCTGAACCTCTGGAGGAGGCTCCACATACCATGGAGGAAGAGGTCAAGGGCTGTCCAAGAAGCAAAACAAGTTAAATTGTTTCACATTTCTTTAAAAGGCCATTTGTGGGATTGTCCTTCCCAGAGCATGAAGAGCTTCAGACTCCTTCTGCATCAGAAAGAGAGAAAACTATTAATCATGAGGTGAGGTATTTAATAAGCTGTGGTGCTCTCTGAAGGACTCCCACCAGCCATGTTCAAAAAGAAACAAGCCAACCAGTGCAAAAAAACCCCGAAAGTCCCCTTGGGCTGGTTGGAGAGGAGTAGATAGTTCAGTTCTGTACTGTGACCAATGCAGAAGCTGCAGGAGACCTAGGCAAGTTTCCCTGCAACCCAACAGAAGGTCAAGTGTACACATGAACAGACAGCAGCTCTCAGGGACATCCCAGCCCCTGTGGGATTGGTGTGTTTCCTGGATGATCCACACTGCTTTGCTAGTGTCAGAACCTTGGAGGGCTTTGGATGGTGTGAGGTGGAGAAACATCCCTTTCTGGAACCATAAAGTGCTGAGATGTGGTAACTGCAGGGTCTTCCGGAAAGCCGAGTTACCAGGAAGTCGTTTTCCTTGGGCTACCCCCTCTCTTGGCCAGCTTGGGGTTGGTCTGGTAATGGCACAGAGCTCAGAGCTTGTTCATTTGTGTTATCTCCAGCAGCAGCACATCTGCCACCTCATTTGTGTCACTCCCCAACTGGGGAGTTTCCCCAGTCCGAAGGTCTCATTTCTTTTTCAGTCCACATTTTCCTGCTGCTGCTTTTTTTTCATAGAATCATAGAACTATTTATGTTGGAAAAGCCCCGAGATCACCCAAGTCCAACCATCATCCCTACTCTACAAAGTTCTCCCCTAAACCATCTCCACCAACACCACATCCAAACGACCCTTAAACACACCCAGGGATGGTGACCCCACCACCTCCCTGGGCAGCCTGTTCCAGGGTCTGACCACTCTTGCTGTGAAAATTGTTCCTAATGTCCAGTCTGACCCTGCCCTGGTGCAGCTTGAAGCCCTTCCCTCTTGTTCTGTCACTGATCACCTGTGAGAAGAGACCAGCACCAACCTCTCTGCAATGACCTTTCAGGCAGTTGCGGGGACTGATGAGGTCTCCCCTCAGCCTCCTCTTCCTCACACTAAACATTCCCAGCTCCTTCAAGTGTTCTTCATCAGATTGATTCTCTAGGCTCTTCACCAGCGTCCTTGCCCTCCTCTGTCCTCACTCCAGCACCTCGAGATCTCTCATGAAGTGCCTAAAACTGGACACCACTGGGTGTGGCCTCCCCAGTGCTGAGGACAGGGGGACAATCACCTTTCTCCTGCTTTTGTCCCACTGACCCTGTTCGGTGCCGCTGCCGCTGCTGGGGGGAGATACGGTCCCACGGAGGCTCCTCGTGGCCATCCTGGGGGACATGTGGCCATTTGCAGGCAGTTGTCACTCCGTCAGCCATTTCTTACTCGAGCTACATCGAGTTCTTTCACTGAGATAAATGAACCCCTAATCTATTTTCTTTGTTTTCCCTTGAATTTCTTTGTCTCTGTTGACATTTCCACGCTCGAAAATTTCAAGACGCTGGCAGCCATTCCATTATCATCTGAAATTTGGTTTTTAACCTGCATCATTTGTATGTTGCTTTTTTTAACCTGACTGAATTCTTTTGCTTTTGGCAAACTCTGTGTTTGTTTTCTGTTGGATAAGCCAGGTTTTTTTTATATATATATATTTGGTTAGACTTCCCTCTTCAAACCATCCTCAAGATATTCCTAATAAGGACTGGAGGGAATTTGTTTTGCTAATACCTTAGGAATTCTTTGTGGCTTTTGACTATTGTTCTGGTTTGCTTTTTGATGTTGAATTTCGAGAGGAGAGGCAGCCTGATCTAGTCCTGTTGTTTACCTTTTCTGAAGGATTTGGAGCTGCTGAGGGGCTCTGGAAGAAAGCACACACGGTTAAATTCCCCTTGTGCTTCCTGAAGAGGAGGTTGTTGTTGGAAAGGTTTTGTGTTTTAGTAGACCAAGATGTTGGAAAAATTAAGCCTGCTGCTTTGTTGGTTTGCTCTCCCCAGATTTTAGCCCTGACACCAGCACTGCCAAAATGTGTTGGGTTAATTAGTTTGGGGTTTCTGAAAGCTGTTGCCTCTGTATTTAAGAGCTGGCTGCCCTGGGAGGCAGGTGGGATCCTACTTGAGGCTTCCCTCTGCTGAAAAGCCTTGAGGTCTTTCTAAATTTATGAACTCCATAATAATACTGGTATTTATTGAGCAAACTTCTCCCAGAAAAAACTAAGTGGTCGTTACTGTTAAATGTCTGCCTGCAGAAGGATGTGGTCTCATGCTCTGATTTCAGTTTATTTTTGGGGGGAAAAGCAGAAAACTTCAGTGTGTCCCAGATAAGAACAGGATTTGGGGCTGCTTCTCTCGACTCCAGTATTTTTTTGCATGCCTGGTTAGTGAGATGTCCTCAGATCTGACTGCTCAGTTTGGAGCATGGGCCTCACAACAATGGATGGTTGGCTTCAGCTTGGTTTTGGTAAGGTTGTAAGTGCATTTGAGAAAGTCACGTATGGCAAAGGGTGGATCCACCAGCCTTGTGAAGGAAACAACCAAGCAAGGATGCAGCCTAGAGGACCACGGACAAAACAAGTAGAGAAATTTGAAATAACACAACGTAGCAGTGACCTTGAAGTCCTTGATGCCTGAGGTTCACATGATCATGGTGCATATGGAAGATGTCCTGGAGCTCTGACCAACTTGTTTTCTGTTCTTCAGCAAGTCTTCACTCCTCTACTGGTGATGGAGGAAGGAGTTCCCATTCTCTAAAAGAACTTCAGAGAATGAGTGAACAGGTTTTTCCTACAACAGTTGCTTTCAGAGCTTAAACTCACACTTTGAGAATACACAGTTGCATCTTGGAAAGTGGTGATGGTGAGGAGAGCTGAGACCTCCTAGTGGAACACGAGTGACCATGAACTCCTTGTACAGCTGTGTGACCAAGAGAAAATGTGGGTTTCAGACACATGCTGCCACCATGTGTGTTGCTGAGAGAGCTGGTGGCTTGTGTTGCTCCAGTATCTGTCCTTCAGAATGTGGACAGGTTCCCAGATGCTCATGGGAGGAGTGAAGAATGAGAAGGCTTCTTTTAGCGTGTGCGCATTGTACACAAAGGACGTGCTGTTGCTTTGCTTCATTCAAGACACAGCAGAAGAGCCTCCTAACAATCCTGGTAACAATCTCTTTTCCAGCAAACCAAGTGAGGTGGAGCTCAATGGCCAGAGGTAGCAATCCATGCTGGAAGTATGGTGCTTGTTTTGGAAAATAATAACTCAGAGGAGAGTCTTAGAAATGTGATGGCTACTCCAGCACTTTGCACACCCAAACAGCCTCTATAAAAGAGGCACTGGCTCAAGCTGCAGGTGCAGTTTAGGGAGTGGAACAGCTCTGTGACATGAGCTGTGACATGGGAGGTTGGATGAGTTGCTTGGTCTCTTTGGCTTTCAAGTCTGTGATGGAACATCTGAAAGCTGAAGCAGGAGGCATGGAGACTAGAAGAAGAGTGCTCAGCTGTAACACTGGAAAAAATAGCTGCTGTCTTTTATCTTTGTCAACCCCTGTGAAAATCATTTTGCTGAGTAATGTCTGCAAAAGAGATGGTTCTGCTGAAGGACACCAGGCAGTTTCTCTACTTCCTCACCTGCTCCATCTCTCTCCTGGTGTGAGGCCCAATGCCTGCACAGCTGGGCTGCCCCAGGGAACACTTGAGGGTTACAGGGAAGGCCACCACAAATGATTTATCAGACAAGCAAATTTAAAATTTACATCTTTCTTTTCCTTTCTCTGCTTGCATCATCTCCATGTAAAATGAAAGTTCATTTCCATCTTTTCTGTCCATTCCACTTCCCTGAGCTCCCTGAGTCATTGCAGGAACCTCCTGGTGCTTTTCAAACCATGGCAGACATCTGTGAATTGAACCCAGTTTCAGCTTCTTCCATGTTTTGCTTCCTTTCCTTTCTGACACTCAAGTCTTTTGATTTGGCATGGGACAAGCCAACTGCACTTTGGTTTCAGGAAGACGAGTTGTAACATCGTACTGGTGATACTTTCCTAGTGGGCATGTTCCTTCAAGTGCCCACATCATGATCCTCATCACCATGTTCTTCTGACACTCTTTGGTCCTGCAGACCAGAAGAGCACACCAAGGACCGTACCAGAGTGCCTTGCTGTGTGTAAATGGGAACAGCATGCTGAGCCAAGGTGTCACCATCATTGACACCATCATGCATTACTGATGTGTCTCTGGTTCTTCCAGCTGGAGTGGTGTCCAGGAAAACACTGAAGATGCTCCACGTTGAGGCGGAAGAGCTTTGTTTGTAGGTGTTGACTTGGAGCAGTTTGCCCTCCTCCACGTTTGTTTCCTTTTCCTCTCCTTTGGAGGAGAAAACACACAGGAGCTGATGTTGAAGTCTGTTTCTCCACTGATCTCACTTTGCCCCTCCCCAAAAGCTCGGCAGGATGTGCAGTAAAAATAGCCTCATTAGGAGCCATCTGAGTACGTACACAATCACTGCTCACTCAAAAGGGAGCACAGAGCACACATGTTTCTGTTGCTGTCTTCAGAGAATTACATGACAAATTATTCCTAGCTGGAAGAAATGTCCTTTTATAATTGGGTTTTTTTTCCTCATTCTTTCATAAGGGAGGAGTGTGTGTTTTTAAGTAGCTTTTAGTCACTTTCATTATTTATGAGAATGCTACTCCAGATCAGAAGAAGCAAACTGCAAACGCGAGTTCCTTCTGGCTGCAGCAGCTGACGGGCCCCGTTTGCTTTCAGTCATTCCTGGGTCTTATCACAGCCAGCAAGAGACTCTCTGAAGATGAGAGTCTTCCAGAGCTGCTGGACTGCAGCTCTGTGGTTTGCACCCACTTCTCTTTTCCTTCTTCCACAGTAGACCAGGTGGCAGGGGGCCACCAGCTTCACAGGTAGAGCAGACGGGTGTGACTAGTCAGCCCTTTCCTTTCTGTCTCTCCATCTAGAAGAGCTCCTTGTCTTGTCCTTGAGTTGCTCCTTGCATTGATGCTGATGAGGCATCATCCAGGCTGCTCGGCCTCACAACCAAAATCACACTGGCACTGTTATCTTGCTTATCTGTCTGTACTAAAGCCTCTGGTCTTCGTGAACTGTCATGGGTGTAGCTCTACCTAAATGGGTCCAGGAATCCTTTTTTACCCTTACCTTTCCAGTTCCCCACAATGAGTCTTCATTAAGGCCTCCTTAAGTCTCTTATGCCTTCACATGTTTGTATTTGACATGAAAGTGGCCGCAACGTCACGGGAAGATGAAAGTTTGCTGATCAAAGCGGGGTTGAAATGAGCCCTGTGTGATGGCAGAGCTGGTAATGCAGTAATGGGCTGCATGGCCTACTTAGTCAGGTGTGATGCATGAGAGTGCAATGTTCGCTCCCCTCTTTGATGCTTAAAATCCACAGAGGCTGTTCTGGAAAGTGAAGCAGAACCTCACCTGCAGCAGCAACCAGGCAGGCACTGGGTGCTGGTGAGAGCAGCGTGGGATCCCATGGCTTCTGCCTCCTCTCCTGCCAAGCTCCATAGCTCAGTAAAGACAAGACATTAAACAGTAGAGGAAGTTGGTATTCCCAAAGAAAGCTCAAAGACAGAGAAGTTAGCTGCAGCTTGTGGAAGGAGGTAGTGTCTGAGTCAGAAGTGTGTGTGCACTCTGCTCACCTCTGGTCTGATGTCTCTGAGAAGTTTTTGTCCTATGCAAACAGTGCTTTGTTTGAAGAATGTCCTCTTCCTAAGGGACATCATGCCATGGATGCTAAATGCAGAGGCAACTGCAGCTGATACCTGGAAGGCCACATTTGAGCACTCCAAAATTGCATTGTTTCATCCAGAAAGGTGATGGCGTGAGGCTGGGGACTGTTCAGAACCATCACGAGAGGGGTGGCTGCAGGTGCCCAGGAGCAGGATCTGACTCATGGTCTGTTCTCCCTTAGTTCTTGTGCACTGCTGTCTCCACCAAGTGGAGTCTCTGGCCTCACCACTGGTACCAGTGCTACCAGCAGTGCCCCACAGGAGTTTGGAAGCTGGGGCTGATCTCTGCGTTAGCACAGGGTGATCTCTGTGCCTCATGGTCACAGCACTCAGAGACATGGTCACTTCATGCTTCATTGTGGGGAGTACTTCTGCTTCCAGGACTAAACATCAATATTTAACTTAGCTGACATCCTGAAAGCTGTGTAGTCCTCTTCCCTCTGCATCCCCCCACCCAAAACTAGTAAGCCTTGGTCTCTGCAGAACTCAAGATTCACCCCCAGTGTTGCTGACCCTCTCTTGACACCTCTCCAGCAGTTCTGCATCAGCTCTGGCTGTGCTGCCAGCAGGGGAGGAACAGCAGAACCATCTCTGGACATGGTGGTGCTGGGACCCGATTGCTGCCCTCCACCAGGCAACATGTTCTCTGTCACTGTGGCTCTCAGGGAATTTCTGGAGAAGAAATTTGTTCTGGATCTGCTGCTGCTTTATCCTCATCTCTATCTGGAGGCTAGGAGAGCTTTCTTCCACCATTCCTGCCTTCTTCTCTCCAAAGCTATGGAGTCCCCAGCGGAGGCACTGGGTGAGCTTTTTGACAGCTCAGCCCTGCTCAGACTGGGCTCAGCTAGGGATACTGCCATCTGCAGCATCTCTCCAGCAGCCCTCTGCTCCTGGCCTGGAAAGGGACCCACCTTCCTGGTCGTGGTATCCAAGTAGAATGAGAGATTGAACTATGACTTGACAGTCACCGTGTGAGTGACAGTTGCTGTGATGCTGTGCCACTGGGGACAGCTTCCTTTGTCAGTGAGGCCACTGAGTTAATCCCATCACCTTTCAGGATCTCGTTTTCTAGTCTTCAGAGAAGTTCTCCTGTGTGGTCGCTCCCTCAGTGCTTTGCAGGCTTTGGGGATACAGATGAAGGTGATACTTTTGATGAGTACGGAAGGTAGGAGGGGTCCATCACCTTCATCTGCTGTTATCAGCAGCTGGTGATGCTCCTCTCATGGATCATATAAAGTAATCATGGTCTCCTGGCTCTCCTGCATAGCACATCCAGAGGAGGAAGGAGGCTGGGACTGTGTTGCTATTTGATTACATTTAGTAAAGGTATTCTGCAAAGCCAGAATGTTCCTGTGGACGTTGAGCGGGAGAGAGTCAGCAGTTGAAGTTTGGCCTAAGGCCTGACATCAGCCAGTACTAGAAAATCTCTGCAATATATGAAATAATGAGTGACAGAAGAACATTGCTTCTTGAGCAAAGCAGCAATGGCCATGGCAAAGGCAGCTGAAACTGCGCCCAGGTGGTGTGGGACTGATTCCAGCCCAATGCTGGATGGTGTTTCCTGCATTCTGGCTTGCACAGCCCTGAGACCAGGGCCCTGGGCCCTGTGAAACAGGATCTGGCTCATGCAATAAAACACTGATACCTCAGGGTGTCAGCAGAGAATGTGTGTCCTGGGGCTGCCGTGGCAGGAGGGGATAGCAGGGGCTGTGACAAGAGGGACACTGCCAGAGACACAAGGGTCAACCCTTCTGATGTGTATGTGCATATGTACATGTATGTACATCCACAACCACACACTTTTTAGTATGTATTTTTATAGATTCATATAATCTGAAAAAATCCCTTAATGCTTGTAATTTATTCCCTTTTCAGCACTGTAGGGCTCTTTCCTGGGGTGTGAGGAGGACACGGGGCTGTACAGATGTCCCTGCAGGTCACCAGGCAGTGCCTGGCCCTGCATGTGGTGCTGGAGGTAGCAGTGTGGGGCTGTGGGTTCATCTCCCCATTGTACCCACTCTGTAACCTGGCTGCTGCCTTCACCTCTCCTAGAAACTGTCCAAAGACAGAGAAAGTCTGTGTTTGTTGTAAAATTGTTGTAAGATTGTTGTATAAATCCAGTGATGCTGGTTTTTGTGGTTTTGCTTATTTTGCTTTTGAGAGGACCCCGTGCTGCTTTTGGGGCTTCTGTAGTATGAAGTCATGCAGAAGATAGTGGCTAAAATATTTGGGGCTGGTGTCTTTCTGCACACCAAGTACCTGCTCAGGCTTACTGCATATGGGGCAACGCCAGGGCAATAGTTCTGCTCTCAATATTTGCAGGTGTAGATCCCACCTATGAGCAGACAGCCCAGCCAGGAAGTTACTGTCTTGGCAGAGTTGGATTCAGAAAATCAGCGAGTGTGAAGAATGGTTTTTGAGGATCCCTCAGCCTGGTCTAATAATCTGTATATTCCTACAGCTTCAGGCCACCAAGAGTGGCCAGTGTACAGAGCCCAGTAATCCAGGATCAGCCAGATACGGATACTCGGGGCTTGAAGACTTGGAAAGATTTGTTCTCCCTGAGCACATCCTTTGGAAAACGGGTGTTCCCGTGGACCACCATCCATGCTCATATTTTATGGCTCGTTTCAGCTGGCCCAAGGTTCCGGCAATGAGCTTGTATTCTGCTCTTCCCTGCCAAATTAAGGGAAGACAGTATTTTCTCCCCGTGCTGATGATAATAAACTGCAATCAAATCATCTCCTGCTCTTCCTTTTGGCACGAGAAATGAAGTTGTTTGGTCTCGCAAAGTCATGAAGTATCTTTTCCCAGTCTCAAACCATTCCAGTGCCTCTTTTTTGAAACTTCTCCAGCTTTTCTCAGTGCCTCTTAAAAACAAGGGCTCTCAGTCTGTCAGCAGCACACGGGGATTGGCTTCACCATGGCTTCATACAGGGAGAAAAGCACCTCCTTGTTCAGTCCCAGGTGTGTGTATTGGAAAATTGTGTTAGTCCTCTAGGTCAGAGCCTTGCTCTGTGTGCCTGCAGCGTGACCTGCCAGCTGGCATCAGGGCTGAGCACCCTGGGTGCTGTTCTTGGGTTCACACATTGTTCCTGGACACTTCTGACTGCACTGCAACTGCTGGTGTCCCTTTCACAGTCATTGCTCTCCACCCCTCCATGGATCATCTGTAATTTTTAGCAGCAGCAATGTTAAATTTAATTCCAGAGCATTGATACATTTGCCCCACATCAACCATTCCTGGAGCCCTGTGGAAATGCCGCTGCCCAGGAGCAGTGCACAGTGAGGGCAGCATTTTGCCTTGCAGCTTGTGGCTGTTGGTTGCTCCATGCCATGTTGGGGTGTTTTATATCCAGATGTGGCACAATGCAAAGCCAGGCACCATTGGAACAGGCTGCCCAGGGAGGCGGTGGAGGCACCATCCCTGGAGGTGTTCAAAAAAGGGGTAGACATGGTGTTTCATAAGATGGCTTAGTGGTTTGGGGTTGTAGGATAGATGGTTGGACTTGATGATCTTGAAGGCCTTTACCAACCTTGACGATTCTATGATTCTGTGATTCTTACACAGTTATAATCTCCTCAGAAAGCTGTATCTTTAGCCTCACTTGGCTCCTGCGTTGATTTTTATGTTGTTTTGTCCAGGATTGGCAAGTGGCTGTACTGTCTGCAACAGAGTTGTTTTGCCTTCACTCGAGGTGCCCTTCACGGGCTGCTTTCATCTCCCTGCCTACCAGTGAGAATCAGACTGGATTGATTTTAATCTTCCTCCACTGTCCACACCGAAGGAGGGATGTTTTTTCCCTCCACCCCAAGGCTTTTGCTGCCTTTATCAGTGTTTTGCATTTCATGTCTTCTCAGTTTGATTGATTTGCAATTAATCCCAGCCTTTTCTGATTGCCAAGTGTTCTGTGCTCCTGCTCCTGGCTGCTGCTTTCCCTGGGCTTTTCCCTGGGCTGAGCCGCGCCGCTGTCGGGTGAGATTGATGGACTTTTTGGGCATCCAATAATATTACCATAAAAACTGCCCAGTTTTCAACTACATTTGCTCTATCTTAATTCATCTTTCTTCCTTGTAAGAGCCCTTTATGATTTTGGGAGCATGAGGAGGAGGGGTGTGTCTGAGGAGGACGGGAATGAGTGGGGAGGCAGGTCAAGGCTAATTCTCACTGTTTAGGGGCCATTAATTGTACCATCATTCCATCATGAGAATGAAGGGATGAATAATAAAGTATCTGGTGATACGATGTGACTGACCCATTTTGAAATAGCAACTACAAGTCCATATAGGAGGTTGTGCAGTAATTACTGCAGAAGATTGTTCTCCTCTCATCTCCATCCTCCCAGGATTACCCACTGGACACTCCTGCCTCCAGTTGCAGCATTTTGGTTTCTCTACCAGCTCCTTGACCCGTTGCAGAAACCACAGCATGTGTTAGTTTGCTAACACTTTAATTCATACTTTATCTGATTTTCTACAATGTTCTAAGCAATGGGATTTCCTTCTCTTTTGCTTTTGGATGGTCTAGTGATTCTCAGCTGTAAGTTCAGCCTGATTTTCACTTAATTTTGCCTATTACTTCTGCTTAAAACATTTTCAAATACCTTCAGCTGTTCCAAGTGTTTCCATGACTCTAAATATGTCACAGTCTTTAAAATACCTGTTTCTAGGTAGCCTAAGCTATTGTTATATATTTAGTTCTGATTTCTGCAGATTGAACCAGCAATTATTTTATTTTTGCATTTCATATTAGAATTTATTAATAACCAGTCTTAAAAACAGGGAGCCTGTAATGAGTGGTGGGTTGGAACATTTGGAAAAGGAGCTGCACTGGCTTATTGCCTGGTCCTCATCTGTTGTGCTCAAAATCCTTCTGCCTTTTGCCACCAGAGCACTTGTTGATGTTGTTTTGCACCACTGGGGTGTCCAGTTCTTTTCCTTTTCTTAACGGTTTTTGAATATTTATTTATTTAGAGTGTTTTCTCCCAAGAATTTCCAGCTTTCTCTTTCCAGGATGAAAACACATACTGTTTCCTTCATCTGTTTCTCAAGACACTGGGCCACTCCTGTCTTCCCTTTCCCCATCTGTCAAGTTTCCCTGTCATCTTTGATACTGGTATCTGTCCATAACATAATATTCCCCCAGAATATCAATATATTATATATTATCCCATTTGATCATCACTGTATGTGTTAAATAAGGTCATAGGTTGTTTTGAAGGGTTGAAGGAGAAGATGTGATGGTAGATTAACCTATGGAGAAGTGCACAAGCGTGGGGATAGCTCCAGTGTCAGGAGGATGTGGTGTTTCCTCAGCATGTATGAGCTTGTCTTGGCATAATATTGGATGTCAGGACTGCTGGAGTTGTGCTCCAGGCCTGCTAGCAGCCAGGTGGAATTTTGTGATCTCGGTTAGTGGCTCAGTGCTGATGACTGCTGCTGTTGTTTGTGATGATTAAGGTTATTTTCATTGCTAGCAAATAGTTTTATTACTTTTTTCTGGTTAAATTTTGTTTACTTGCCATATATCACAGACACACAGCTAGCCATACTTACTCCAAATAAACTGCATTTAACAAAAGCAGCTTTAATTAGGTACTAGTAATGAGAAAGTGAGAACCTGACATTGAGAACTCACGTTTTCTCTTTTTTCCCCCATTCAGGGAGTGTTTGAAGCGGAGCCCGCGGAGCCCGAAGGCGGAGGGCTCGGATTCAGCAACATCTCAGTCCTCGCCCAGTGAAGAGGCTGGAATGATGACAGAGGTGAAAGTGAAAACAGAGGTACCAGATGACTACATCGAAGAGGTGATCTGGCAGGATGACACCAAAGATTCCAAGAAGAACATAAAGGATGGGCCAGGAGATGTGCCTGCTGAGATCTGTGTGGTCATAGGGGGGGTCCGCAACCAGCAGACGCTCGGTAGGTGAGGGGGTAACGCTCCCATCAGTGGGTTCCCCAGGTCCCTGCTGCTGGGGAGAGGAACAAAGCTCCAGAGGGCTGTTCCTGGAAGCTCTGCTCACCCAGAGGGAGCAGAGCCAAGGTGCTCCTCAATCTCAGGGCCTTGGCTCAGGATTATTTACCTTCCTTAATTTTTGCTATTAGTATCTGGTCACCCCTGAAGACTAGACCAAGATCACAGTAGCTGTAAGAAAAAGCTTAGTATCTTCTCTTGACATGTGAAATGAGTCTCCCATTAGTCATGTGCTCAACTCATGGTGAACCCAGGGCTGGTGGTGGGTGTACAGGGCATAGATGAGAAGGCAATCAGGGTGAAAGTCTTGAGAAAAAGATGAAATACTTTGAGGAAAGTTCCTTTGAGGGGAGTGGATGCTTTATGTGAGTAATTAGATTTTGCTGAGAAACAGGTTGTGCAGGTTGCTATTTGTTTGTTTTTCTGATCACTAATAATGTTGTGGGAAGAATTCTGACTCTGGCTGGCTGTGGTGTGCTACTTCCAAAACAGGACTACCTACCCCACCCCCACCTCCAGCAGTCATGCAAAGAGGCTTTTTCTTTCCTTTTAGCATCAGAGAAAGGGCTTTCTGTGGGCTCCTGGAGAGGCACCACTCTTGCTAAAGGGACTCCTCTGTTGTCTCCAATGTGGAGCAGGTCCCAGCAGTGACTTTGAGAGCCAAAGGCAGTTGCTAATACAAATTAAAAAGAGCAGTTGCATCATGTTTCCTTCAAGGAACTTGGGACAAAGTTAATTTGAGCTGCCCAGCATTGCTGTTGGGGTTGGTTTGTCTTGTAGCAAGGAGAAAAAAGAAGTATTGGTGTTGGATTTTCTCCTGATATTTGCTTGATCATTGTCCACACTGTTGGAAAAAATCCCTGGAGGATGTTGTTAGCTGGTGATTGTCTTAGGAACATTGTTGTCCTGCCTGACCTCTCTTCCCTAGTAAGTTAGCCACTAAGTATGGCAGTGGGAGGTCACTGCTATTTATGCAGGGTCAAAACATCTAGGGAAAGCCTAGGAGATCCATAAGTAGTTCCAACTTAAAGATCCTAAAATTTGGAGGACAGAGCTTTTGTGTCCCCACAGCTCATGGGAGAATTGGTCACTGCATGGGTGACCCTGAAATGAGAGGTGACCCTGGCACCCCAGGAGGGATGGCTGGAGAGATGACTGCTGATACCAGGCAACAGGATGTTCTCCTTCAGCTCTGGTCACCAGCGGTGAACACTTGATGAACACATATGCAGATCAGAACTCCTCGTGGCTTCTGCTCTGCATATGATGTCCTCTGAAAGTGGTGGTTTCTAGTGGAGGTTGATTATGTTGTTATGCAGAGTGAGGAGCAGCTTTTGCTGCTTGCCAGCTTGGATGTGCACCAACATGTTGCACCTATGGACAGCACTGGGGACAGGCTGGAGTGAGGGCTTCAGTGTGTAGGCACTGTCCAGAGAGGGACAGAGAGTTATTTACTAGTTAACAAGTGATTGAAAGCCATAGAAAGTAAACTAGAGAACTGTCTGGAAGGGCTTTTTCAAGTGAAATGTGCATCGCATTTGTTTTTCTGTTATTTTATGGCCTGGTGCTGGGTTTCTTTAAAACCAGCCTGAGGCAGTTGGCAGCTGGCAGCTGATTCCTTTGTGAAAAGAGCCCTGTAAGTGCCCCCGTTCATCTGCCCTTCCCTCAACTCTTATTTGTTGGGGAGGAGGCTCTGAATAACCATCCTGTTTGGCCACCAAAGACTGTGCTCTGTGCGGATTGGCCGTAATGCCCAGGTATCAGTTCCTTGTGGTTTCTCAAACTGGCTCCCAGTCAATTCTTCTGGTCCCCTCAGTCCCCTCAGAAGCCCCAGGCAGGCACCACTGCCCTGGCTGCTGCTGGCTGTGGAACTCACATGGGAAGCATCCTGGGCTGCTGCTTCCCTGGCACCTTTCCCTGCTGCTCTGGAGCAGCCCAAGATTGGGAACTGAAGCTGAAGGCCCCAGTGCCTCCTACCTCCAGAGCAAAGGCTTCGTGCTCTCTGCTGCTGCTCACTGGTACTTCCAGGAGTTTTTTCTTCATGAAGCCTTTCTCGTGCTGTGATCTGGTAGCCTGGTATCTAGATCACTGCAGCTGTGCAGAAGGGCAGGGCTTTGGTGGGGTTTTATTCACTTCCATTGAGGAAACAGTGATTGAAGGTGTCCAAAGTGGTGGTTTTTTTATCAGAATTTCTGATGCAGGATGAATTGGTGAATCTGGAGTAAATGAATCCCTCTTCTTCACATGGAAATGCCACCCGCTGTGGATGGTCACTCCTTTCATGGTGTGCTGAGGGTGGTCAGTTAAATGGGGGGTTGTGATGGTCGTCATCTGACCTGGGGCCACAGTGCTGCAGGCTTCAGGGCCCAGGTGGCTCCAGGTGACAGCTCTCCTGCAGAGCTCAGCTCCAGGACTTGGCTGAGACAGGCAGCAGAAGATTGATGTCTCTTTCCTGAGTCACAGAGCTCCTGCAGGATTGTGCTGTGTTTGTATTTTTAGTTACTACCTGGTGCATTTTATAACAGGGATTCCTAGCTCAGTTGCTGCTATTCACTTGTAGTGTTTTCATCAAATTAGGCCTTGGTTGTGCTGCCTCCTGGCTGGTTACAAGTTTCTCCCTGCACTTGGGACTGTTCTAGACTCCTCCATGTGGAGCGACCCAAATCTGCAGCAAAGCAGGATGGGTGGAGGCAGTGGCTGCAGCTGCCCAGCCAGAGGGCTGGTGTTGGTGAATTTGGACCATTTCCCTTTCATCTGCTTTCAGCAGAAGTCTTGCAAGTCCTCTGGGTCCCTCCTTTGGGAATCCCAGGCAAAGGAAGCCAGCGGAGAGGTTGGCTCTAAACCTGGGTCTGGCTCAGGATCTGCTGCTGCGGATCCTGCTCTTCCCTCTCTACAGACCTGACCCCTCAGGGACCCACTGGCTCTCAGGGATGTGTTCCTGGCACTGCCCAGCTCCACGATGCAATATTTCCTGTTATTTTCTTCTCTTTCCTTGCTAGCTTCACATGCTGGCTTTGGGCCAGGGTTCATTCAAAGATCTCGAGCACATGAACAATTCAGAGGGCAGGGGTGTCAGGGCAGAAAGGCACACAGGTCCATCGTGCACCTGTCTAGAAAGGAGAGGAAAAGAAAATGGCACTTGTGTTGTAAATCAGAGAGAAAGAGGGAGACACTGTTTGACTGATGTAGATGATTTTCTAATGCTGGGAATATCATCAGGTCAGTGTTTGTGTTTTGGAGGACTGAGTTATCTGCAAGTTGATGATGAGAAGTTTTATATGAGAATATTTAAGGTCTCACTCTGGCCCATGCCTTTACAAGAAACATTTTGGAGAGAATTTTTCAGTGATGCATTAAATCAGAAATGTTTCTGAGACAAAGTGAAGAGTGAATCCTTCTGCTTTGAGACTGTCAAACTCACATGGACAGGCTTAATTTGTGCCATGATGCTGATGTCTCAGTTGCTGAGCTGCTCAGCACGTGTAGTGCAAGAGCACTTTGGATTCTCCCCAGTTACACCAAATAAAATAGTCCTGGCGAAGCCATAAGGAACTCTTCGTGACCAGTGACAACTTGCCAGCAAACCACAGGGACAGAAGGTTCTTGGAAATTTTTTGTAGGTTTCAGCCACCATTATTCTTTGGAAATGCATCCACTTTAAGGACTCTTTTCTTGATTATTTTTTTTTGCACAATTTAGATGGCAAAGCAGTGGAACGTGGCTCTCCTGTTGGATATACTCGAAATCGATATTCAGGGACCTGGATTTTTGACCATGCATTGAGATACACGTCTGGTATGTGATGGAAGGGTGTGAAAGTCTGAGCAGGGATCAGGGAGCAAGGGAAAGCTCTGGATGCAGTGGGTGTGTTGCCCAAATTCCAGCTGCGAGACTGAGGAGAAGCCTGGTAGAACTGAATGCACCAACTAACCCAAAACCTTCCCCATCTCCCCTCCTATGGCAAACAGCTTTAACCTGCATGACACACATGTGGATGAAGTCTGAGACAAACCCTGACCATGGTGGCTGTGTTCAAGGCAACACAAGCATGTTCTTTGTAAGGCCTTAACATGTAGTGATTTTTTTTCCCACTTCATCTTTCCTCCACCCTAATAACACATGTATTGTGGCCACTCATCCTTCCTTTCTCTAATATGAGTATCTATGCCTTTGCCTCCCAAAATCGTGGTATTCTGAGTACACAGTTGTGGCTGTTGAGTTGCCGTGGTGCCTGCAGGACTTCAGGTCTGTTGTGCACCTCCCTCAGACCCAAACAAACCTGCTGTCCTCCTGGGGCAGTGCTCTGCCATCCCCAGGCAGGAGGTAGGTAGAAGTACCCCCTGGAAGGAGATTATTTCATCCTTCCCCAAGTTACACTTGAGTCCTGGGTGTTTCGGGACATCCACACAAAAGCCACAGGACACACTGGTCCCTCTTCTGCCTTTGGCTCCTGCCCTTGTTTTCCAGGCACAGCCCCTTCTGCAGTTGGGTTCTGCATTGGAGAGGGAAGGCACAACACAGACACTGGACAGGTTATCTTCTTCTTCAGGAATTTCTGCATAACCAAATGCAGTTAGGTGCCATAGACCATCTCCAGAGGGAGTATAAAAAAAAATGAGGAAGAAGAATTCAGCGAGCCCCTCACTGTTGCTTGCCCATTTTCCCAGTGCTCCCTGTGCAGGCAGTGCTGCTCCAGGGTGGGTGTCAGTCCCAACGTGCTGCTGGAACAGCCCAGCCTCAGTGGTGGCACAGGGACAGTGCTGGAGAGCCCAAGCCATGGTCAGCACGTCTTTTGGCCCTGCTGCTTTGGGCTTCAGCTGGAAATGTTCTCAGGACAGAGTTTTGGAGGTTGGCAATGAATATGCTCAGTCCTGGAGAATGGCAGATGAGCTGGCAGGTGCTGCCAACTTGCTGATGTCCAGGATCTCACTGAGAAAAGCCTGTGGAGTGGCCATGGGTCCCATGGAATTGTTAGGGTTGGAAGGGACCTTAAAGATCATATAGTTCCAACCCCCTGCCATAGGCAGGGGCACCTCCTTCTAGATCAGGTTGCTCCAAGTCCCATGCAATCTGCCCTTGAAAACTTACAGGGATGGGGCTTCCACCACCTCTCTGGGTGACCTGTTCCAATGTCTCATCATCCTCATGGTGAAAAACTTCTACCTAACGTCTAATCTGAATCTACCCACCTCTAGATTTGATCCATTCCCCCTAGTCCTACCACATCCTAAAAAGTCCCTCACCAGCTTTCTTGTAGGCCCCCTTAAGATCCTGGAAGGCCACAATACAGTCTCCTCAGAGCCTTCTCTTCTCCAGACTGAATAACCCCACCCTCTCAGTCTGTCTTCATAGAAGAGGTGCTCCAGCCCTGTGCTCGTTCTTCTGCCCCTTCTCTGCACATGTTCCATCTTTCTTGTAATTGGGGCTCTAGAACTAGAGTCAGGTTGGGGTCTCAGGAGGGTGGAATAGGAGAATCACCTCCCTCAACCTGCTGGCTACACCTCTCTTGATGTAGATATGTGTATCTATATATAAAATACAATTGCCTACAATAATTAAAAGGCTACAGAGCAGATCAGACATCATCAACTGGCTGTAATACCAGTATTTTAGAGTATTTTTTCAGATGTGTAGTCTTGTGTATCAGGCTGTAGCAAAATGCTTCTTTCAGCATCAGTGACAAAGTAGCTTCCCAGGCTCAAAGGACAATCCCAAGTGATGCTAACAGCGAGGGACAGGGAATTCAGCCCTGTTGCCAACTGGGTGGAGGGTTGTTTTCTTAAAAGCTGTAAGCAATATGGCCTGGGAAGGGAAAAACAGAACACGGGCTTAGCGTGCTCAAAAAGTACAGGTGGTTTTGTTCCTGGAAAGAGCTCACTCTGAGGAGCACTGGGTAAGTGTTGTGGGAAAATGGTATTTGGGAATATTTCCTGGGGGGTGTGTGTGAATGTTTTGTTCTTGCTTGTGGCTCATCTCTGAGGTTAACTGTTTTGCATGGTAAGGAATAATTGTTTCCAGGTTGTGAGGAAGCACCCATGGAAATGAAATGCTGTGTGCACACCAGGTCATGTTCAGCCCCTGTCCCAGTCAGCGGAGCTCTCACCCTGCTGAGGAGCACAGCTGGGATCACAGTTACTTAACTGCTGATGGGCAGCTAAGAAACACAATGCTTTTTGCAAATGAGAGCTTAAAACTAAATGTATAGCCTGTTCACCACGTTGGAGTGGGGAAAAAAGGTCGAATTTAACTTAAATGACCAATCTGAGGAAATTTCTGCCTGCCTGTCCAATAAACAGAAGCAACTAAATTCATTGCATAATTTCATAATTAAAAAATTATTCTCCCAGCTCTGTTTCTCTGGTTTCATTTCAAATGACTGGAATTAAGAGACACAAATTGAGAAGAGAGACTGCTGTGGTCATGTGCTTTTCCTTTAAAAGGGCAAAAGTTCTATTTGTATCTTTTTGGTTTCCTCTGGGTGGATATTTACCAAATCTCTGTGGGTTTCTTGGAAAATTTGTACTTTGTGCATTTCTTGAGAAATTTTGAAAACTCCTTGCCTCAAGATAACATATTGCCTTCTTTTTTCAGTCAAAAAGCTTTTTTTCCCATATCCTAGGAACTTACTGAAAAGTAATTCAAGGTTATTTCCGTCCTTTGGAAATATTATTCATTATTATAAAATTATAAGTCAGGCTATTTTAAGAGTGGCCCTTTCATGTTAGCAAAGTTATAAAGATGTACAAAAAAGTAAGTTCAGGGTAATATGCCAAGGAATCTTAAATAAGACTGAAAAAAGAATTGAGTATGGAATAGTGATTTCCTGCATTTATCTCCAAGAACCTTCCAAAAATTACTTTGCTGCAAACTGCGTTCTTTTGTCCCCAGTTTATGGATGAGTTTGTGGTGAGGTTGTTTTTCATGATCTAATATGGTGATGTGTGCTTTTCTGTCTTCTTTTTTTCAGGGTCTTACGAGTGTGGAATATGTGGGAAGAAATACAAGTATTACAACTGTTTCCAGACCCACGTGCGAGCACACAGAGGTATCTCACTCCTGCTCAAATCTTTGGGAATCCTGGGGCAACTTTGGAGTTGGGGGACTATTTTTGGGAAGGTCTTAAAAGATTGCTCTGCTGCTTCTCTGCCCATCAAGAATGCTTCTTGTGGGTGGATAGGATAAATCTTGAGGCTGTCTTTGTGTCTCTCTACTCTAGTACTATTTCTTCTGAGGGCAGGAGCAGCTTTTGTGTTCAGTGCAGTATTTCCTGCCTGGGGGCTCTCTGGGGGCATTGCTGTGTGTTGGGAGAGCTGCAAATCATCAAGTTTCTCCTGGCAGATACCAAGTGTAGATCTCCCCGAGGTGCTCCACGCTCCTGCCCAGCTGGGTGCTCTAGTCCATCCCTGTTAAGTCAGGATGGGAGGACATCAGGTCAGATATTGGCATTGCTATATTGCTGTATTTTTGTGTTAAAATCAAAATGATACTTGAGCTCACCCCTGTACCCCTGCTGTCAGTTGAGGTCACTGTCCAAATGTATTGTTTGTATGAAATATCTCCTGCTTAGTCAGGAGTGACTTGATTTGGATTTTCTGTAAGACTGGCCAGTTTGATGTTGCTTAATTGCAGAAATGTGAAAGTTCTGCTTGGTGATTTGTACAATTAGTGTAGTTTGTGTAATTTGGAGAAATAACAGAACAGGGACTTGGTTTTATTTCCTTTCACCTGAGTTCAGCACTGAAGTCTCTATAGCAGACTTGTAGGAACATCTGCTGTAGCTCCCCAGTTTTAACTGGCAGTATCACTGAGCACTGGGACAGGCTGCCCAGGGAAGTTGTGGAGTCTCCTTCACTGGAGACATTCAAAACCCACCTGGATGCGTTCCTGTGTGATGTACTCTAGGTGACCCTGCTCTGGCAGGGGGGTTGGACTAGATGATCTTTCAAGGTCCCTTCCAATCCCTAGGATTCTATGATTCTATGATTCTATCACTGCGATCTTCAGTAAAGTGAATGTCTAACAGGGTGTAAAGGAAACTCCCAGTGAAAAGTTGGAAAATCCAGGAATGATGAAGACTAATGCAATATTAAATTTTAACTCTCAGAAGTCAGCAGCTGCACAGCTGAAAAGTGAACATGCATCCCTAGCTTTTTCACAGTCTCATAATAACATCCTTTACTTGCACGGGTGCCTGTTTCTCATGTGCTGTTTAACATCACAGACCTCCTTCTGTGCCCTTACATACATGCAGAATTGTCTTTCAGTGCTCGTATTCCTTTCTAAATACCAACAAAATTCCTGAAAGTCCTTGAAATGTGGCTACAAAGCAGCTTCACTTTGCAGTTTAAGAAAAATAATCCATAAAATAACAGTGAGCAGCAGTTATTTGCTGACATGCAGAATGCTTTGCCATTGCATCAGAGCATTGGAGTAATTTTGCAGTAATCATTGCAGTATTTAGAGTTGGGACAAGGATTGCTTTATTTTACTTCTCTTCCCCAAGCACGATGGGATCCTTAATTTTTTTTGAATTTTAGGAGCTTCATTAGTATGAGGTCACCTCCAAGTGAGGTGTGATCCAAGTGTGTGATTCAGTTGATTTGTATTGATACATTTATTTATATTTTGATCATGAAATCCAGCTATATATTAAATGGTCTGAATGCATCAACATAGGCATGTACAATTGATAACCCATTTTTTTGTCATTAACTCAGTGGAGACATGACTTTTGCTTCCAAAACCTCTGTCAGGTGTAGCTATAGAAGACTGAAATTCTCCAAGTCTTGAATGTAGAAGTAGTAATTTTCATGTCAGTGGCAGAGAAGCACAATTTATATATGTGAAACTGAAAACATTGTTTTGTGTTGCTGAAAACAGATGCATATAGTAGTAACAAAGTGCATTTGAATTGCCTTAAGACAATAAAAACCAAAATGAGATGTTTCTTCATGTACACTCCTCAACAAGAAATGAAACTGAAACTTGGTGCAGGTCTGTAAATGTTCTCCCAGAAACAGCCTGAGCTGGCAGTGTCTGGGGAGTGTCCCTGTCTGCAGAGAAATAATGTGCCACCTAATATAGAGTTAGGGGGAAAAAGAGGAAGAATGAGAGGAGGAAAAACCCTGTGTGATATTATCCAGTGAGAATCACAAACAAACTGTTCAGTAACAATGCTGGAAATACTTTGAGACTGCAGGACTGCAAGAATTTTTTTGTGAAAGCTGCTTTTGTTGTCACAAGATTTAAGGTTTCGTGTAGAAGGGGCTGATATTGCACCATCAGAGCAAGTGTGAGAGAAGTTGGTGGTTACAGGCACAATGAGACTGGGATTCTGCACTTTGCGTGTTCTTGTGTATCTTCAGTCTATGTCCTGGATAAATCCCAAGGCACTGGCAAAGCCACCTCTCCAGGTCTGCTTCTCCTCAAAGCACAGAAAATTCAGCTCCTTTGTCCCATGTTGTGCAGTTCTCAGCTGCCAGAAACTCAGATCCTGAATCTTGTATTAATTTCTTTTTGGCCAGGCAAGGCCACTGTGTTGCAGTGACAGAACCGGGCATTCCCTCTTTGCCTGATGCATTTTCCGAGCATCAGGCACCATGTCCTTGAGGTCTGGGCCACCCTTCAGTCCCCTACTATCTGCCTTTCCTTGATCCTGGATCAACTCACCAGCTCAGCATCAGAGTAGCTGGAGCAAAGGATACACCCCTGCCCTTTGAACAGCTCTCTGCTTTCTTCTGTGGTTCCTGTGTCACTAATGGTCCTTGGCCAAGCTGTTGGTCAGTCCTGCAGATGGGTAGAGCTGGTGATGCAAAAGGTTCAGCCCATGGGAGAGCAGGTAGTAATTGTGTTGATCTGGTTTGGGACAGAAAAGGAAAACACCACCTGCCTAGCCTGTCCCACTGTCACCATTCAGTGATACAGCTTCTGTCACCGGGATGAGAGGTTTGGAGGTCCCAAGTCATCCTTGTTTTGAACTGGCTTCTTTCTAAATGGTTTTTGTACACCTCAGTGTCCAATTTGGAACTGCAGCAGGTAAGATAGGGGCTTACAGCTCGTGTCCAGCACAGGTGGGAGGTCTGTTGCCCATTCTGCTCTTGCAGTCGGTCCTTGCTTTTCAGTCATTGCCCTGTGCAGAACTTAAATTTCTTCTCATCCTTTGAGCTGTTCAGCTCTATGTTACGACTTTGACACTGGCAAGATCTCTAGAGGTTAAAAACTATATTTTTCTTTGTAATGATCATTTTTGGGAGGAATTTCTTAGATTTATTTTTGTATCTGCACCTGCCTCCTCTCTAGATCTCCATGGCAGAGAAGGTGTGTTGGAGGTGACTGTCTTCCTCAGGTGTATTTTTCTTCTTGTCTGCCTCCAGGAATGGGTGATTTCTTATTGGAGAACAGGGCATTTTCTTGAGCTTTCCCTGTGGTGCTCAGCATTGGCTGGAGAATTTCAGGGAGCAACTGATGTCCTGGCAGTTTGCAGGTGCAGGTTGAGGCATCTCTTGTTCAAGCTGTGCTGCGTCACAGGGGCAGGCTCCCTTTCTGCTTTGCTCTGGAAGCTGAGATGCAGGCACGGAAACCCCCCTGTAAAGAGTTCTGCAAAGAATCAGAAACGTAGGTAAGAAATTTACTCACTATGTTCTGTCAGGGAAGAGCTGCAAAGGTTGCCTGCCTTCCCCTTCGCCCTCCTGAAATGCACAAATAAAATAAGAAAGAAACCCAACAAAAAAAAAAAAAGTCATGTTGTCGAGCTCAGAGGCTCCTTTGTAAGCTGTTGTGCAGCCCTGCAGGATCACAGCTCCTTCCTCCTGCAGAGCTTCTGGAGTTGGGCTGGAGCAGAAAGGCTGCACATTCCTGGTGGCAGTGGAAGGTTCAGTCCCAGCCATTGGTGCTGGCAAGTGTTAAGGCTTCGCCTGCAGCCTAGGCCTTAGAAATCTGTGGCTTACAGGGCTTTTTGTGTAGCCCTGTGGGTTTTTTCAAGTCATTCAAAGGGTTGGATTCCCTTCAGGACTTAGTCAGCTAGAAAGTTTTGGTTCGTGTGTTGGGTCATCTTTAAGCAGCGTGAGCAGCAAAACATCTGCATGTTTTGAGTCAGGAAAATTACTTCACTTTCATATAACTCAAAAAAAAAACAACCAACAAAACGGCTGAAATGACTTTATTAGACTTTTAAAAAGTAAATTTAAAAACTTTTGGGCTGAGGCCAAGAAAGGGAGACTTTTACCCAAAGGAGAATTCTTCAGAAAGCAAATGCAAGAAAACAGCAAGTTTAACCCTTGCAGGATATGTCACCTCTGTCCTCATAATTGGTGGAAGTTCTCTGTTTCCAGATAAGCTTTTCTGTGCTGAATGATGATTTTGCTCCAGTTGTTTTCCTTTATTATTTATTTACATTATTTAGTTGCTGCATTGCCTTCCCCTGAACCCATCAGCTCTCTGTTACCCTCCTGCATGGGTGTGCCAGGCTGGGGGCTGAGCTGCCATCATCTGAAGAGATGCTGAATGCTCTAGAGCAGGATTTTTTTCAGAAAAGTTTCTAGTTTAACTAACTGTTGAAAAACTTCTCAAAGCTTTTCAAGCTTCATATTAATAGTTTCCACAAAAGGGTTCTGCTCGATTCCAAAAATACAGAAAGGAAGATGACTTGTTCAAACTTGGAACGTGGAAAAAAAGCATTTTTCCAAAGTGCACATTTTTAGAGTCTGAGTTTGAGCAGTTCTTTGACTGAAACAATTTTGAGGTGAGAAGTTGAAAATTAATAGTGAAACAGTCATTCCTGAGGGGAGATGGTGTTTCAGAGCTGAAGAAAGTTGAGTTTCATTTGTATAATTATCTGCTGCTGAAAAATCACAGGATTGGTGGGTCCCTTCCCCTCTGTGCTGCATCCCAAGCATCCTTTTTTTTACTGTGTATAATCTGCAGCAGATTTTTATAGAAGATGCAGAAAGTTACTTGAGACTCAGGAGTTAACTTACCTCTTTTCCAGCTTTCCCACCGACCTCCCTGCTCTCACTTACTTTTGCAACTTTCTCAGAAATTGGTCTTGTGTTTTAAAGCTGTAATTACTTGGTCTCAGCCCAAAGGTGATTTAGAGTGGGCTGTTAGGGGAATTTTAGTGGTTTTTTAAATGCGTTAAGACTTTGGTCTGTCTTATGACAAAGAGTAAACATTTCTTAACACAGTTCAGAAACAGCTGCTTCTTAAACCTTTGTGTCTTCTTTATTCTTTTTAAGTTTGACCAAAGTACTTTTTAAAGCTATTTAAATAACAGAAATGGCCTGGTGCATGCCTAGTACATATATTTGATGGTTTATTTATGCTGTTGCCTGTGAACGCCAGGACAGCATTTGCAGAACTCCATTGTGCCACAGCTAGCTTTTTCCTTGAGTGATCGGTGGTAATTCGAACAAGTAGCAGCTGTGGAAAAAATACAGGAGTTTGTTTGACTGTCGAGGTTTTGTATATGATACTGAGGGTTTCAGATCCTGGCCCCTCAGTTTATGAAGTTGTGCCAAATTAGTATCATTGCCTAGAAAAGTGATCTAATCAGGCAGGTTAATCAAGTAGAAATGTACAAATTCACAAACCCGCAGTCATTTGTTTTTATTATTTTTAAGAAGTAAGGAAATTAAGTGCATACAGTGTTCATTACTTCAGGTTGCAAATTCTGAATTCAGAAATGCTGTGACATTCTGCAGCTGTGGTTTCCAGAGCAGCTCAAACGTGATTCCACGGGACATACGGAATGTTTTCAAACGTAGTTGTGTTATTAGATAATGTGACATACAGTATATGCAATTTGGGATGAATATGAAACACTTCAAAATGGCTTGGCAACCCTAACCATTTATGATCCTTGACTTGTAACACTGGGTTTTGTTTTCCAGCTTGCAGCTTTGCCCATTGCATTCATTTAGGGCTCCGACATGATCTTTGCTGTGTGCCTCTTGCGGTCCCACGTGTTAGGCTGGAGGGAGCTTTTTCTCCCATCGTTTCACATGGGCCTTCAGGAAGACCAGGATAGAATAACAGCCCCAGGGTCGGGTTCTCATGGTCCATCTCTTGTAGGGGCTTTGCTGTGCCCCTCCCGTGGGAGGCCGAGCCGGGTGCGCGTGAGCGATTTCAGCATTGAGTAGAAACTGCAGATCTCATCCTTGCACACTCAGTTAATGACCGCGGGACCGCTGGGATGTGCCGGTCCCGTCTGTGCTCTGAGGTCACCCCGAGGCAGCTCCGGGCCGGGCAGCGCTGCTCCCGCTCCCCCCGCAGCCCCGGGGGCTCCCAGGCCTGGGGCCCTGCAACTCCTGGGAGCAGGTTCCAAGCCTGGTGCAGGGCTGGGGCAGGGACCTTCCTTGTAGCCACCCCGTTTTGACTCCAGGCCCCTGTGACAGCGTGGGCAAGAAGAGCTCCAGCTCTGGGGGCCCTTTCTCAGGGCTGGGGGCTGCTGCGTTTAACTAACAGCCCTTGGGGTGGCCCAGCTGGCCCCGCAGGCTGCCCGGGAAGGGCCGTGAGCCCGCACAGCCCGTCCCGCCGGGGCAGGGAGGCCGGGGCCGGGCAGAGCGGTCTGTCCGGGGCAGCTGTCACATCTAAGCGCGGCTCTTTCTCTTTGCAGACACTGAAGCTGCCTCAGGTGAAGGAGCCTCACAAGGCAGTAAGTACCCCTTGCGG
>NW_009952709.1:234162-234422 GCF_000747805.2 Chaetura pelagica | reverse complement strand
TGAACAGGTTTTGTTGGGTTTTTAAAGTTTAATTCTTGCGCTTGGAGGTGGGGGTGTGTGTTGAGGGAGGGTCAGTCATTCCTCAGCTGGAGCGCTGGGTCTGGTTCTGGAGCCCCCAGTGCAAGAAGGACATGGAGCTCCTGGAGAGAGGCCAGAGGAGCCACAGGGATGATCAGAGGGCTGGAGCAGCTCTGCTCTGGGGACAGGCTGGGAGAGCTGGGGGGGTCAGCCTGGAGAAGAGAAGGGTCCCGGGAGGCCCT
>NW_009952709.1:209348-232868 GCF_000747805.2 Chaetura pelagica | reverse complement strand
CTGGAGAAGAGAAGGCTCCAGGGAGACCTTAGAGCAGCTTCCAGTGCCTGAAGGGCAACGTGGTCTGGTGGGAGGTGTTCCTGCCCGTGGCAGAAGGGTTGGAATGAGGTGATCTTTAAGGTCCCTTCCAACCCAGAGCATTTTATGATTCTGTAATAAACCACAGCAGGTTCAGCACAAGCCCCTGGTGCTGCTGAGGTGAGGAGGGCCTGGGGCAGTGGGGCCTGTGCAGCCTGACAGCCCCTGTGAGGGGGTGAGCGGAAAAATGGAGCCAGGCAGTTCAAAGTGGCAGGAAAATGAAAGAAAACATAAAGTGAAAAGAAGGGAGGTTCAGGCTGTATTGAAGGAAAAGCTTTTCCCCATGTAGTGGAGCAGGCTGTGCAGAGAGGTTGTATCTTCTGTGTCCTTGGAGGTTTACAAGACCAGCCTGGATAAAGTCCCATGTAACCAAGTCTGAGCTCAGAGCAGTCACTGCTTTGAGCAGGAGGTCAGGCCAGAGACCTCCTGAGGTCTCTGCCTGCCTGAATTTGGCTCTGATCATGTTAGGTGAGAGCTGCATGTTCCACTGGAAAGGTAAGTTACCAACCCTGATAGTTACAGAGGGCACCTTGGAAGCACCCAACTTACCCTGGGTGGGTATAAAAATGTTACATAAGTAGGAAGGAAAAATAATAACTTAAAAAGTACAACCAGGCTAGTTTTTCTCAACTGCTATTTCTTAAGGCCCTTTCTGTAACAGGTGAAGAGTTTGGGTTAGCTCGGGGAGTCTTGACTTTATGTCTGCAGGAAGAAGCAAGACTGACCTCACAGGCAGGAGATGAAGATCCTCAGTCCTGATCCAAAACATATTGGTAGCAGCCAGCCATCACCCAGTGTATTCCCATTCCCGGTGCCCACTGGAGGGGAGATGGGCTCTCTAGCTGGGCTCTTTTCTCTTTGCCTTGACCCAGTGACATGCGGTGTTCAGCTCTGTGCAGGGGATGGAGACTCCTTCCAAAGGTTGCTTCCTTTGTAGACTCTTTCTTAGTAGGTGCTATACTGCCTGTTCGTGTTTTACTTACCTGAGTCTCTCCAGGCTCACCTCTTGACCCTCTCACTCTGAATTTTCACACAGGGCCCTACTGTATTCTGGGCTAGTCTGTGTGCATCCTGGACTTGTTACTCGGGTGTTGGGCATAGTATCCTTTCTCTCAGAGCTTGGGAACCACTTGGTGCAAAGAGATGGTTTTTTTTCTGGAATTTAGCTTTTCCCCTTCTTACCTGTCATGGAAATTTCTTTGAGGAAGACAGAGCAGGGTGAGGTGTGGAGAGTTAAGAGGGAAAGAACATGGAGGTTCATGCCTCTGCTGCGTGGGCAAATCCCATGTTGCTTGAACCATAGAAAGATTTCTGTGGACATAACTGTCTCTTCTGTGGTGGCTGGATTCCAGGGAGTGTGGGAGAATGGAAAGCCACAGTTACTGTCTCTGGAAGAGGACAGTGACAAGCAGCTGCTCTCTGCACCAGGCTTCAGAGGTGCTGCTACAGTAGCAGTGGAAATGGAGCAAGAAGCAGTAAGAGAGGCAGAGACTTCTGTCTTCATGCAGGGCTGTATTAATCTGACCTCCTCCTCAGTGCAGGAATTATTGAACCCCTTTTCTGCCTGCCACACTCATTGCTATCACAAAATAGTCTCACCTAGCTAACAAACTGGAGAAAGACCAAGCAAATAGAGCAGGGAAACAGTGAGGGGTGGGTTAGAGGGGGTGGGGAAGGAAGGTCCCCCGCAGCCATCCACCCTGGTGAAGAGCAGGCCAGGCGTGACACCTGTCTTACAGTGTAGATGTAAAATTGCTCATTCAGTGCTGCAGTTTCTAAGTGCAGATGGTTGCAATTTCCTGACCAAGTCATCTTCCTCTTCCACTCCTTGTTGATGTAGTGAAATAGTTCAGCTGTCTTCTTTCCTCCCTGTGCCTTCCCCTCTGGGGCTGGATTAAATCTCTGGCCTACCCTGGTTGCCTCTGCACAGCTCTTCTCCTTTTTCCATTCAATGGCCCTCTTGTTTCCTTGTCAGTCTGTTTGCTCTTCATATATTTTAGGAATTTTTTATTTATCTTTCCTTTCCTGCTATTTTTGCCTTGCCTGCTGCTCCACTGCTATTCCTTTGCGACCCGATTTGGCTGTTTGCACCGTTTATATTACAAACGTCTGCATTGTTCAAATCTTCCTCTGCTATTTCTGTTTCATTGGGAACTTCTAAATTCATGGTCTCTGCAGCCATGGTTCGCTGCCTTCTTCCAGGATTTCTCAGTATTTAAGAAATACAGCAAGGTCTTGTTTTCTCTCATGTGCTTCTCTCTGGGGCATGGATTGTGTCCATCCCAAACTGGTGTGGATGATGAGCTCCCCTTGACCACTGATGGGACCCTTGGCTTTAGGTCAAATAACTAGAACTGCCAATTTTTAAAAGCTGTTCAAGTTTTCTCCATGGTGACTTTTTGGAGGCAGCTGTTACACCCACAGCAAACACTGGAAAAGTTTTGGTGAAGACAACCTTGTTTGCCAAGTGAGAAGACATCTCAGCTGTTGCAGGGCACAGCAAGGGCACCTGGGTTTGGTCCCAGGAGTAATTGAGCTTTGGTGGCACTTGGCTGTGTTGTGCTCTGGGACTTACCCTGAGAGCAGATAGTCATGTTCTTGAGAGGCCAGGTTTGTGTCTCACCATACTGGGTCTGAGGGCAAGTTGTGCTTGGCATGTTGGGAGGGTGAGTTACTGACCTGGTGGGTGAAGCTGCATTGTAAGGTGCCTTCAGTTCTGAAGGACTGTGGTAAGAAGGGGTTGCTGCAGGAGGGGCTGGCCTGGCTGGTTTTGTCCTGGGAAGAAGGGAACCATGGGGCAAACTGAGACACAGCTGAGGCCAGTTGTTTGTTTGCTGCCTGCTTAAAGAGGAGACAGTGGTGTTTAGACTTTCCAGCTGGGAAAGCATTTTGAAGACTCCCTTGAGGAAAAACTGTTGCATTTGGTTGGTTATTTTCAGCCTTTGGGTTTTTAGTCTATAGATTGTGTCATTGGGACTACATTTATTTATTTATTTATTACCCACTGTTGAAGGGACACAGACCTGTGGTACTGAGGAGAGAATGTGCTCATGGCGACATAGTTGCCTGACTTTGAGAGCTACTTTTCCAGCCTTGGCTCAAGGTCCAAGACCAGAATTCCCACATGCAGAGAGAAGAAAACAATGCAACCCACAGTGCTAATGTGCTAATAAAAAGAATTGTCTAACTGCCACCAACTTCCACTGGCAGAGAGGAAAGAGGTTTTGAAATATAATTTCTATTGGGTATTTTTTCCTAGGCAAGGGTGGCCAGCTTGACTTCTAGGTCACTGACCGTTCTGTAGAACAGTCTGGCAGTCTCTTCTGAGATGCTCATACACCTCTGTCGTTTGCTCCAGACTTTTGGAAGTCCTTAGAAGGTGTTTGTGCTAGAGCTGTGCCATCACTCTCCATGGAAATTCCAGTCATGTTTAGGGGAGTTACAACCTTTGTAAAAACAGACCCTCTTGCTGCTCACATACCACAGGAAATTCTTGGCAACCTGACAGGCAGCTGAATAAAAGCACTGGCAAGCAGGGGTCCACAGGCCCTGCCCCAGCAGAGACGGTGTGCCAGAACATAGCTGTGGAAAGCACCATCTCTGACTTGAGCAGCTCTTTGCACTATGCTGGGTCATGAAGCAGGTTGTGTTCAGTGCACGTGTCACACTTTGGGGACAGTAGCTTTAAGAGCGAGGCTGGCACTAGTGCTGGATCCTACCCATGGCAGTGCCTGTGCCTGGGAGCTGCAGGGCTAGGAAGAAAAGCCAGGATGGTCTCCATGCTGACAGCTTGTTTCTGGGTTCATCTCCAGGAGGTAGAGAGGAGTATGAGTTTCCAGCATAGCCCTGGTATTCAGAGTGTGGTAGCCCTTGCTGTTTCCAGATCTGTAACTCTGCTACAGGTTATGGACTGTAATACTCAGGCTGTTAGATTTTTATATTTTTCTTTCCTGTAGGGAAGAGGAAGTTGTGTTCAAGAACATCTCCAAAATGACAGTAACTGGGTTACAGAGCTCCAACTTAGACTGTGAGTTTTATGGTTGAAACCTTAATTGGGAGTGTGTGAGCGCCCAAGGTTTTGGTTACATGCTCACTACTGCTTTTTCTAATGGACCAGCCTAGAACAGACTTAAAGGTTCACATGACACTTGCCTGATTTCATAGAATCAGAGAATGCCAGGTTTGAAGGGACCACAAGGATCAATCAGCTGCTACAACCTCTCTAGGTACTACTGTAGTTGATATGAGGTGGCTCAGCAGCCTGTCAAGCTGAGACTTAAAACTGGCCAATATGGGGGAATCCACTACTTCCCTTGGGAGAATATTCCAATGTTTTTACTGTCCTAATGGTGAAAAGTTTACCTCTTGTGTCCAATTGGAATCTTCCCAGGGGCAACTTGTGCCCATGACCCCTTGTCTTTTCCATGTGACTCCTTGTAAATAGGGAGTACCATCTTCTTGGTAGCCACCCTTTATGTACTGGAACATTGTAATAAGGTCTCCCCAAAGCCTTCTGTTCTCAAGGCTGAACAAACCCAGTTTTCTCAGCCTCTCCTCATATGGCAGGTCCTCCAGTACTCTGATCATCCTTGTGGCCCTTCTGTGTACCCTGTCCAGCCTGTCCCCATCCTTTTTGTAGAGCAGGGACCAGAACTGAACGCAGCACTCCAGGTGTGGTCTGACAAGTGCTGAGTAGAGCGGGATGATGACTTCTTTATCTCTGCTGGTGATGCCCTTGTTGATAAAAAAAAAAAAAAAAAAAAAAGTTAACAAATACAGCAAATAGTGCAACTAGTCCCTAGCTCTTCTAAGGCTTTGGCCTGGATGTGCCTTGGGTCACTTTCCAGAGGTGTTCTGCAAGCAGGTGGGAAGCAGCGGGGAAATGGGCTTGCCAGAGGTAACCAATGGGCAGGTGGCAAAGGAAGAGAGCACAAGTCACTGGCTTGCAGTCCAGTCCTTGTCTGCTGGGGACAGCCTTACACTGTTGAATTGCAGTTCTGTGCCCTGGGAAAGCAAGCAGAAGACAAATGCACAGAGAAATGGGAGGGGAAAAATTGCTAAAAGCTGAAAGTTTCCTAAAGTATAGCTGGTGGTTGACTTCATGGATGTTTGATCAGCTGTTGGAGACTTAGTAAGTGTTCCTCTTCTCAGGAGAGAAGTCCTGAGCCTGATGGAACAATGGTGATTAATATTGTGGTAAGAGTCTTACCATTCCTGGAATCTAAATAAAATGCTGTTAAAAGTGGGAACAATCAGGAAGAGGTGATTTCTTGAGCCATTAATTCATCTCCAGTGTGTCAGTCAGGTTGACTGAGTTTAGGGGAGCTCGCTGATAGTGTGGTTTGCTCTGTTTTTTTTACCCTGGTAATAACTTTTTTGAGGACCATGACAAGCAAGAGAGCAGGTAGTGCTCACAGACAGCACTAACCATGAGTTTGAGGTTTGATGTGAGGGACTGTCAGAACACCACCAGCCAGTTAACTCTGCCGTGCAACAGGACAACTGAGTTCAACCTGGAACAACCCAGTTCAAATGCTCCACTTGTTTTCATGCCTGGTGGTCTTGCAGTTACTGGGGCAATTCAGTGACATTTGCTGGAGGCTGGAACTCATGGTTGCTTTCTGGTAGATCCTGCTCTTTCTATCTCCATCTCCTGCTTTTGTGTACATGAAGTTCTCTTTAAGCAGCAAAGCTAGATTTTGTGCTGTTTTCTCAAAAGCTGTTCTCATATTGCCAGCAGGGTATTCCTGCACATTTCTTAGTGGACTTCACCATCTGGGAGATGCCTGAGAGCACAGTGTACAAATCCTGTCTGTGAGCCCAGATCATCCTTTGCGTGGCAGTGCCTGACAGCCTCCTTCGTGCTTAACGTTCTAGTGAAAACAGGAGTGACTTCCATAGTACATTTGTAGTTGCTGTGGCCAGCCCTATGGGTTGAAAGATTCCAGGCCAGATCCCACAAAGTCCCAGGACTGATCCCAAGTAGAACAACCTGTTTTTACTTTGTGTCTGTTGGCCTTTCTGCCAACAGACTGGTCTTCTTGGAGCTCTTTTTTCTTGTTCACAGGTAGTTTTTGAAAATTAGTATTGCCATCTCACAGGTGACAATATTTACCAGGTATTTCAGACTGCCCTGTTGAGTTGCCAGGTTACAGAAGGGGCAAAAAGTGGTCTTTGGATATTGTATGACAATGTTCTGTCACCTCCACACACGGTCAAGTAGTTCCTTCCAGACCATGGTGATACGAAGTTTTTCTGGGGGAGGTGGGAACTTCTGACACTACAGAGAAGGCATCCTGCTTGCATCTCTCCTGGAAGGAGGCAGGAGTCTCTCCGTGTTGCCCTTTGAAGGAGAGGGAGAAAGTGGCTGTATTTGGAGGGGGGAGAGGGGAAATTTATACCAGAGCCCTTAATGTTCCTGTGTCTGGTCTGTGGGTAGAAAGGTCTATGGCAATTGGCAGAACCATGGAGGAGCAGCAGTCCCTGCCTGCCAGAGGCGAGGCTGAGGCCAGCAGCAGAACACTGGGGAGAGGCTGGCAGGGCTGGGGGGAGGCTGACCTGAAATAGTGTCATACTCCCACCCAGGCTGTCTGGAGCCCCATCCCAAGCAGGAGTACCCTGTGGAGCAGGAGATGGTAGCAGGTGACAGAACAGCAGCAGAGCAGTAACTCCCATGCCCTGCATGGCAGCAACCTCCAGGCTCCCAGCAACCTCTTGTCTCCCACAGAGGAGGTGGGTTTCAGCTGGACTTTCCTGAGGAAGGAAAGGCCATTCCCCTGTGGTCAGGTAAATGTGGCATGTGCTGGGTCAGTGATGGATTTACTGGATATGCTGCCTGAGTTAGGGACCCTGCTGAGAGAAGTGTTGAAAATGCTGTGCAAGAGACAAGCTTGGCCTGTTGCAAATAGCTGGCCTGGGTTAACTGGAGCCCTCAACATAAGAAGGACATGGATCTCTTGTAGCAAGTCCGGAGGAGGCCACAGAGATGATCCAAGGGCTGGAGCAGCTCTGCTCTGGAGGCAGTCTGGGAGAGTTGGAGATGTTTGGCCTGGAGAAGAAAAGGCTCCAGGGAGACCTTAGAGCATCTTGCAGTGCCTGAAGGGGCTCCAGGAAAGCTGGGGAGGGACTTTTTACAAGGGCAGGAGTGATGGGACAAGGGTTAATGGCTTAAAACTGGATGAGGGGAGATTTAGATTGAACAGTAGGAAGAAATTCTTCACTATGAGGGTGGTTAGACACTGGCCCAGGTTGCCCAGAGAAGCTGTGGCTGCCCCGTTCCTGGAAGTGTCCAAGGGCAGGTTGGATGGGGCTTGGATAACCTGGTCTCTGGTGGGAGGTGTCCCTGCCCAGGGGAGGGGGGTTGGAACGGGATGATTTTTAAGGTCTCTTCCAACCCAAACCAGTCTGTGAGTCTCTGATTCATCAGACTGTATTTGAGAGCAGCAAGTGCCTGTTGATTAGAAGAAGCTGCTGAAATTACAGGCCTGTTTGTCTGACTTCAGTACCAGGGAACCTTATGGAACAGATCATCCCAAGTACCATTATGCAGTACATGCAGAACAATCATCCTGGCCTGTATCAGGAATAGTGCAACCAGCAGGACCAAGGAGGTGATCCTGCACATGTACTTGGCTTTGGTGAGGCTGCACCTTGAGCACTGTTTGCAGTTTTGGGCACTGCAGGATAGGAAGGATATGGAGGTGCTGGAGAGGGTGCAGAGAAGGGCAACCAGGCTGATGAGGGGTCTGCAGAACGAGTCTTAAGAGGAGAGGCTGAGGCAGCTGGGGCTGTTCAGCCTGGAAAAGAGGAGGCTGAGTGGAGACCTCATTGCTCTCTACAACTGAATGAGAGGAGGTTGCAATAAGTTGGGTGTTGGGCTCTTCTCCTTAGAGATGAGTGGTGGGACAAGAGGAAATGGGGTCGCACCAGGGGAGGTTCAGATTGGATAATAGGAACAGTTTCTTCACAGAAAGAGTGGCGAGGCCTTGGAATGGGCTGCCCAGGGAGGTGGTAGAGGCACTGTCCCTGGAGGTGTTCAGAACATGTGGACATGGTGTTCTGAGAGATGGTTTAGTGTTTAGAGGTTGTAGGGTGCATGGTTTGACTTGATGATCTTGAAGGTCTTTTCCAACCTTGATAATGCTATGATTCTATTTCTGTGTGCTTGCAAGAATTCTAAAAGTAGATTTGGGCTCCAGAAGGTTTCATTGCTTGATACATAGAACCTCCTCAAGATTATTTTTCTAGTATGTTCTTCAGACATTTGCTCTGCAGACAGTTCCTCAACCTCTCCCACATGCAGCCTTGCCCAGTACTTTCCCAGCTAGTCCCACGTGGGTCTTTCTGCCAGCAGCCAGTCTTAACCCCACTGTGCTGCTGTTAAACTGGAGTCTTGTCCTGGTCTCTGTGGCCAGACTTGATCACCCTTCCCAGTTTGTAGCAGCTTTTCAATGTATGATGTGTTGCTTTCGCCATTGAAGTGAGTTGTGTTACAGCCTTAGGGTTAGAGAGTTGGTGCAATCTAAGGTTTACACAGATACTGTATCCTACAGAAAGAAAAACACACCCATGTCTTCACAGAATCACAGAATTCTTGGGGTTGGAAGGGGCCTCAAAAGATCATCTAGTCCAACCCCCCTGGCAGAGCAGGATTCCCTAGATCAGATCCCACAGGAATGCATCCAGGTGAGTCTGGAATGTCTCCAGAGAAGGAGACTCCACAAACTCTCTGGACTGCCTGTCCCAGGGCTCTGTCACCCTCACAATGAAAAAGGTTTTCCTCATGTTTACGTGGAACCTCCTGTGCTCCAGTTTGCACCCGTTGCCCCTTGTCCTGTCATTGGACATCACTGTGAAGAGCCTGGCTCTGACACTCGCCCTTCACATATTTGTAAACATTAATCAAACTTTAATTGAATCTGAGGATGTTCTAGGCTGCAAGCAGAATGTTTTCCATTCCAATTTCTTAGCCAAATGCATTCAAACACATCCCTCTTGGACAGGACATAATCCATGAGGGGTGTGTGTCTTCCCCATGTGACATTATTTAGTTAAAAGGAGAAAAAAGAAAATTGCATTTATTTTTTTTTCCCCCAATATGGAATACATAGTAAATATTTCACAACCCCATAAATAAAATAGGATTGGCCTGATCTTTTAAAAACATATTTCCCTTTGGGCTCTGACTAAGCCTGAGAAAGTTCAGCTTAAGAGGGAATTTATTTGAAAAAGCAGTGAAAGGTTAGAAAAGGATGTGGGATGGGGTATGCCTTGCAAACATTAACTGTGGAGGCATGGTGCTAATGCCTTGCATGTGCAAAAATGTTTTGAGGGCTGTGAATTTCACCCATAAAATTAATATATTCAAAATTAAGATTTCTTGCCCAGCCAGACCTTAAGCATACAGGATATGGTGATTTTAATGTTCTGACTAGTGATGGAAAGATCTGTAAGTGCTTTACTGGTGGTAATTTAAGGTTAAGGAAGAACTTTTAGCATCTCTATTTCTTGATTTTTTTTTTAGCATTCAGATATGTAACCTTAGTGTTTCCTTCAGGTAAATGTTAGCTTTTTATTTCTATTTACTTTTTGGGGGGTAACAGCAAAAAATGGGAAATTCCACTGTTATGTTTGGTAAAACATACTAATGCCTGATATAGTAAAAACCTAATGTAAATGTGTGTGTGTGCACACCCACGTACACATGCCAAAGTGAAGAGTTAGTCATTACAGCTTTGTGATTAATTATTCCAATATTCTTATTTAATAATTCTCTTGCTCCTTGGGGAGAGCTATAAAAATCGATTTTATTTTTCTAAAGTGTTTGCATTTTAAGTAGGTAAAGCCTCTTTAGATTCCCATTTGCTTAACAAGTAGATGGATATGTTCATCTTCAAATTTAAATGACCAGTGGTCTGAGACCAAGAATGATAAATTTCAGTGCAGGAGGAGGACAGCAAGAAAATGATACGGAATTTAGTTCTGGGATCTACAGTGCAAAGAAAATTGTGACCTTAAGGCATGAGATGTGTTCCTTCAGTGCTGCAGTTGTTCCTTTCACCAACGCATCTTTCTTTGCAGCTCTGGGGCTGGGATCATCCATCTTCCCTGGAAGAAGACTTTTTTGGCAAGGTGCAGTGCTGTCTGTTGCACCTTAACACAGGTTATTCCTGTCTTCCTCTTACATTTTCTCATTGCAGAACTGGAATGGGAGGGAGCTTATCAGTACAGTGTATCAGGTTTTCTCTTGCCTTTCTCTCTGCTTGCTAGGTCTGAGCCTGTACCTTCACAGTACAGCACCAAAGTCTTTTTTGAGGCTGGGTGAAAAAAAACCAAACAGTTCCTGGACTTGTCTTTTAAAAGAGTAAATCTGAAGTTGTTCTTCTGAGCTCACTGTTACTCTAAGGGTTCTTTTTGACTCTTCTGACTTGGAGATCCTGTTGGGTGTCTTACCTTATAACCACACAAGGTGTGCTCAGGAGCATGGCACGCCTGCAGTTGTGCTGGAGGTTTGGAACTTCATGCAAATCTTGCAGTTCTGTAGCTCTGGAGAGAATAATTTGCTCTGTATGTAGTTTTAATATAAGGTTTTAGAGAAGGAGGTTTTCAAGTTGTCTGTAAATCTGTGCTCTTCACATGATCTTACACAGAGGGTTGCTAACATATCCATAAGTATTAAATTTCTGCCCCTTTCCCAGATTCTGACCAAACAGAGCAAGTTTACAGAGATCTGGATGTGAATGCTTCACAACAAATCTCTTACAGTGTTCTTAGGCAGCAGAATTAATGGATAAATATAGTTATTCTAATAAAAAAGGATAAGAATTACAGTAACTCAAGAGCGTTCTGATCATCCATCAGTTTGTCCTGAAAATGCCAGGAGAGCTTTATTGAAGATAGAAATACATCCCTCCACTGCTCATTATGAAGGAATACACTTTCCATCTTCCAACATGAGCTGAAGTTTAGCCACAGAAAAGGTGTACAATGCCATTAATTATTCCAAATTCTTCTCTCAGCCTGAACCTTTGTCTGTTGAGCTTCTTGTTGGCATTTCAACGATGCTGAACCTGAATAGCACACAAAAAAAAAAACCCAAAGACTTAAAGTGTTTTATGTATTTAGGTTATCAGTATTGTAGCTTCTAAGGATATTCATAACCAGGAAAGGCAGAGCAATACAAGAATTACCATCTTAAGACCTCTTCCTTTCAACCTAAGCAGAAGGGTTCTTGATTATCTTGGGTGATTGTAGAGAAGATGGTTCTGCTTAGTTTATTCTTTATAAAGTTTTATGGAGCCAGAATCTCTTCTTCAACACTGCTCAGTCGTTTAACTATCACTTTTCCTTTCCATTTTGGAAACTAGGCAGAGATAATCCCTCTTAATTCCCATCTGGAAATCACAGTAAGAGCAAAATTTCTAGTTACAGACAGATGAGTAGGAAGAAGTTAAGATGAGGCTTCCTTTTCCTGAATTAAACTATCAGTGCTACATCATTTCATCTAAACAGTTGTGAAGTAGATAAGTGGTGTGTGTTCCCAGCCAAACCATTTGATTCCAAAAGGAGGTTAAGATAAAATGGCCTTTACTGTCTGTTTTGCATAACTCCACAATGTGGGCTGAGTTGAATTTTTACTTAAGACAGAGATTCACCATCCTTATTGATATAGAAGATAAATCTTACTGCATCAAAAAATTAGGTATCTACAAGTACAGGTTAGGAGGTTGGACATTAGGAAAGAGTTCTTTCCTTTGAGGGTGTTAGATGCTGAAACAGGTTGCCCTGGGAAGTTGTGGATTCCCCTTCTCTGGAGGTCTTCAAGACCAGGTTGGATGGGGCCTTGAGCAACCTGATCTAGTGGGAGGTGTCCCTGCCCATGCAGGGGAATTGAAACTAGATGATCTTTAAGGTCCCTTCCAGCCCAAACCATTCTGTGATTCTATAAGTACACCTAAATATTTTAATTATGCAAGGTTGAATCTGTGCATTGCCCAATTGAATCTCTCTAACATTCTGTATCTTACACTTAGTTACAATTTGAACAAAAAAGAATCCAACACTGCTGCAAAGTCACACCAAAATGGAGGAGTATGAAACTAGGTCTGCTGGTGTTAATTATATTGTCTGGTGTGTCTGAATTTTGTAATGGAGTCTGAATATCCTGGTTCATAAGGCTGATTTTGGGGATAATCATAAAACACCAGAGTATTTTTTATTTAAATTGCTGATATTTGCCATTTGGATTCAAATTTATCATACTTATAACTGTGGGAGAAGGAAGTTCATGCATGTGTAACATCCTGAGAACACTTGGGAAGTCTTTTCTCTCTCAACATCCAGCGAGTAGTACCCCAAGCATCCTTTCCCCAAAATGTTTTTTAAAAAATTACTTTATGTGACCATCAGACTATTGTAAACAAGAGGGTCTTTCAGAAATTAATTCAGGATTTTCCCCTCTGGGTGGAATTTCCTGCTACTCTGTCATCAAGTTTCCAAACCTGGAGGGATTACATACAGCCCTGGATGGTCTGCATTTAAATCTCCATGGTGTTAATACATTCAGCTGACACGTGGTTTGGATAAAGTATCACAGAATTCATAGAATTTACTGGCCACCTACTTGAAAGCAGCTTAAAAATGCTGTAAGGTGAAGTCATTCCTGTTGTATCTGCAACAGCTCTTCTCAGGAGCTGGGACTAAGCTCTGAAATGCTTCACGAAGAAGCCAGGCATGAGCCTGTGGCTCCATGCCCTCTCAGCTGTCATTTAGCCCCTTGCTAACTTGAAGGTGAGTTAACGTCTTGCACCACTTTTTGGTATTTTCAAGGGATTTGGGCCCCCTGTGTGAGGGTTTGAAATGAACTTTTTCTTGGCTTGGTAGTTTGCAGCCTAAGGACCCCCCTTGGAGAAGCATAGGAAGCACCGTGCTAGGTTAGGCCAGTATGTGTGCCAGGATGTCTCCTGTGTTCCTCACAAAGGCCAGACGTTTGTGGAAAGGAAGTAAATGATCATGAATGAGTGATCTTGGAATAGTTTTCCCACAGGGGAGGTTTTTTCCGAACCCCCACTTAGGATCTGGCTTGTGCCTTTGTGTGTAAGGGTTTCTGTCCTTTCCAAATTTCTGGATTTTATTATTATTTAATACTTACTAATGTAACTCTGGATACTTTAATCCTCTTAAGTGGTTGCTGCTGACTTTGGGCTCAGTCCTTCTCCCTTTTCAAGGAATTTTACCATTAGACACCTCTAAGTTGAGTTCTGGTGTAGTTTGTAACTGATTTTACTGGCAACTCTACTTGGCTGTAAAATGCAGGTGTGAAGCTCACTCTGTGCAAGAACACAGTTTGGATGAGGAGTGGATGGAGTCTACAGGCAGCAAGCTCCTGTCTGCAGACTTGCATCTTATTCTCCTCAAGTGCCAGTCCAGCATCCAGAAGGAAGCCACCCCAAAGGCTCAGGTCAAAGGAATTGTCTGTGAACCTGACTGGGGATTTCCCTGCTAGCTTAGGAAGCCATAAATGTGTTCCTTTCCCTCCAGGTGCCCATCTGGCTGCTGAGAGGGAGAAGCAGCTTCTCTCCAGAGCTCTCTCTGTGCTGCCTTGACTGGAAGCCACAGAAGCAAGTGAGGGTCCTAGATGTTTTACTCCCGAATATGTTGTAAGGAAGTAGTAGCTGCACTCTGAGTCTTATTCTGGGTAGGCTGTTCAGGAGGCTGTACTGGACACAGCTCGGAGAAGGTGTTTCTTAGTGGCATGTGTCACATCTCAGAAAATGCCAGCCTTTCCTGTTCCTTTTCAAAATGTGGCTTAGGTGGTGGTGGCTTTGGATCCCAGTGAGCAGTGCTGGAGTTTCTTGTGATTCCTTTCAGTGAGACAGACTTCCCAGGAAAGATGATGCTTTCTTCAGTACTCCTACACAGTCAAATATTCACCAGCTCCAGTCCTCTCTGTTTATCACCACCAGGACTCACAAGGACTCCACCATTTGCCAGCAGATTTTCAGGAAACAGTTAAGGAATGTGAAACTGAGCATCAGAGCATCCCATGGACTGTCCCATCATCCACTGGCCATGACTAAAGGGACGATGCTGATACTTCCTTGTCACATAATCCTCACTCAGCCTGTCCTGGGGGGAGAAACATCGCACCCTCAAATAGAGAGGTGACAGGTAAATGTATTGCAGTGGGCTTGACTGTAAGAAATCCAGCCTCCCCTTCAGAGACGCTCCTTAATGAACTGCTTGGGAAACTTTGTTTCCCAAGGTGAGCCAGGAATATAGAATTCCTGGAGTTTATTCTCTTTTCCTGCTCTCAAACCTGGTGTAAAGGTGCCACCCTGTCCATGGAGCAGGACAAGTCCTGCTGTCCAAACTGCCCTCTTTTTTTTTTCTTTTTTTCTTTTTTTTTCCCTTGCTTTTTTGTTGACTGGAACCTGGAACTCTGCTGGATTTTAGGCTATTTCCTCTGGTCCTGACATTATTTACCTGGGAGAAGAGGCCAACTCCCACCTCACTACAACCTTCTTTCAGAGAGCTGTGGGGGGCAATGATGTCTCCCCTTAAAACTAAACTTTTCCAAACTAAACATCCCCAGTTCCGTCAGCTGCTCCTCATATGACTTGTTCTCTAGGCCCTTCACCAGCTGGGTTGCACTTCTCTGGACACTCTCCAGCCCCTCAATTTAGTGTGGTCCTGTAGTGAGGGTCCAAGAACTGGACATAGTGCTTGAGGTGCAGCCTCACCAGTGCCAAGTACAGGGGCACAAATCACTTCCCTGCTCCTGCTCACTACCCTATTCCTGATGAAGACCAGGATGCTCTTGGTCTTTTTGGCCACCTGGGCACACTGCTGGCTCATGTTCAGCCCTTTCCATTCCTTAAACCTCTTTCTGAAATCTCTGCTCCCCTAGGAGAGACTCATGAGTGTGAAGGAGGAATAACATTTGCTGGCATTTGGTTTTTAGCTGGATCTCTTTTAAGCATTTTGAAAATCTAGGTTTGCAGCAGTTTGATATGGTGATCACTCAGCTTGCAGCAGGATGTGTCCTGCAGGACTGTTCACTGAATACTGATAAGAGACAGCAATGAACCTCTTTGCTAGTGGGCTAATCAGGCTCTTACCCTGTATTTTTCCTTAAATCCTAATAGTGCTTGTTCATCTTTTTGCTTTTGGTGGAGCTGCACTGTGTTGATGCCTCCCTGGTAATAGGAGAGAGCTTGAATCTCAGCAGACTTTACTAGCATTAGTGTCGCCATGTCTGGTGCCATCTCCTCAGAGGTTGTGAGGTGGGAGCTTCAGTATGGCCTTGCTGGCACACCTGAGCATTCTCAGTCCCTTGTAGCTCTTCCCGTTGAAACCTGTGTTGTTACAGATATTGACTGTGGTTCCCCAAGTGGCATCTACCTTGGTGAAGCAGTTACAACCCAGGGCAGGAAAAGTAGTAGCATGCTACTCATTCTGCTCAGTGAGTTTCTTGGTAGGAAAGCTGTGGCTGCTGGGAGCAGCACTGCAAGTGCTTGATGTCTATCAGAAAGACAGCTTCATTGGTTAAGAAGGAAGAAGTCTGGGACTAGGGAGCAGTGCAGGAAGAGTGACCATTTTTCAGGGAGGGTAAACACATCAGCCTCCTGGTGCTTTCTGAATTCCCAGCACACCACCTCCTCCTCCCTGAGAACTGGCACTGTTGGCTGGCTGGTACCTTCTTTTAAGAGTCGAGGAAGAGATTAGTACCAATACCAACTGGAACAAATACTTCTCAAAACAGCTTGTTTCACTATAATCTCTGGAGATCCTTCTTCCTTAGGGAAAACAGTCCCCTTACGAAACAAGCAAAACCCTCTTCTCTTGGGATGTGCTGTTGTAATTTGTATAATGTTTTCATTTTCCTCGTCCTGCCTAGGGGAGGGAGTGGTCATACCCCGTGTGTCCTACTCAGGTCTCTACTGCTAAAAGTGAGATCTTCACAATGATTCTGAAGTTCCAGAGACAACAAGTAGCCATGCCTGTCTGAGTGTGAGGTGATGTGCCTCTAGCATTTAATTTTATTCTTTCCTAACAAGTCTCCTTATTTATGGAGCACTTGGATTGCCAAACTAAGGCCGTAATAGTTTTCTTCCTCCAAATGGAGGTGTTGAAAGTGCCTGTTTTTTTGACTCCTTTAAAAAATGTCTTTAGTTCATCTACCACATGACTTGTTACACTTCAGAAAGGAGGTTGATTTCTTGTCTTTTGGATGCCCAGCACTGTGGAACTAATTACTGATGACACATTATTAATTTTCTCTGCTAGTAATTGACTGAGTTTTTTTGCAACTGATACGAAGATACTCACTAGCAATCATGAGATTCTCTTTGTTGTCAAAAAGGATCTAGAAGGGACTGAAGCCCTCAGTGCTGTTGTATGACCACAGAAGGAGACTGCATAGGATTGTGTAATGACAAGTAGTTACAAGTGCTTTTATCACTTGAATGTTCTCAGTTATGTTTTGCTGCTTCTCCTCCTGAAGCAGCAAATCCTTTCAACTCCATGTATATGCCTGGACTCTTTCTCACTTGTTCAGCCTAGACTTTTAAAAATCCTTTAGATCTAGGTTATCATTGCTGTGCTCTGATTAAGATATAAATATTTTTTGGTGCAGAAGTGAAGTTTCAGTGCCCAGCTGTTTAACACCTTTTATATTTGGCATTTTTCTCTTATAGATCATCATAGGTTCTACTGTCATTCTGCCAAGCAGAATAAAGGGGTGGAAGGTGATTCTTCATTGAAGCCCCATAAGCTGATGGACTGCAGCAGTGAACCCAAATGAGCAATTAGACTACTAGCTAAAAATATTCATTTATTTTTAAAACAAAATTGCTGAGAAGTGAAATCAAAGCTCACTTAATGTGCACAGTCTGGCGTGTTTGAATGCAGTGTGGACGAGGTAAAAACAAGGCTTTAACTTTTCTAATCCTATGGATACATGAATACAAACAACTGAACTACTGCAGAGGAGCTCACTGAATGGCAGCTCATCCGTGGAGCCATGGTAGCTGACTCTTGTTCCTGTTGGGAAGTAAAGCACATTAGTTTCAAGATCCTTTGTGTTTTACCTGGTTTGCAAGCCCTTGGCTGCTGCAGGTTGCAGTGAGGTGACTACGTATGGAAGTCAGTCTGTACCCTGAGGTGTTGGCCAGACAGAAGATGGAAAAAAAACACCAAGTTGAAAAGTGAACTTTTCCTCTTGCAGTGACGTAATAGCTGAGCCAGTGACATTTGTTGTCCCCAGTCAGACCAGAATTAATTCAGAAGTATCTCCAATGTTTTTGCATCTGTCTTGTCTTCCCCACGCAGCTGTGGAGGAGTCAGTCTGTTGTTCCTGGGGTGAGGGGAGGGAGGGCTCTATGAGGAGGATGATTTAATGTGCAAACACATTAAATCAGGCTCCATTTGTCCTCCTGTTCATTGAGCACCGTGCTGTCCCCTGTGTTTTGGATTATTGGATCTCTTTGGTTTTGTTTTTCATAACGTGTCTATACGTTCTTGGGGGCATCTTGGATCTTGGAGGCCGTTAGTGAGGAGCAGCAGTGAGAGCCAAGTGTGGTGTGAGCATGTGAGCACATCCAGTCCATGGTGTAGTTGGCATCGAAAGACTTTCCAGTAGCTCATATGTTGGCTCTGTCTTAGCTCTGCCAGTTTGTCCACATCCTGATCACTACTTGCCTGCTGGGGCCCTGAACTCCCAAAGGAGGTTGCAGCAGGGCCTGCTGCTCTGCCTCTTTGTGGCTCTGAGGTCCCTCAGAGACTTCACTGGAGAGCAGAGCTGTGTGAATAGGGAATAGCAGATGGGAATATGCCTCAGACCGTCTCGCGTGGGACACACAGGGGACCTTGGGAGGCAGTGGTTATCTGCATGCCTTAGAGGAGCTTTGACAGAGCTTCTGGGGTGGATGTAACTGCATGGGGGTGTCTGGTAGAGCAGCAGTGGCTGCATTACTTGCCTTTCACCTCCAAGTGTCTCAAGTGGCCTGTTTTCTTCTTCCAACAGACAATTTTAGGTACACATGTGACATTTGTGGGAAAAAATATAAATACTATAGCTGCTTTCAAGAACACAGAGACCTACATGCCGTGGATGGTGAGTACTGTTTGACACTTAAGACACCCAAACTAGACTGAGAAGTCCTTGCTGTGTGCTCTGGGAAGGCAGACTGAGGTTCTGCAGGGCACTGCACAGCATGGCACCCTCTCCTCTGTCAGCCCAGGCACAGTCCACTGTGCTGCAGCAAGAAGTTTGTTGTACTTGATTGTCTTTGCGTGCATCAAAATAACACCCTCTGCTGGGACCTGTCGTCCTTGCAGTCCTCCTGCCTGTGCTAAGGTTCATGGATAGGATAATACACTGGAGCTGAGTCCCTCAAGGTAAATTGTCAGTCTGGCTACTCGCTGGGCAAGAGTTCGTTGCCTTTTGGTTTGTGACTTCACAAGATTGTTCCCAACACCCTCCTCTGCGAGAAACCACATTTCCAAGTTGACAAATGCTGCTTTGTCTGTGTTATTCCCTGTAGTAGTGAACTGATGCAGTTGTCAGTGTACCTTACCAGCCAGCTTTCCCTTTGTGAATGTAGATGTAGCCTGGGCTGGTGACACTCAGACAGAGGCAGACACCCTCCTCCAGATGCAGTGTTTGTTTTTTCTACATAGGGGGGAAATAACTGTCTTTGGCTTGCCCCTTGCTCACTGGGCATCTGAAGCTCCTCAACTCAGAACCCACAGATACTCCAAACCCTCACTTGCGTATCCTGCTATAAGCCTGTTGGCATTGCTCCTCACTTGGCCAAGGAGGGAGCCCTGGCAGAGTTTTAGAAAAAGACTACTTGGAATGCAGAAGGTTTTGAGTGACTGGACTGCCTCAGAAAAGCAAGTGGTTTTCACAATATGTGGTGTGCGAAAAATTTGCTAGTTTTGAATGAACTGTGTGGACATCTGAGTGTTCCTTCAGAACAGCCAACATTACCTTTCAGTGCACCACCACAAGCTCCCTTCCTGCCATGGGGAGCCAATATTAAATGAAAGTCACTGTGGGGTGGACGTGTCTGCTTCTTTCAGAAATGTGTCTTCATAGCCATGGTTCAGGAAGCTCTGCCTAGGGTTATGAGAGGGCTTTAGAAACAGCTTCCACTTGTGTCTTGCAAGTACACTGATTGTCTCAGTTCCTCCCAGGGACTGGTTGTATCTCAGCAAACACAAGTGGGAGGCAGCTGTGCATCTGAACTTCTTGTGGGGCTGTGTCAGTGTTAGAACAAAGGCCTTGAGAATCTGAGTATATTAGGGCTGGGCATGCTCAAATAGTTCCTGTGTGAATGCTGCTGGGAAGAGGAGGGACTGGGGCACAGAGCCTGGTTTATTCTGTGGGGCTGAAATACACTGAAGCAGTGTGTGAAATGCAGGAGGAAAACAAGGACATTTAAGAGGATTTAATTTCTGTTTTGTTTCTTCCCCTCCTTCTTCTATTCTGTGTTAGTTTTTAGTGTGGAAGGGGCCCCAGAAAACCGGGCAGGTAAGCTGAGATCCTTCATGTGCTTTATTTCACAAACCTTTTCAAACAATCAGTAATTCAGGCACAGCAGGTCCAATTCTACACTTGCAAGAGTCAAGGGAGCTTTGTCACTGATTGCAGCAGGAGGGGAGTGTCCTCTCTCCCTCCCCTAAAATGTACAGCCAGTAGGTTGATGCCCAGCCCTAGTAGGTACCAGCTTTTGTTGTACATACAATTGATAAGGCTTTTGAAAATCAAAGAAACAGGTGTTTCATGTCTCTGGTGATTTAGTGAATTGTTCAAGGCATAAATTAAATTATTTTATGAAGTGGGTTGGGTTCTGATCTGTTGAAAGCTGTGCTGTTAGATGGTGAAAAGTCACTGGTCAGTATTTGTTAGCTGACTTGCTGGCACACTGCATCCCTGTGCCCTCTTTCAGACAATGGGACATCATTAGACAGGAGATGCACTGGAAGAAAAGCAGAAAATATGAACCAGGGTCTTCAGTGTGTTTGTTTAGTCTTTCTCTGTATTTTTTTAACATGATTTAGCTACAAGGCATGTTACTGATCTGTAAGGGGGTAATACCTGCTTGGGGCACCTGAGGAGGAAAGGGACAAGGCAGACAGAGGGGTCATTTGGTTTATAATTCCTGTCCTGAAATCCTGTTACAGATGAAAGTGTCATTACAGATGCCTTCAGTGCCCATGCAGCTGTAGAAGGAAAACCTGAGGCTGTTGTCAGCTCTGTTGCTGGTTCTGTTCTCTTGCAGACCCCTATGACCAGGCCGTCATAGCAGCAGATGAAGTGAAGGAGGAGGAGCCAGAGCCGTTCCAGAAGATTGGTCCAAGTATGAGTTACTACACAGCTTCAAGTGTGAAAGAGAAAGCACAAGAGTTTCAAATCTGGCATTAGCTGGAGTACCTCTAGGAAAACCAGAACGCAGTGTGTCACACAGAGGTGTTGGGGCCTTAGGGACACTGAAAGAGTTGTTTAGGTTCAAATGAATACCAAATTCCAGCAGCCCTGACCCTAAGAAATGCAGTTTTGTGATGTTTTCTGATCAAGGGCTCTGCAAAAAAAGAGGAAAGAGGTTCAGGAAGGAGGGAAGCTGGCAGCCATCAGAGAGGGGCTCAGGGTGCATTGGCACAGTTCGCAGACGGTTGCATTCACACTGCCTTTCTGCTGGGTTCATCAAACAGATGAGGGTGGAACTAAGAGGGGACCAGACGTTGCCAAACCATTTATCTGAATTCTCTCTTTTGGAAACCCTGGGTTTTTCTTTGCCTTGCTGTTAGTTCTGTACTTCCCAGCACTGGCAGGAGCAGGAGGTGTCAGTCTATTGCTGCACTACTTCATTATTTCAGATATCCCCGAAGGAGGAATTAGCTCAGTTATTGTGGAAGAGCCCCTCCTCCTGCAAGAGAAGGCTACAGTTCCAGTATAAAAGTTCTATAATGAAGACTTAAACTTGGCACCTTGTTTCCTAGTTTGGCTGTCCCTGTTGTCCACACAGCACAGAAGACTTCTGTAACCAGAAGACAAAATTGTGACATCTGTGATAGAGGCTTTAGAAAAAGATTCTCTCCTTGGTTTTGCACACTTATTTGGGATAATGTCCTGTAGCTTGTTCAGTTCTACTGAACCTTTTATGCATTATCTGTCACTTTGGACACTGGCTTGAACTTTGTGTTGAGATAAAAGGGTCTATGAATTACAGAGCAGAGGAGTTCAGATGTGTGGGGAATATACTCCAGTTATGTCACCTTGCCACCAGTGTGTAGTAAGTCAAGGAAGGTGACTGTGTCTGACAGGGCTGCACTCCTTCCTGACCTTGGTCTCTGTTTTATCTTCACAGAAACTGGCAATTACACCTGTGAATTCTGTGGCAAGCAGTACAAATACTACACTCCCTACCAAGAGCATGTGGCTCTGCATGCACCTATTAGTGAGTATCCTGCTGGAGATCTGGTTCTTTAGAGACTGATGTACAGTGGCTGGTGGCAAACGGGGGGTTGCAGGAGAGAGTGTCGTTCTTCTGGTTCCTTCCACTGGACCTGTGGGATTGCAGCTGGCAGGACAAAGAGCATGTGCTGACCAGGGTACTGTAAAGCTGGGCTGGAATCTCCTCTCAGAGGGACAGTTACTGCTAAGTCTGTGATGGCACTGGAGTTTTACCAAAGTCCATGCAATTCTACATGTGTTCCCTGGGGGCTTGATACTATATTTTGTTGTTTAGCTGAAAGTTCTGGTACCTAAAGTGCACTTAACAACGTGATGCACAAAATTTTTAGACTCCCTTAGAATAATAAGTGAACCTACATGCTAGGGAAGAAGCATCTTTGTTACTTGCTTCTGAGAAATTATTTCAGACAGAGAGTTAAAACTGGCTTTCAAAATAATGTAAATTACCCTGGCAGCTTGTTACTAAATCACAGGCAATAAAGGATTTATATCACGGAGCTCAGGAAAAGGCAGTTCTCTGCATACTGCACAATACTACAGTCTGCACTCTGGAGGGACACTACCATCTTCACTCCCCAGAAAAAGGGGAGGTTTTAATGAGTTTTAAGTTTAATTCAGTGCAAACTTCTAGTAAAACAGTTGAGAGAAATTCTTGCTACCTGCTGGTTTTGGGTGCTTTTAAAAGTGTACAGGGAAGTTCTTTACCCCTGAACTTCCTGTTTCTTTCAGAGCATTGCCCAGTGCTTTGTTGGGACTTTATTGCTGTGAGCCATCATGTTCCTCTCTGCCCGTGTCTATCCAGCTGCCAGTGTTTTGGCTGATGATGAAGATGAGTGAGCTGAGCTCATTAGCTCCGTGGGTTTCCTTAGCAGCTCATCCGCAGCCGGCAGAGGGAGCACACACTCCTCCCTCACCAAATTCAGCTTCAGCTGGGTTTTTAAGTAATTATAATACAGCAGCTTTGATTTTAGACATAGAAATAAATCAAGAACATAGTCCAGCATACTGTCACTTTTAAGGGGGATCGAGGTTTGGTGGCTCTTTACAGCTCCCATGAGGGTTCTCTGGAGCGTGGAGATGGACCAGGACCACAGTAGAAGGTGTAGGGCATAAAATACCCCCACTGCCATCAGCACAAAGTTAGTGGCTTCATCTCCCATCTGCACAAGGGTGTTTATGATAACCCAGTGCTTATGACTGCACACATAACAGTTATTCCTAAACATCCCTGCACCCAGAAAAGCTGTTGGTGGTGATCAGCAGTAAGTCAATAATAAGTCTAATATAGGTGGGCCCTCAGACCCCAAGGCTCTGGTGTCCCTAGTCCACCCCTGCGTGGATGGCTGAGGAGAGTATGCTATAAGGACTGTTTATTGAATCTCTGCTCAGCAACAGCAGATTCTTAGCTTCCCAGTACTTCCCATTTCAAGGAGTTTTATCACTATGGACATCTATCCACCCTCCCAACCACCTGTACTAGCAGTCTGCAGCTGCTGGTTCCAGGCCAGGCTCTCCAGCATAAAAGAAAAACAGCTGTTCTCTGAGGGATGTTTGCCTGAAGTGGGCCCTGCAGGTCTGACTGCAGATATGAATGGTCCATGCAAATACCTCCCTTCTCCCTGTGCAGAGTGCAGCTGCAGGGTGTCAGTGGCTTCTTTTTGGCTACCAGAAGTTTTGGAGGAGGAACAACATTGTTTTGAATACTGGGGATGAAGCTGTTCTTGCACTTTGGTTTCTGCAGTAACCTCTCTGTGAAAGCAGAAACAGTTGCCCCTGCTGCAGGCTAGACCAGCAGTCACTGAGATGGCAGATGGGTTTCCAGTCCTTCCAGCAAATATCTTTAATTATGAGGACATTTCAGATCAGATCAAGATAATCTCTCAATAAGGTTTAACCTCCTCCCCATAAACTTTTCTTCTTCCTTTTTTTTTTTTTTTTTTTTTTTTTTTTATTTTTTCCTT
>NW_009952709.1:199928-208717 GCF_000747805.2 Chaetura pelagica | reverse complement strand
TTTTTTTTTTTTTTTTTTTAATTTAACCTTTCCCTTCCATAGCTCCTATGACCAGTAAGATTTATGGTTTACAGTCACAGAGCATTAACCCTGATGAACATACAGGAGAGGGCATGATGAGCTCCTGAGGCAGGCTGGCCAGCACATCCTCCCACCTTCCTGCAGCTCATACTCTGCTATTCATATAAACCAAGGTCCTGTGAGGCAGCTGTAAACACATGACTTTGAAAAGCTCAACTGGCTTTTCTCGTGCCCTTGCAGTCAAGTTAAGCTGAGACTGTATCTTTAGCCTGATCTCATTCTTGTGATTATAAGGCAAATGCTTGAAAACTGGCTGTAGTGGGAGTAGGTAAAGAAAACACTTCAGCATTCCCAGCTCAGCTTTCTGAGTCTCTGCTTGAGTGCAAGCTTCCCTTCTGGAGCCTGTCTTTCTGGTTTTCTGTGATAATGGATAAAAAATTACTGAAAATGGGCTAAAACAAGGGCTCATATCCTGCAGGGTCAGTAGGACCTAGCAGGATAATTATTGGTCAGTGCTGCTAGATACCTGCTGTCTGGAAAAGAACTCTGCAGTGGGGCTCCCTGGAATGGTTAATGCCAAATGTCTCCTTCAGAAGTTCCCTTTTGTTGGTGAGGAGTAGGAGCTTTTTCATATCCGTAGAACTGGACTATTACTCTTTCAAAATACATATTGAGCTGTTTCTGTGAGCCTATTCACTCTTTCTAAGATGGGTGTCAAAGACTGTTTCCAAAAAAAGTGGATTGTAGGCACATTCATTGTCCCAGTTTTAGGAATGTCTCTGAACAGAGGTGCTCAGGGGGAAGGCTCAGAGATTTCTTTCTGTCCTCCTCCAGACTCAGTCTGCTCTGTAGGATGGGACTGATTTAACCATGTTTGCAAGTGGCTGGGCTGTTGTCATTGCTCAGAGATGATGTGTTTACAGTGCAAAGAAAACCTGATGTGTCTGGGACGTGGACTGGCTAGAAAAGCCACCAAGAATGGGTTTTAGCTTGGTGAGTCCAGGCTCAGGAGTATGCACCCACTGCATCCTCTTCTGGTAACTGCAGATGAGGCAACAGACTCCCTGGTCATGGAAATAAGAGGTGAGACTTCAAAAATCCACACAGCACTAAAATCTGCACAGCTCTCCATGTCCGGGGCAAAAATCTAAAGTGATATCAGGGCCCTAAGTGCATGACTAGGTCTTCGTGACTGACCAGCCCCACATGGGGCCTCTACCCACATTCAAACCCTTCAGCTCAGCTCTGGACTGTCAGTCCCTGTCTAAGCCACACTGTAGAATGTTGGTCTCCAGCTAAGTTGTAGATATGACCATACGTGGCCATGAATCCTGTTGATCTGTACCCCAACCTGACTGACTTTCCATCTTGATATCATGCCTGTCTCATCACTCTGGACCTTCCTGAGGATCTCTGGTATGTGTCTGGCCCTCGTTAACCTCACCAGAGCTGATCCTGCTGTGGATTTACCTCCCACCTTGACCAGGGACCTGTCTCATCACCATGAATTTCCTGATGATCTGGACTTTTAGTTGAACCTGGCTGTCATCTCTGGTCCTGCCTTGCTGACCTCTGTCAGGGGCTGTGGGATGGTCCCTGGCTCTTGACTCTGCCCTCCCAGCCCCATGGTCATACTTGGCTCCATAAGGGACAGGCAGACCTACATCCATCCTGACACCTGATGTGCTCAAGAAAGTTCATCGAGCTTCTGCTCAATTCCTTCTCTTCTTGTAAAGGCCACTGGATACAATTTGCTCATCAAAAGTCCTTGAACAGTATTTCTTAAAGGCAGCTGCCATAATGGCTTTTTATCTTAGGGAAAGGAATCCTTTTTGGTAGCACATCTACTTTCAACACAGCTCCTGCCTAACCAAGAGAAAAAGCAGATCCAGGTTCCAGTTGGATGATGTGTCTTTGCTTGCTCCGTCTCAGTGAGTGAAATCTGTGAGTACAGATGTTTTTCCCACTCTCTGATCCCACAGTGCAGTAGCAGCAGGCCCCACTGGCAATATTTGTTTGTCTGTATAAAGAAGCACATTTAAGAATTTCATAAGTTTGAGGTTTTCCTGTAGAAAATCCTGTTTCCAATACCAGAGGTTTCCACTCAGGATATTGAATTTCAGACCATTGCTGAGGAATCACTGCCCATCATGTCCATTAAAGGTAGGATTTTTCCCCAGAAGTGGTGATAGAGTTCCATCTGAACCATCCAAATGTTTCCTTATTCATCCTGACAAGATCTTTCTGAAAAAGATGCAACACACAAATTATTAGCCAGAATTTTTAACCTGGAAAGAGCAAAGTCAGATAATCTGAGCTCTGTTCTGCTGTGGTGGTGCATCATGGTGGGGTGTAGGTGTATGTATCTTTTGAGGGGGACATGTTGAAATGTCTGCCAGATTTTCTACTTACTGCTGTAGCCTGGTGTTCCCAGAGCTTGGAAAGTCAGGAGGGACGACTGTGATCTGTGTGCTGACCAGAGTAACACATGCTGTAGGATTGCCTTGATTTAATTGCTCATGTATCTATTTAGAGAGACTTGCTGTTAAGAGTGACAGAAAGTACTGCATCTTCTTAAGGTAATTATTTTGATTAATTATTACCCTCACTAAATTAAGACTAAAAATATCCAGCTATAGCTTTCAGACACTGGATCCTATTTATAACTTTGCTAGGTGAAAGTGAAGTAAGTTACCAAATTTCTGTCCCTGCTAGACCTTTGTATAGCCTGCTGTCCAGTCACTTCATGGTCACCAACCTCCCAGCTAAGCCAAAGGAGTGACTTGGTGTTTCCATTGTCAGGTGGGCTGTTCTTGTCCTTTATTTATCCTCTTGCCTTCTTATCTGAATATTCTTCAGTCTGCCAACCACCTTCGTGAAGGACAAGCATGAGGACTGGGTGTAGTGGGGAAACTCAGAGCTAAGATGTCTTCCTGATCTCCTTTAAAAATGCCCTGATTGTCCAGCCCAAGAGTACCTCAGTCTTTTTAGCTGCACCATGGCCCTGGAGGCTTCTCCACAGCCATCATGACAGAGCACAGCAGTGAACAAGTTCTTTTTCCTGCTGCCAAAGCAGAGTCCCCCATCTTTGAAGTGTCACCCGTATTCTTCAGCACCCCACATACCGTTCTCTGCCCCTGGAGCACAGTGCAGTCAGTTTGCCAAGTGATAGGAGATCATCCAGTGAGACTAGTTCACTACATTCCTCTCTTTCTCCAGCATGTCAGCTTCAACTGGGGCATATCTCAGAGGCTTTCTGAGAAAGTTTGAAAAACTTCATAGCAGCAGTTAGGGGATTACCTGTCCACAAAACCATCTCCAGCCTGTCTAGCTGCAGATTTTGAGGCAGGAGATTTTTTTAAACATTCAGCAACTCAGTAGTTTCATTTTTGGAAACATCCTGAACTTGGCCTTTTCATCAGCCTGAGGCAGTGAGTCCCACCATGAAGATGACTTTTTAAGAGCAGAACAGAGCAGCTATGTGATCATCTCTTGGTTACTCTTCAGAGATTTGTCATCTGATTAAATAAAGAATAAAGGGGTTTTTTTCAGTGAATTATTAGCAGCCTTCAGACTGCTAGAACTAATATTCTTTTGTCTGTTGCCTTGCTGGCTCAAACTCTGTCTTCTGGAGTCAGATGGAACAGCCTTCTCTCTGGGGGCTGAATTTGACATATTGTTTGCTATAAGGTGGGAGGAGTAAGAAGTCATTTTGGAGGTCTTCATGGCATGGAGACTTTTTTTCTTTAGATCTCAGAAAGCAGTATCTGGACTGCACAGGTTTCCAATGATGCTCTTCGTTTCTGATGCTGAATGGTTGGTTGCAACTTCACTTGGTATGGACCAGGAATAAACCAGCAATTGGTGGGAGTGAGACTCTTGGGAAACTAGATGACACATAAGCAGGAAATTGTCATACCTAACTACATTTTTGCTGGCACTTTGACAGCAACTGGAGCAGGATTACCCATGGAGAGTGAAAGGAAGCACAGGAAGCAAAAGCAAGCCTCCTGCCTATTGACCCGGCCAGACATCAAGCAGAGGAGAAATATCTTACCCTAAATTAGGACAAAATCTACTGCAGGATGCCCTGCAGAAGTGAACTAACATTTACAGACAATGTTATCTTGGATTTGCTGACAGAGAAGATGGGAGCAGTTCACATTCGAGGTCTGTAGTGTCTGATGGGACTTTGGAAATGAGCATCCAGTCCCAGAGGGGGTGGCTTTTCTCCTCAGCTGTTTCAGAGTCAGGCTATTGTGTTGCCATGGCAGACTGGAGAGCTGCTCAGTGTGAATGAGTATTTCTGAATTACACTACATGGGATGAAAAGGTGCTCGTGTTGTCCAACTTTAGGCATCCTAAAATACTACTTTGTAGAAATTACTGGCAGAGAGCACAGGCTGTGGATTATGTGAAGCTCTATTGATTCTTCATGGCAGATGGTTGGAGTGGGACTTGGACTTCAGGAGCTGTATCCAAATTTCCATGGAAGAGCCCACTGAGGAATGAAGGGGGTTGTTAGGTTCTTTCTCCGTTTTTGTAATTGTTTTTTTAATCCATGTGGCTTAGAAAAAAGGTTTTTCATATGACTTTTGGCATTGAAAATTCCTGGTGATCCTCACTGTGCATTGCAGAGACCAAACTGTAGATAAATTCAAGGAGCATATCCCAGGAATACTCAGTATTTCTCCACATGTCACCAGTACTTGGCTAGAGACAGGGGCCAAAAGGCCTTTTCTGACTCACAGGATGAGAAGTCGGCCTCCTAATTCCCTCCCATTACCAACGACCCCCTTTCCTTCAGTGAGGTAAGGAATGTGATGGAGATCTCTAGGATTTATGCAAAGCTCAAGTAACAAAGGTGTAAAGTTCTCCCTCTTCAGAGCTTTGAGAATCCTGTGAGAAACCGGCTCTAAAAATACACTCTTATATACACAGAAGTGGAGGACAGAGGTGCAGGTTCACTCAGCCAGGTCCTGGATGGATGGGGTGATTTGTGCTGCAGGAGGAATGGGTTGGTCACGTGGCAGTTAAAGGTGTGGAAGGGAACTAACAAGCTTCAGGGCCTTGCCCCTCGGTTGAGTGGGGAGACCAGTTTTGTTACATGGGATCAGTGGGTCCACAGTTGCTGCAGGTCCCCCTGCAAGGGATTTGGGAGCGTGGCTTTTAGCAAGCAACACAGGATCTGGGAGCTGACTGACTGTCCAGGCACTAGTTCTGAGTGTTCATATCCAGAGTTCTCTCGATCTCCACTCTTCGTGACAGTGAAGACACAGACGAGCCAGTCCAGCAAAAAAACACCGGCCTCAATAAACCGCTGTTCTGCCCTCCTGCACCGCAGCCCCCCCGCCGGCCCGCCCGCCTCCCAGGCCCAGATGTTCCGTGCTCCGAATTCTGGATCCCCAGGAAGCAAGGCCATTACAGGTACCAATTGCCTTTCTACCATCAACTTTCTTAATTGCTTAGTGTCCAGTCCTGCCCTGGGTTGGCTTTTGACCCTTCCTGGACTCAGTTTTGCTCCATCCATGACTATCCCAGAAAAGCTCCTCCCAGAAGCCATTGAAGGGATTAGATCCTTAGGCACATTGTAAGTGAGGAATTCAGATCAGGAGTAGAACTTTGTAACTTCTTCCCAGTGTCAAGTCGGTTTGTTTTAAGCACTGTGCTAACCATGAGGTACAGATGATGCTGTTTCAAATCCTGGTGTTGCAAACTGAGGAGAGCTTCCTGACAAGGATTGGCGTAGTGGCTTGTCAGGCATGGGAGTGTTGGGTTTTCAGCTTTGTTTGGCATTTAATGTTTGTTTTCCTCAAGGTGGCCTTTTCAGGGCTGGACCTGTGCCTAGGGACATGAAATGGAGTACAGGTGTTTTCACAGTGCTCCACTCTCCACTGGAACCACTGAGATAAGCTGGGCTCCAGCAGCAAAGTTAATGGTACAGAACCTTTGCCAAGGTGTTCAAAGAGACAAGTTAAGGTCGATCCTCCCATAATCCCTGTTTCCTCCTTCCAAACAAGATCAAACCTTAAATAAAAAAAAAAAATAACAAAAAAAAAGATAAACAAGGCAAAGAGCACTGAAAAATAGCAGTTAATAAATAGGATGAGAGACATAGCCAGGCAGCAGAGAAGCAGTCTCTTAAATCCATCTGAGTTAGAAGAAGGACTGGTCAATCAGCTGGGAATTAAATGCCCCTGAAATGTCTGGCATGGGCAGATGCTGAGCAGCAGAGGTGGCTGTGGTGGCTCTGTAGGCCACAGGATGCTGAAAAAGGCTGCCTTTTGTTAGATGACACACACATCTACCAGCTACCAGTTGTTGCAAGGATGACCTGTCTTCTTACAGCTTTTGAGTCCTGAGATATCATGATGTTATTCCACCTCTTAAACATTTAGATGATTTCATTACTCATTTGAGGCCTACCCAGTTTAATCAAGTTAGGACTTTAAGCTGAGAAACCTTCATTATTTACTTAAACTTGCAACAACTTCTTCCAGTTTCCCATGTCCAACAAAAGTGGAAAAGCTGGGACCCTTCCTGGGTCAGAGGCCATGTTCATCTGAGCAGTAACTGGGAGATGTTTTTTGTAAAGACTCCTTCCCCCCCAACTTCTCCAGTCAAAAAATAATGTCAGTACATTGGGTAAAAACTTTGGGCTTTTCTCTTCCTGTATGGAGGAAGGAATCAAATGATGCCTTAGCGTGGTAGGTTGATCTTCAAGAAACTTAATACGAGTGTGGAGGTCCTACCCTGTCTATCTGGTGGCATCATGTTTGTGGTGTCTTTCAAGGCAGTGTCTTGTACAAATGCAATCTGAGCAGCTGCTTGAATTTCTAGTTCAAAGCGTTGACCGTAACATCTGTCAGGAAGACGGTCTCCTGAAGGGATGCCCTCCAAGGGCTGTAGTTGGAGACATTCCATGTGGGCCTGGATAATACCAGGGATGGTGGGAGTGCCACTCCACTGACAGTGTTTGCACAGACACTCAGTGGAGCAGAGCTTACTTTCTCTGTACAGATAATTCTACTTTGTGTGCAAAAGATTCAGGTATGAGGAGAAAGAGAGAGAGAGAGACAACTTGTGAACTTGTGCCTGCTGCCCTCTCCTGTGTGGGAAGGACACAGTAAGACCAAGAAGATGCATTAAACCAGTTTTGTCTTGTTACCAGTCTTGGGGGGGGGGAAAGGCTAATAGAAGATGAGGACAACTACCATGCAGATTTTTTCCAAACGTTTTTGGAGACCTCCAGCTCACTCCCACTTGTGACATGAGCCAAGATTTGACCTTGGGTCTCTTGGGGTAGATTGGCCTAATCCATTTTGTCATGGTCTCTTTTTACCACTGTGCCATCTGATTTTCTAGTTACTTAAGGCCTCTCATTCCTATCATTTCTCTGTCAAGGGGCATAGACTAGATAATGTCTCTAGTTCCTTTTTGTTTTATGTGATTCTGTTTTAACCTATTTTATTACGAAGTTTTCCTATTCTGCATTTTCCAAAGAGCCAGGAATGTAGTAGATTGAGAATCTGAGAAGCCTACTCAGAACTTGGAAGGGTCTGTTAAGGATTGGTGGGACCAAAATTCATGGGCTGAGAGCTTCATGAAGTTAGATCTTGTCTAGCCGCATCAGACATAAAGCCCATGTTTGAGTCTGCAGGTAGTTGGGGCTTCTTTATGAAAGTCAGGACTGTAGTTCTGACCACTCCAGTGGTCTGCAGACATATGTAATGGTATAATGAGCTGGTATCAATTTTCAACAGTCCCTGTCATTCCTGACTTCTGTCCCCCAAGTCCCTCCCTGTACAATTTGCTGCTGTTGAGCCCAGCAGAGCCTTCCTAAGCCATGTTCAGATGAACCCATTGGGTGACAGTGGGCTCCATGAGAGAGTCCACGCATGAGAAGAGTCTAGAGCACAGACCATACACATCAGGCTGGCCAGTTCGCCTTTAATTTTATTTATGTCTAGTTTATCCTCAAAGTCACTACAGGAAATACATTTGCCCAGGTATTACAGGTGTAGTTGAAGGGAGACAAGGCCTCACACTGTTGTACAGCTGACCTTGTGCTGAGGGATGCCAGCTTGAGAAGCATGGGAGGCACCTCAGCTGTGCTGTGCAGTGATGTGTCCGGACACTGCACACTGAAGGAGTCCTCCCAGTACAGTTGCTGGGAAATTGCCCCTCACTAGTGCTGCAGTATGTGAAGCAAGTGAAGCACCAAGAGCCTGCCTGCTGGGCCTGCGGGAGGGCTGGAGGGGCCAGGGCACTGCTGGGAAGTGCAAGGGCAGGCTGTGAGACAGCCCTTCAGTCCTGTACTTGAACCTGTCAGGGAGGGTGTTCAGGGAGGGAATGCAGATTACTGGGAAGCACAGGGAGAGTTGCCATGGTGACACTCCACGTGTTGTGATGAGGACCTGAGTTCAACCTGCACACCTGGTCACCTGTGCCAGAGGCTTCAGGAGCTGCTTAAGGAAGAGCCTTAGATAAGGGTTGGGTTATTTTGCAGGGGAGGAGGCCATGACCCTTCTGGTGCAGTCAGGACTGGTGTTCATGGGCTCCCTAAGAGCCAATCCAGGTCACCTCAGCCAGAAGGCATTCAAGAAAAGTATCTACCTGCTATCCCTTCAATTATTCTGGCCCATTTGCCTCCAAAATGAGATATTGATCTTTTCTGCTGTATTCAGGGTATGCAGTCGTGTGTCACAAGAGCATGTCTTGCTGCCTGTCTGTGTGATTCTGCATCCATTGTTGACCAGTCACCATTC
>NW_009952709.1:178796-199898 GCF_000747805.2 Chaetura pelagica | reverse complement strand
TCAGCAGGAGAGTGGAAGGCAAAGAGCAAAACAACTTTGAAGAAACAAACAGCAATTCTCAGAACTCCAGTGGTAAGTGTGTTCACTTCCTCCTGCTGTTGCTTCCCACCTGCCTCTCCAGTGCAGGATTCAGCTGTGATCAGTGGTTCTTTATCTGTTTGGGGTACCTTCCATAAGCAGCTTGTTTCCCTGGGATAGTGCCCTCTTCCCACTCCTGCCCAGGTTTCTGGCACTCCAGGGCTGTAAAAAAGGTGATATGGGGATCTCAAGGTCCAGGTACTTCAGCATAGATTTTTCAGTGGGGACCAAAGATGAAGGGAAAGGGGAATATGGATGTAGATGAAGCAGTACTTGTTCTTTGTGCATCAGTGAAGTCTTTGTGCAGCAAAATGGTTTGCAACAAGCAAGAGAAGTTTGAGAACTGTGAACTGAAGAGCTGTTTCCATTTTGCAGTGATGTTAAATTTGGCGGGTCATTTACATGTCACTGTGACCAGAGTCCAGCTGTTTCTGGGTTCACTGCATGAAGGTCACAGCAAACCAGATATGGATGTGGGACCAGAATACATGTGCTAGAAGGAATTAAAATTTACTCCACTGCTGGACTTTTCTTTAAGTCTATGTGGTAGTAGCTAACGCTGGCCTAGACAATTCTGCTTAGGTACACAATTTTCAGAGTTTCCTTTGCAAGACTGCTATCCTGCTGATGTATCCCCTGCCTTCAGTGGGACACTGCTGTTCTCTCATGCTCCCTAACTGGAGCATAACAGACAGGCCAGATGAAATGTTTTTTCAGCATCTGGATGCAGAGAGAAATAACATGCCAGCAGACCAGTCAGGAGTACCACAACATGTGGTGTTGGCAACACCACTAGCAGGAGTTGACAGGTAAGGGAAGGGGTTTCTCCTTGGAGGAGGTTGCACAGCATCTGTTGGGGTTTTTATGTCTGCCTCTGAAGCAAATAAAGTACTTTCTGGAACCATGTTAAAAAGGAATGAAGTGGTGTTGGAAAACCCACATGCAGTAGCAGAGTGGGCAGTAGCGAATGGGAGAAAAGTTGTTTGTTACTAAAATACTGTGTATTATGTTTTGGCAAATAATTCTGTACTAATCCAAATATTCACCACAATTACAGCTGTTCATTCGGGGACAGAAAAACCTAAAGAAAAGAGGTGTAAGCAGAATCCATCAGGTGAGCTTGTGTCTGTGTTTCAGGCCCTTGTACTTTTTAGGTCTGTTCCAGTTGGGTAGCAGCAGCCAGGAGTCCTTACGGACTGGCCAAGTCTGTCTTCAGTCAGCCCAACTGTTGGACGTGACACAAAACAGTGTAGTTCATTGACTGCCAGGAGTTACTAGCCTGACTTGCTGCTCTGGAAGTTGCCACTTGTCTCTCAGCAGGTCTGCTCCTCATGTCCTGTCTTTTGTGGGCAGTATGAGTGGTCTGTCTGAAGGGTTTCAAAGCCCTTTAAATGCCTGTCTTTAAATACCAATACACCATGTGGGTTCCTGATTCCTCTGGGCCTTTTGAAAGCAGCAGCCTTAGATTGTTCCTTTTTTATTCCTGCCAAGCCCAGCATGGCTTACAGAGCAGTGGTTGAATTATCTTCCTTCATATCAAATGGCTCCTCGTAAAGCCAAGAGAGCTGCAGAATGGAAAGTGAACCTCTAGCATGGGAGGGGTCCAGGAACTGACAAGAAGCACACACAATGAAGTATCTGTATTGAATAGTCCAAGACTCTACTTCTGTCTGAACTACTATTAAATACTGACCTATTGTTGCTGTGACTCATCTCACGGACTCTCCCTGCCATCTCCTTGTACCAGTTCACCCTGGAACACATCCTCCTGGATCTGTTTCTGTCTGAACTGCAATGCTTAAAGCACATGAGTAAATTCTCACAGTAAAAATTAAAACAAAGGCACAAAATCTTACAAATTGAGCCTTGAATTTCACATGATTTGCTGGTCGTACTTCACTGCGAGAAATGTTTCTGTCTGCACTACATGGATGGTCAGTTTGTTTTAGTGGCATAGTTTAGGGCCTGGCAGGCTGCAGGGGTGTTACAAAGTGCCCACCTGAACTTCTGTTTGAGCCAGGAAATTTGAGGAACTTGTGAGCTGCTCGGGACTAGTTTGAGGGGAGTTTGGCTCTGTTGGAAGCAGTTCTTTTCTGATTGGGCAGCTGACACACTCCTCAAAGCCAGACCTGTGCATGGGATTGTATAAACTTTTTACCCCATTCCCTTATCTAGCCTGCATCCTATTTTCTTCCTCAGCTTTCCCCCCTTGATTCCATCTTTGTGCTGCTTCTTTTGTGTCCCGTTCAATGCTCTTTTCCAGCTCTTGCACCAAGCCATTTCTTCTCTTTTATTACTCCTTGTTCTAAGGAGTCAGTCTGAATGTTCCCTTTGATAGCAGCCCAAGTGAGCATCACCATGTCACACTGGTGATGCTGGGAATGGCACTGGGAATGGCCATGGGAAGCGCCACAGGCATCTGTGTGCTTGGCTGTCCAAGCAGAGCTCTCAGGAATTTCCCTTTTAAAGAGCTGACAAGTCCCTGCCTCCCCATTTTCCTTCCTTCCTTCCTTCCATGGCTGTTTCAGTAGGTGGGATAAACTCCGTATGGCTCAGTGTTCACATGTGTGATATAAACTCCTGGGAGTAATTCTGGCATTGTTGGCTTATCCTCACTTGTGCTCCAGCTAGCAGATTTCACACAGGCAGGGAAGCAGCTGGTGATAATGTGGTTGAGAATGACAGCAGGACAGACACTTCCATCCTCCCCACTTCCATCTGCTACTTACCACCAAACTCCTGCTGCTGTAAGGAACAGTCGCCAGGTTTGGGAGGTAAATGTAGGTCCCAGGTGAGCAGCCTGAAAGCTGTATGACTTGGCCTGGTTAAATGCTTGATTCCCTGAACCACTTGTTCTGTGTGGATGTGAGTTTTGTGTCACAGGCTCAGTTACAGTGATATCAAAGAGACCAGCAGTGTTTTTTAGGCCACCCAGCTGGGTACATTGTGCTTTTCCTTGTGTCACCATCCTGACTTGCAGTGCCACAGACCACTTTATGTCTGGAATGAGGGGAAGGACAAGCAGAGCAGAAAGGTCAGCAACTAAAGTCACCCAAAACAGGCTTTAACACATTGCTGTAGAGAGTCCTAAGTGGGAGTAAGACACCTAGAAAGCCAAATGTTGGTTTTCAGATGTCTCTTGTGCACAGCCCCAGTCCTTGTCATAGTGAATACCTGGGATCCTCATCTGGGGAACCTGGCATCTTGCTGCCCATGAACCAGCAGCAGTTCCTGCTCTGCACAGCAAACACTACTTCATGGCAGCATTTGAGTCCACCTACTAGCAGCAAGTCCTTTTCCCAGCAGGCCATGATGGAGCCTCTAAGTGGATGTAGAAGCACTGTCTAGCTGCTGTCCACCTCCTGATGAAGAGTGTCCTTGGTATTAATGGGAAAGAGTTTTTTTTGAAAGAGTTTCCACATGGAAAGTTTTCCAAGAAGTTTCACAGTGCTTTAAAAATAAAACCCACTCAAATGAGCAAAATGCTTCCTTGGACTGTTTCTGGAGTGCAGGCAGCCAACACAAAGGTGCTAAGGCTCATGAAGCTTGTGATTATTCACTGCTGAACTAACTAAGGTCCAGAAAACAGTGACATCCCCTGGCTGTGAAAGATGGAATGGGCTCGTTGCGGTGGGTAAGCTGCTCATCGTCTGAGATGTCGTAAAGCTGCTTTTCAAGAAAGCACTCCTTGGTGGTGGTCGTTCTGTTGGGTCTTGACATGTGCAGGTTTTTCAGTAGTAAATACCAAAAAATATTTGAAGTCCAGCTTGTGAAAAAGTCGTCTTGCAAAAGCTAGAGATGATGAGCCTGAGCATGGGAAGGAAAAAGGGGTAAATGTGTGTGTTGTGCTGAGGGGCAGGTTTGCTGCCTGCCCCTTCCACTGCGCGCTGCCGGGGCAGGCAGAGCAGCCTTGGACAGGGACTCTGCAGTGGGACAGTGTAACCACAGACCTGTCTCTTCCCAGGCTTTTCAATCTCTCTCTTGTCTCACTTTTTATCTGACTGAGGAAAGTCTCAGGGGCAACAACCAGCTCTCACTCAGTGTTCACAGCATGGTCCAGCCTCAGGCTGCTGTTTTGGACACTGTGAATGACTCCTAAGTGAAATGAATTTGCGGTTGTATCACCTGGAGACCAAGAGGGTTGAAGGAGAAATTGTGAGATTTTAACAAGAAAAAAAAAAACACAGCTAAAAAAAAGGGGGGGGGGAGGAAAGTACTGTAGTTTAATACCTTAGAATACAGCCATCAAAAGAAAAAACTAATTGAAATTGACAGTAGTTATTGATGTCTAAACTTGCTAGATGTTATGAATGTGAAAAACAACATTCAAAATTATGTAGGGAATTGGGAAGTATTTTAACTTTCAAGGTTGATCTAAGCTGCATAAATATGTCTCAATTTCACCTGCTGCATTAGGTAACTGTTACTGTCATAAGTTCCTGTGGAACGAATTCTGGCATTTACAGGTTTTAAAACGTCAGAGCTTTTAATTCGTATTTATACAGGGAAGCTTTTCTTTCCTTTCATACTGGGTAGAGGGGCAAGGGAAAGATCTTTTTTTCAGTCAGTTCATGCCAAGTTAAGGTGAGATTGAGACAAAAAAGTTTATTTCCTCCTATTGATATAGAAGTAAAGATTTTTAGAGAAGACTGAGAAAGGTCGGTTCTCAAAATTTAAAGGACATTCGAAGGACTAAACTTGAAACGAACACTTAGTGGGATTTTAGAAGTGGCAAATCTGTTAGTCATTTCCTGATCATATATCTGCTGTATTTCTTTTTAGTGAATCGGTTCTAAGTGCAAAGCTTTTGTCAGTAGTATTTTTTATTTTGTCAGTGTATTTTTTATTTTTCTATGTGCACAGCACACTTAAGATAGTTATATCTAGCTAGTGAAAATGTACCATATATTATGGATCCTAATTCCCATCCAGTTGTAGCATGGAACTTCTTGAAGCAGAAGGAAAAATAGAAATGTTTCATTCACTACTTGCCACATCAAACATTTTTATTGTGTGTTGAGCAGGGTGATCTCTCAAAGAGAACCAGTTAGTATGTCTCTTGCTTCCCAGCTGAGCAGAACTAACCTTTAGTTTTATGGACGGCAGTAAAAAGGCAGAGTGCAAATCAGCATGAAACTATAAATCTCTTCTGAAGCGCTTTTTTTTTTTGTGGTGATGGGAGCAGACATGATGGCTGCTTGAGGTGTCCATGAAACTTCTGTTGCAGAGTCAGTGCGGTTCCTGCTCTTGCCTTTACAGTGCCAGGTCCTGTAGTGCACCCAAACAGAACAGAAGGTCAGACTGAGACACCCAGTGGTGGCTACTGACAAACTTCTGGGACGAAAGAAATTGCATTCTGATGTTGAGACTTGTCAGCATTACTGTGTGTTCATGAGACTTGAGGGGATGAGAGAGTCCTGCTGAGGGCAACAAAGATGATTGGGGGATTGGAGCATCTCTCCTAGGAGGAAAGGCTGAGAGAGCTGGGACTCTAGCCTGGAAAAGACAAGGCTGAGGGGAGACCTTATCAATGCCTATTCATCTATCTAAAGGGTGGGTGCAGGGAGAATGGAGCCAGACTCTTTTCAGTAGTTCCTAGTGATAGGATGAGAGGCAGCAGGCAGAAGCTGGAACATGGAAAGTTCCATTTAAATATGGGAAAAAACTTCTGTACTAGGAGTGACAGAGCACTGAACAGGCTGCCCAGGGAGGTTGTGGAGTCCCCTTCTCTGGTGATACTCCAAACCCACCTGGATGCAGCCCTGTGGAATGTGCTTTGGGTGATCATGCTTTAGCAGAGGAGTTGGACAAGGTGATCTCTAGAGGTCCCTTCTAACTCTTGACAGTTCTGTGATTATGTGATGGGTGATCTCACTAAAGAGAAAGGATGTTCAGGTCCTCAAACTGCCAGCTAGTCCAAAACAAGCTGGTTTGTGCTGAAAGTGCAGGTGATCATAGTACACATATGGGAGCAATCTCCTAGGTGTGTTACAGGCATTGGGTTCTTCCTCCTCTGCACTTGTTGGCCATACATCCTCTTCTGCTCTTTTTAAGTAGTCCGGTGATCATAAGGGACATGCAGTTCTTGTTGGATTTATTCTGGGAAGACATGACCTAGGCTAGAATTTCTGTGAATGCAGCTTGAATGCAGCTTGAATGCTTGGGGCATAATAATTCTTGATTGTTGGTTGCAGTCTGCCATTAGCACACCAGCCACATACATCTCTGCCTCCTAGGACACACCCCGCAGTCTTGCAGGTCATGTCAGCTGGATTGAAGATCAAAACACAAATCTCATTCAAGTGGTTAATTTTTGGTAATCCTTTCTCTGATCCATTGGTTAGTTTGCAAATGGTACAAGCCTGCTACTGTTGGTGACCAGGTCTGAGGAGTGAGGAAAGAGGGAGGTTGTCATTGTGTCAGATTCTACATTGTCATAACTAAGCTGTGCAGAGCACCAGTCACCCAGACCAAGGGGTAACAAAATTGCACATGCATAGAGCTGCGTTTTCCAAAGCAGCCTAAAAATGATGTGCCCAGATGAAGGATTTACCATCTGAGTGCAATTCTTATCATGACGAGAAGAGTCAAGGGGAGAGGGAGTGACAATAAAGTGTCACTTTGCTCCATCATGTAAATATGAGTTGCTGTGTCCAGTGGGCATTTGTGTGGAGCTGAGGTTTCCAGGAATGAACTGGTCATTTCTGGTGCCACATTTATTTAAGTTGTTTCAGACTTGTCATGTTGAGCAGGCAACTTGTAGACAGGAAGAAATCTGAAATAATCTGAGTTAAAATAACCACTCAGCAGCAGGTCTCTGTGGGTGAAATCCTGTTGATTGCTCAGGAGCTTTGGGACACCAAGAAGGACATCGAGACAATACATATGAAAGACATGGAGGTAAGACTGTGAGCAGTCAGCAAAATTTGGAACAAATAGCCAGTGGTATGAGCTGTGGATTGCAGTCTTCAAGCACAGATACTGTGCTGGGCTGAGGCTGGACAGTACATGGCAAAAAGGGTGACTGATAGACCAATAAACAGACAGAAAAAGGTGAACCCCTCCTTCAGTTTTGCCTTGAGAATCTGTGGAGTGAAAGATAAGCAGCTGCCTAAAACAAAATTACCATTAGTCCTTCCAACTAGGACACTTCCATAAACGTTCTCTGAGTAGTTGCCTTTAGTGGAGCTGCCTATGCTGAGGCAGGGACATTACAGTGCATGGATAACAAAATGTCCCATAAAGTAAAGACCAGAAAAACCCCAACAGTCTCTCTTCACTTAGAATACCACGGTGACAATGCTTAGCAAGTGCCCTGAACTGTTGCAGCCTGGCTGTTGTTTTCAATGGGTATAGGAAGTCAAGTATAATGTGGAGACTAGGTTAGCACTTTTGGCTGGAAAGCAGGCAGAGAGTATATTGGGAATTCATTGTGGTGTGTTAAGTGGGGCATGCCGCTGCTGTGTGCCTCTTCCAGAGCAAGGTGACTTCTGGGGGGATGGTAAAATGTCAAAATCTTACTTGCTGCTGGGGTGCTGAATGGGCTCTTTAAAGCCTGAAGCCTTGGGACAGTCCAGTGAGCCTCCATGTGTTCACTAAGGACACTTCCCAGAGCAGAGGCAGAGAGCACGGATAGTGAAGGAATGGTACCTGGAGGTCCCTGCCCCCTTCAGCTGCTTAGTAGGACCAGATTAAGAACCTGTTTCAGTGCAGATCTTCCTCCAGATACAGACCTCATCAGCTGCAAATAACACTCTTAGGGCAACATTGGGAAATAGCCATCAGCAGCATTCCTTATCCTGCCTGTGCCTTCCATGCATACCCTTTCCATAGCATTTGTGTCTTTGCCAAGTATAATCCATGCCTTCAGCTTCATTCCTTGCTGGCTGGCTCTGCCAGTTGAAGCCCTGTCTTACTGAAGTTTTCCTTACAAGAAAACCAGTCCAAGAGTATCAACCCTGAGAGCCTCACTCACCAATGCTTTAATTCAGAACTTTGGACCTGGGGCCATTCTGTAAATGCCTTAAATTGACTGAATGTTTGACACGAATAGTTTCTTCCCCTCTGCAGGGGTTTGACACTAAAGCATCTCACCTGAAAACGGTAGGAAACTGCGCAGGGTCTGAGGTGCTGAGAATCCCTCCTTCTGCTCCAGTGCACTGCAGGGTGAATGCAGATGGATCCTGCCAGTTAAGAGAGCTACTGGAGGAAAAAAAACAACAGTGAAAGGAAAATTGGTTTCATCCTGGCTCAAACCAGGACACCCCTGGTTGACCAAGGGCTCATTGGACATCCAGGGTTTCCATTCTTTTCAGACACACCTTGAAGAGAGCTGTGCTTGACAGCAAATGTGTGTTCTCAGCCTGAAGTAACATTCATTACTTAGGAACTCTCCTTTGGCAAACCTTTCAGTCAGGCTAAAACACCCCATTTTTCCTGCCCAGCTTCAGTTTAAGGAAGCTCCCTGGTGAATCTGGGGCCTTGCATCTGGGGCTCCAAAAAAACATATTTATAAAGGGTTTTTGTCCCCTTAGCTTTTTTTTCTGCTGGCCCTCCACACTTGACTTTTTCCATTACTGTTGCATAGGGTGTATGTTAAAATCTCTGGACATTTCAGAATGGGAAGGAAAGATGCAGATGAGATGCTGTGAGAAGCTTGGCAAGACACCGAGAGAAAATTCATGGCTGGACATTTCGTAATTGGTGGTAAATGGAAACCCTCATCCTGACCCAGTTAAATCTGGAAGTGCAGGGATCAGTGAGCAGATAGGCAGAGCTGTGTAACATGCAGCCAGGTCTCTGCCAGTCTCAATATTTAAATCTCTTTCTTTTTTGCAGAAGCAGCAAGTCCCCTGATTTCAAATCCTTTCCCGCTTTTACAAAGTAAGTGTGTCTGTGGTGCACAGTGGCAGGGACTTCCACCCTGCAGCCCTGCTGCCCTGCCCTCTTAGCATTTTTCATGAATAAATGGGTTGGTTTTTTTTATTATGAGTCTGGATGTCAAAACCAAAATGCCTTCCTTCTGTGGTTCTGGCTTCAGATTTAAATGCAGAAGAAATCCTTCAGGGAGTTTCTGTGTAGTATATTTGGCTGCTGGACCATTTAGACTCACAGGCTTCTGGGAGTTAAGTTTTGTGAAATAGGCCAATAATTCATGTTCTGAGGAACCAAGGATTGAAGACTGAAACTGACTCCATGTTTAAGTTACATTTATGCACAGGAAAAGTTGTCTTCATGGCTCAGCTCACTAAACACCTTTGCAGAGATGATTCCCTTTTGCCCTGAGAGCACAGGTGAGAAGTGGGAGCCCAGGCCATGGTGGTGAGCAAGCCAGAGGGGAAGGAGAGCAGGTTTGGGTGGGCAGAGGCAGGTGTGGTCTCTGCTTGAGGTTCTGCCCCATGTCCTTGATGCTTTCAGCAGGCGGATCTTTGTCCTCGCAGTGTGTGTAGTTCCTGCTTGCCTTGTGTCAGGACTCTAGGGGTGATACTGTCTGTGCCAGCCTTTAACCCAGGGCTCCTGTCCCCGGGTGCTGCACCCTGAGCATGGCCATGGGGCAGAGGACACTTGTTCTTTCTCAGTTTAAAAACCTGAGAAAGAAGAGTGAGCTTTATTCAGAACGTGAGAGTTACACTGGAAGTGAAGTGAAATCAGCACTAACCAGTTTACCATTGTGGTGCTTTCAGGACTCCCCTTTTTTAAAGCCTGCTTCATAGCATCTCATCTGTTGTCTGAAATGGAGGAAGTGAAAAATCCTTTTTTCAAGAAACTTCCATTTATTTTGGTGTTTGATGGTGTTTTTCTAGGAGACTGCAGAGTCAAACCTCCTGTTTCATTGCTTTGTGTCAAGGATAGGAGAAGATGCAGTTACACTGTTACTAAAGCTAAAGCCAATGGAAACACTGGACGAAAAGCCGAGAAGTTTCTCTTACAGTTCTGCATTTGTTTCTCATCAGGATGTGAACAGAAGTGTTGAAATGTGGGTCCTTTCTGGTGAGAGATCTGCCTGGGGCTGCTCCCTGCGCTGCCATCAGTCGTGCTGGCTGCTGGGTTTCCCTCCTGCACAAGCAGCTCAGTGCGTTTTCTTTCTGTTGAAACTTTCTGTTAATAGCTCACAACTCATGTTTGCTCCTGGCCTCAAACCAGGCTCTGCTCTTTGGTCTGGCTTAGATGTGGCAATGAGACTTAACATGGGAATTAGGGTGATTTATTTAACCTTAGCACAAGTGCTGTTTTTTCTAATCTTGGCTTACACAGCCTGATGCCTTACTCTGCAGCCTTGTTCACTGGGTATATATAAAGCTCTTATAAAAGTGTCTAATAATAGGCCTGGGGAAAGATGTTGTAAATTGGGCAACCAACTGTGAATGTTAGTACTTTGTGGCTCAAGAGACTGAAGAGGCTTCAGCAGCTGCTGGTGCATTAGATTTCTGAAAAGGTGTTTTCAGGGAGTAACTGGACAACCCAGTAAGGTTGCCCTCGACTAAATGTGACCAGTAGCATGTCTTGTTTGGAGCAGAGAGAGACCTGGCTCACAAAGCAGCTTCATTTTTTGGAGGGAGGAGGAGTGCTTTGCGCTCAGCAGCCAGCACCCGGTGCACCACAGAATAATGTCTCTTCTTTTTGAGGCAGAAAGCTCTTTAGTGCCTGACAGGAGATTGAAATGCCATAGCCTGGGGTTGCTGCAGTGCTCAAATTTCAGCCTGAGCTTGCAGGAGGCTGCTGGCAGTGCCCTGGGACACCTGTTGGCAGTTCCAGCAGCACCACCTGCTTGCAGCAGGTTTGTTTGTGCTCCCCATTACATTGTGGGAAAACTCTGGAATGAGAGTCAAACTCCACTGAGATCTGCTGACTCTAGAGCAGCCCTTTTCCTCTAGCAGACAGGACACATTCAGAGTGATTTCCTTCTCCTTCCAGATTTTCAAATATTTTGCTTCTGAAGATCTGTGCAGAGTCAGGATCCTGATCAGCATAATCCTTGTGTTGCTGCAGGGAGGGTAGCTCTGCCCTTCAGAGAGAGGCATCTCCAAGTGCTGGGATCTGCTCCTCTGCATGGCAGACAGTGGAGGGAGCAGGTAGCACAGCACAAGAGAACAACCTTCTGGGTCTGTGCCATGAGCTCTGAGTGGAGAGGACAGGCAGTGAGGAAGGAGGCATGGGAGGAGGAGGTGGGTGGTGACAGTGGGTGAACAGACAGTAGGGACAGGCACAGTCACTGTGCAGCCAGTCACCTGTCAGATGCTGGATGTTGTACCCTCTCCCTGCCTTCTCAGGTGCTGTGAGGACAGTCTGACCCACACAACATTTGCCATTTCATGTGCAGACTTTCTGCTGCCAAATTTAGGCTACAGGATTGTGGAAGGCTTCTGAACATACAGCAGCACAGAGGCAGGGACACAGCAGGGCTAAGGTGGCAGCCTGAACGCTCTGAGTGTCCAGTTTATGATTTCTTATCCTTTTGTGAAGACTAATGCTTGTTTCCACCTCTTCTGCAAAAAAGCTTCTTATGTTTAGGTCAGCCATGTGGCAGAACGTGGAGGACAGGAGATGACCAGAGCCTTGCTTTGCAAGGCCCCAGACACAGCAGAATGTGTCAGTGGTCAGACAGAGCCATTTCCCTGGTGCTTTCCCTGGCTCTCCAGCTTTTCCTGCTACTGCAGGAAAGTGTGTTGTAGCTGTGAATGAATATGAACCCGTGGGAGAGCTTGAGATGTGTCCCAAGGCCTGCAAAACGTGCAGCATCTGTGCCTGCCACCCCAGCTTTGTGGCTCAAGACTTGGCTGTGTGACAAGCTTGTTTTCTGGAGGTGGCCAGAGGAACAACAGCAGCCTGGCCTTTCTTCTGAGACATCTAGCCAAGTGTGAGAATGCTGGGGTACAATCTAGAGGTGTATGTGGCAAGATTTTAATGGCTTATTTGCTAATGTGAAGTTTTTGTGGGCTGCACTAGGGGCAGCCAGTGGTAGCGAGGCTCCTTCCTGCTGCTTGCAGACTGCAGGACTTTGTGCCCAGGTCACAGCTTGGTCAACTGAGCATGAGCAACCAAAGCCTAGGATTTCAGCCTGTAAAGGGTGAGTGCTCTGAGAACAACCTCACTGAGCTCTCTGCCTGTCTCCTTCCACCTTTCATGGCTGTGTCAGGTGAGCTTTAGGCTGTTCTTGCACCCTCCCTTCCCATCACCTGGCTGCTAGAGGTTGAGCAGCAGTTACTGGGAGTGAGCTGTGGAAACAAGAGGGAAAGCTTCTGCATCCTGGTGAATTTATCCTCCACTCCCTTGAGGTTCAGGTGTGAAGGAAGGTTGTGTGAGTGCAGCAGCCCTGCATGCCCACTGGGACTTGGTTCGGTCTTGGGATGGTGTAGCCAACATCCTGCCTCAGTCGAGGAGGGCTCAGGGTGCTGGGAGCTGTGGTGGCGGGAGGCAGCTGGAGGCCCAGCCTGCAGCCTGAGCAAGCCAAGTGCACAACAAGAGACTATCTGGAACCAGGGTGTGTTCAGCATTTGCCCAGGAGAATGCAAACAGAGGAAGCTTGGAGAGAGCAGAGCACCCTCCTCCCCAGCCCACACCAAGGGAACTGAACTGGGAAGTCCACAGCACCTGGCAGTGCTAAGAAGCCCATGGACCTAAGTGAGACCCAGGAGACTGGCTGAACACGTGGGGTAAATGTGGGGTTTTTTCCTTATCAAAAGTGGGTACTGAGGCTCCCGCCACAATTCCCACTGCCTCAGATGTAGAGCAGGAAAAGGAATTGGTTCCTGAGAAGCAATGAATGGTTTGAGGTGAGGGAGAAGGTTTCTAGTAGCAGGAGACAGGCTGCCTGCACAGTCCTGCATCAGGTTTGAAACTGAGCTGGCTGCACAGCTGCTTTTCCTGCTCTGCTTGTACCTGAGGCCTCTCTTGGCCACCCAGAACAATTGAGTCCATTGGGGAGCACAAGTGTCCTTGAGAGGCATGGTGCAGACAGCACAAATGGGTCCCAGCTTTCCTTGTACCACCACCAGCAAAGCCAAGAGGGAAAGGAGGGGTTTTATGATTGGAGCAGTCATGGGAGGACCTGTGGGCCCCTTGCTAAGTTCAGACCACCTGGTGGAGAACAGATCCTTGCTGGATGCTGTAAACCTCAGTCTGAGCAGGAAGATGAGAGCTGAAATTCTCCATGGGGATAGGAAACCAGAGGTCAGGACCTCAGTGGAGGGGGCTGTGCTCCCAGGAAGGAGAAGGGGGCACAGGTGTGGCTCACAGGGGTATTCAGAGCAGTTTTGACAACTTTCCTGTTTAACTCTGCTTTTAAGCAGAAATCCAAGGCAGAGCTGATTTACTTGCTGCGTGTACCAGCCCAGATGGGCAGTTCTTTTAGATTGTCTTTTTTTCCCCACCTTCCAGATCCCTCTCCCTCTTCTAGCACTGATGCGCCCAACATTCAGCTTGGCTGTTCTCAGCTTTCTGCTCTGTGGAGCAAAAGGGGCTTTGAAGCTGAAATCTCAGAAGTATGTGGGTTGGGAAAGCCCTGGGAAGTAAAGCAAGTTCCTTCATTCCCATGAGAATTCTGTGCATCCTCCTGAGCATCCCTTCCCTTCTCCCTGGGAAAGACTTTTGAATTGTTGTATGAATCTAAATTTTATCCCTAGTTTTAACTTTATTTTTCTTCATTTGCGGCAAACTGTAGACTTATATGATTCTTTGTCTCAGAGTTATTTAGCAAATGTTTTTGCATTTTCAGAATACAAAATTACTTCTTGAAATTGGGCAGTGTTTTTCTTCAGAGGTGCACTTTTCTGTAGTAGGGCAGATGGGAAGGCTTTTGGAAATGGGATGAAAACCATTCTAAGAATCACAAATGAGAGATCTTTCAGAGTCACTGGGTGCACTGAATACACAAGATGTTGTAGTGGCAGAGGGAGGAGCTTGGGATGAAAACTGTGGAGATCTTTATGGCCACTGCATGATGGATGGGAATGGGGAAAACCCAGAAAAGACTGGTCAGGAGTGAAGTCAGGCAAGGGGAGAGCTAGAGGAAAGGCAGCACAGCTTGATGGTGATGAAATAGCTGAAATTGTAAGAGGAGAAAGGTAAACAGATCAGTGAGACAAAATAAGCTGAAATGGAAACGTGGGGATGTAGTGAAACGGAGGAAAAATGAATGTGAGAGATGTGCTGCTTGGAGAGCGCTGGGTGTAGGTGCTAGTGGAGTGTGGGGAAGAGTTGTTCTGGTGTCTACTTGGAAACCTGCTTCTGGGGAAGTTGTGGAGAGTCTGTACTTGTCTGGGAGCAGAGGAGTCCTTGGACTGCAGCAGTGAAGGATGGATTGTACTGCTTTCTCTGGCCAAGATTACTGCAGGCAGAGATGGCAGAAGGGAATGTATGTGTTTGATTCTGGTTAAATGACATTCATGTGACCCTTTTGAGACCGCTCCCAAGTGGCAGAGACTATGTTTGACATTGTTATTTATTGCAGGTTTGTACAAAGCTGTGTGCTCGTTGCCTTCCTACAAATCAGGCACACCAAACCAGGGTTTTCATTACATATTTATGCACAAAGCTATAGAGTTAGTAAGTTTCTAGTCCAGCCACCCTATAGTGATTGGTGAGTGATTTACATATGGTTACATCACTGTTCCTGCTATCATGCATGCTCAGGGGAAGGGTCTTCACCTGGAAAAGGCTCTTTTTTACCTGGGGGTGTAATTTTTATTATTATAATGACATTTTAATGAGCCAAGTTGACCTAAAGGAGGCAGTATTGCAACTTCTACAGCTTGATGTGCCCAAGACTGGTTTAGCCATCAGTCTTCTTGATTCTGGTTCTCCTTTATCTCACCCCCTGCATTCCTTAGGTCCAATTATCTGTATAGACCTCAAATCTTCTCTGCCAAGTTGGTGATTTACAAGACACTCTTTAAACCTCTTGATTAACTGCCTTCTTCAAGGCCTGGTTATTGCAGGATGTCCTCGCTGGCTGTGGCAGTAACTGTGTGTCTCTCTGACTGCAATTTTAACTTGTATATATATATAGAGCACATCTTACACAAAATAACCACATTATTCTAAATTTCTGAGTTATTTTTTCCAACACATGGAGACCTGAAATTATCCCAGGGAGCTGCAATGTGACATCTCTGAATTCCAGACTTTCTGAAGCACCTAAGATGTTCAGCCAGTTCTGTTCTCCCGACTCTGTTGTAGGAGAAGGGGCTCCAGCAAAGCAATGGGGTAAACTTTGTAAGTTGCCCTGCCTGCAGCACTGGAGCTCTTCAACCCCTGCCAGGAACCTGTCAGCAACATTCAGCAGGCTCTTTGAAGTGTGGCTTCTTTCATTAGATTGATCAAAAGTTCATTTTGGCACTTGAAGGAGGAGTCAGCCCCTTAGTTACTGAGACATTTCCATCTGAGCAGTCTGGGCTCCACAAGCAGCAGAAGCAGATAAGTGCATCTGTAACACAAGGCATCTGATATTGAAATGTATGTCAAAGAGGGATGGTTTGCACCCATGTGGGTTCTTCTGATAATAACAAAAGGATTATAAACAACTAGATTACATTGTACGTCTTACGGCATTTTTCCACAACTGACTATTTTGCTACTGATGATTTTACCAGTAACAGCCAGTCCATGTTAATTCTCCCAGTCCTGAACTGCCTGAGTGTGCCACTCAGCTGCCAAAATCTTTCCTTTTTTTTTCACAAGCACTGTTACTTAAGTACAGTATTTCCAAACTTCCTTGCTATGCCAAAACAAAGGAGTAGCATCACAAGAATACAGGAAGTATTAAAGTTAAATAAAGCCCTGAGCACAACTGTTCCAGATGGAGCCAGCTCTGCCATTCCAGAGGGCTGGAGGTTCTGTGAGGAAGACATAGATGGATGTTTAACCTCACTGCTGTAAGTACAGATCACTTTTGTGTTTTTCCTTGCAGCTTCCTGTAGCCATCTGATGGATTCTGGGTTTTGCTACCTGAGATAGACATCTTGCAGATTATAGACAAGTCAGGCTTGTGCCTTCCTGGTTCTTCCATCCTGGGTGCTGGTGCTTTTGCTTATGTACAATAGATTTCTTAAGTTTCTCTGGTGCAGAATATGTATTTCCCTTCAAAGGTAGATAGAGATTTCTGGTAAGTTGCAGCAATAGGCCTTCCTCTCTGTGTGCCAGGCATTGATATGCAAAGTTGTTTATATACCAAATGCTTGCATTTGTCCATGCTGCTGTTACAGAACAAAATGCCACAGCATAAACAGTGGCAGCATGGTGGTGTATCTGGAATTCCAGAAGCAATCTGAATGTTAACATATTTCAGCCACTCTAGTTTGATACTACGTCTCTCAACTAATGCACTCAACTAATACTGTTTAAATGAGCAACTGCAAACATTTGCTGTTAATTCAGTGGAAAAAATGCACTTCAAACATACTTGTTAGAACAGAACTTAACGCATCTCTCATCTCCTGAGGGAGCTCTGCGCCCAGCTCTTTCCTGACTCCAGCTCATCCGTATTACTCTGGCAACATGGCTCTCCTGTTCTGCTCTCAGCCTTCTGGCACAGCTCTGATTTCTGTGCTTCTTCCCCTCCACCTCTGCTTAACCCCAGTGACTTGCTGCCCCTGAGCACAGTGGCACTCTGAGTCTCACTGCACTTGCTGACAGCCGCGAAAGAACGCAAGCTGAGTTCTCCCGGGCACTTCTCCATGCCCCGACTTCTGAGCACCAGGATTTTTCACAGCCTGATACTTCTTGTCTTACTCAGGAAAGGCAGCAGAGACTGGAATTTGACAGAACTGGATGTAAAATGAACTTACCAGGCCTTGCTTTCAGGCTTAGAAAGAGCAAGGAACAGCTTAAAGCAGCCTCTGCAGGAGATGTGAACTAGTGAACCTAGTTGGTCTCAAACCCTTGTGCAGAGTCACTGACATCCCACCCAGGTGCTGGCAGGTGCTTTACTTCAGTGCACCAGCTGTCCCTCTGCCACCTCTGCCTTCTTCTGGCAGTGAAGTGAAGCAGGTGGATAAATATCTGACCCCAGCCCAGGAAGCAGTGACGTGCCCCAACACATTCCCAACTCACAGCCCAAGCCCTCTGGGTTCATCCTGAGGAGCTGCTGTCACCTGCACACGTGGGCTGAGGTGACGAGGACCGTGCCCTAAGGTGCTTCCCCACTGCTGTACAAACTGAAGTATGCACGTGTGATGCTTCCCTGCATACTCTGTATAATTCTTCTGAACTGATTTCTCCCAAACAGAGCCTTACACCTGTGGAGCTTGTGGAATCCAGTTCCAGTTTTATAACAATCTCCTGGAGCACATGCAGTCCCACGCAGGTAAGCTGGGCACTTCGACTCGCTTAAAGCGGAGAATTAAATTCTGCACTGATGCCTGGTGCTGACCCCTTGTGTGGCAACAGGGCTTCTGTGCTCATGGCTTCCAAAGCCCCAGTCATTTCACCTGCAGCAAAAAAATCCTCAAAGGCTGAAAGACATAATAGTGGTTGCAACAGTGCAAGGCTCAGGGTGTATCATAAATATTAGTCCTTGCCATAGGAAGGGAGGAAACATGCCATGCTAGCACAGAGCACATCCAACTGCTCATTCCGTTTATCCAAAAGTATCTAGGGAATGCTCAGTGCATAAGCCTTAATGGGTCACTCCTATGGCCCACTGAATCCCTTCTCTTGCAGAAAGAGTAGTTCTCCTTGAAGCAAACAAAGCAAAAATTCTTGCAGGGCAGCAGAGCCTTTGCCTACACAAGTCCTTTTCTGTGCATTCGCCTCCTGGAGTTCTGCAAGGGACTGAAATGTGCTCTCAGAAGAGGAATTTGCCATTTCATCAGTTGTATTCATTTCCTTCTCAGCTAACTTCAAAAGAAAATTCTGAGGAGTAGTTCCACTACTTTGTTTCTAAGCCACCTTTTATGTTTTCTATCTCAATACAAAACAGACGATTTGAAAATGTCAAAGCCCAAGCTGTTTCACAGGTAGCCTTCAGAATATTCAGACATTTAGAAAAAGGATTTTTTTTTCTATTGGCAAAATTTTTTTCTTTTTTTTTCCTCTCAACACCAGTGAGTTAACACATATTTACAAATTAATTCACCTCAACAGACCTGTGTTCTCCAACAGAGAGCTGCTCTTTTGAGATGTATGTTCAGTGCTTGCATTTGCCCTCACTTTGCAGGTAAGCCCTGAGTAGAGTGGCACGGAAGGACAAGTGGCTTGAGGAGAAGCATATTTTCCATTCTGTAACAATAATGCTCATCAAAGTTCTTATCTTGTTCTGTGATTTAGTTTCAGTCCTTACTTTAATTGCTGTCCCTGAAGTTCTTCATTGATTCAGTTCCTCAGTTCTAGTTCAGTTCTCATTGGTGAATTTTAGTGCAGGCTTTGTGTGATGTTCAGCAGCCACTTTATTTGTCATCTTTGTCATGTTATGAATAGACACTTAGGCTGGTTTCTTACAAAATGTGTGAGTTTTGTGGATATTATTTTCTGTTGGAGCATAAGCTGGTTCATGTGGAGTAGTTGGGCCAATGTCACACCGTTGGGTAGTGAAGCTGCACACAGGGCTGTGGCTGCTGTCACTCCGTGCTGCTGGGGCTGCTCTTGCTGGCTGTCAGTGGCAGTTTCTGCTGGGGCTCCTCTTGCTGGCTGTCAGTGGCAATTTCTACTGGCCTCCAAGCTGCCTCCTCACTGTCCTGTTCCTCGTTCTGGTCTCTGGTACTGAAATGCAGCATTTTGAATTGCATCTCTTGGTGACACTGAGAGGAGGGGCCAAGGCTAAGGCCACTGTAGAACATGTTAAGCTGGTCCTGTCTGCACTTTCTTCCTTGTCTTTTCTTTACAAATGGCCCATGGCCTCTGGGCTTGGGGTACTTTGGGGTGCACTTGGGATACTTTGAACACAGCAGAGGACTGGAGAGAGCAGGTATTGGTGATCTGACTCATGTAATGTCAGCAGAGATCCCCTTTCTCCAGCTCAGGATTACTCCTGTAAAACTCCCTATTTTCTCATCTCTCCCAGCTCTGTTACAGTCACTGTCTTTGCTTGGCTGCTTCCCCCACAGTGTCTCACCGCTGCATTGCAGCAAGCTTGTTCGTGTCTCCTGTAAGTGCTTTCTCCAGGTGTCACCAAGGCTGTCCCCTTTGTGGCATCTCAATACACAGTGCTCATACCTCTTCCCCTGGAGGGAGCAGCAGCCTTTCCTCCAGGGTGTGCAGCCTGGGGCAGCACGGTGTGTGCTGCTGTGGGCTGAGGGCAATGGACGTGAAGAGGTGTGAGAGCTGCAGCCGGCTGGCTGGTGTCTGGTCTGGGTATTGTACTGAAGCAGAGCAACAGTGGAGGTTACACAGAACTCACAGTTTGTTGCCTTTTAGCCTGTCAGAACTTGTGGATTTCCATATCCAAGGAACAGCATCTCTAAAGTCTGGGGGTGCAGAGACTGTCACCGTTTGACTCAGGTCCGACAACAATGCTCTCGATCCCCTCCCCCCCCCACCCACACAGGGAAGGAGAGAGAGAAAAAGAGAGAGACTTGGTTGGATTGAAAACTAAACCACACAGCTTTAATTAAAACACTAATGAATCATACAAGAAAATATATACAATTATATACAGATATATTCAGGTATGGGCAAAAGCCTCTCGCCTCCCCCCACCCCAGCAACTCCCACAGCACTTCCCTGAACTGGGAAGAGTCCCGAGGAATCCCGGAGCTGCTGCTGGAGAAAGCAGAGAGTTATGGGGGTCAGGAGATCTCGAGCCTAAGGGTCGACGGTGATGGATGAACAGAGTCCTCCCTGGACGCCGGCCATGGACGGAAGAGAAGGGGGAAGAAGGAAGGAAGTTGTCTTCTGTGATCTCTGACCTTCCTTTGAGCTTACGTAGATATATGGAATGGAATATCTTTGGCCAATTTTGCTGTCTGTCTAACTCAGCCTCCTACGGGGGGGTCACAGATCTCCCCATAGTGTCTGAGCTGGCAGAGTGCAGGTGCAGCCTTGAAGCCTCAGTAGTTAGAAAAACATTCCACTGTCTTATCAGCCTAGCAGAACACACTGTTGCTAGTTACAAGAAAGCTTTCTGAAGAAAAAAAAATCAGTAAAAAGAAAAATTGGCTTCATCCTGGCTCAAACCAGGACAGAGACCTTGCAGTAGTCAGCAGAACTGGTGACACAGAGTACACGTACTGGGGACACTGGCTTAGCCATCTATACCAGCCCATCTGCCTGGCTCAGGGAATGCTCCTTTATGATGATGCAGAGATTCAGAAAGCCCATACGGGTCAAATACACTCTCAGTTCAGTCCAGTTTGGCTTCTCATGTCTGATGCAAAGGGCTAATCTCTTCTAACTAGATGTGATGCATCCACTGAGTCCCTCTCAGAAGTGACTGAAGACGGGGAACGTCCTGGTGGCCTCCAGGAGCAGGGACATGCTGACTCTTGAGTCATTCAGAGTGCTGAGCCTGTAGGCTGTAATAAGGAGAGATTATAGTTCCATAAAGCAGCTACACAATGAGAAGAAGCAATTAGAATGTAAATTGGAGGCTGAAAGGCAGAAATAGAGCAGCGGAACACCAGGCAAAGAAATTTGTTCTGTAATTACTCTGTACAATATACAGCTTTGACTCCCTTTAGAGTACTTTGTTAAGGTCGAGTGCTACCACATAATGCCCTTCCTACAATCTAGAGCTAAAAAACTGAAGGGCAACCAGGCTGAGCCTGGATTAAAGTATTGGAAGCATGAAGAGAAACTAAAGAACCATGATCTGTGTAGTTCCCAGACTGCTTGATAAGGGAGATGAGGCTGAAATGCACAAATCTCATTAATGCCATATTGAATGCCAGCAGATATTTGTACATAACAAGTAGGTAAGAGTTGGAGGGATGAAATCTAGAGGGTTTCTCTCCCTCTCCATCCCTCACCAGGACAAGAAAGGCCTGAACCATTAACAAAGTTAGGAGGTGGCTTCTGGCATTTTCCTTTGTCTACCCACAGATGTTTGGATCTGAGGACAGTGGTGGCATTATCTCAAGAGCAATTGGTCTA